>NC_047669.1:38371942-38708192 GCF_011762505.2 Arvicanthis niloticus | reverse complement strand
TATTGAGTTTTGTGCTGTCTAACTGGCTTCTTTGTAAAAGATCAAGTGTTCATTGGTGTGTGGGTTTACTTCAGGCTCTTTGATTCTATTCTGTTGATAGACCTGTCTGTCTCTGTACCAATACCTCACAATTTTTGTCACTACTGGTTTGTATTATAGCTTGAGGTCAGGGATGATGATTTCCTTGGAAGTTCTTTTATTGTTGAATGTTGTTTTGGCTAATCTGTTTTTTTTTTCCTATGATGTTGAGAATTGCTCTTTCCATGTCTGTAAAGAATTGTGTTGTAATTTTAATGGGGATTACATTTAATCTGTAGGTTTCTTTTGGTACAATGGCCATTTTCACTGTTAATCCTACCAATCCATGAGCATGGGATATATTCCTATCTTCTAAGGTCTTCTTCAATTTCTTTTTTCTGGGATTTTAAGTTCTAATTATACTGATTTTTCACTTGCTAGGTAAGAGTTACACCAAGATATTTTTTACTATTTGTGGCAATTGTTAAGGGTACTGTGTTGCTAATTTCTTTCATAGCCTGTTTATCCTTTGTATAAACAAAGGCTACTCTTTTTTGTTGTTTGTTTGTTTGTTACAGTTAATTTTATATCCTGACATTTTGCAGATGTTGTTTGTCAGCTGTAGGAGTTCTCTAGTGGAATGTTAGGGGTCACTTATATATACTTATATATACTGTCATATCATCAGTAAATACTGAATCTTTGTCTTCCTCCATTCCAATTGTGTGTCCTTGATCTCCTTTTGTTGTCTAGTCACTTTAGCTAGAACTTCCATTACTATATTGAATAAATAGGGAGAGGGAAGGCAACCTTGTTTTGTTTCAGATTTTAGTGGGATTGAGTCAAGTATTTTTCCATTTAAGTTGATGTTAGCTGTTGGTTTGCTATATATATTGCCTTTATTATATTTACCTATGTGCCATGAACTCTGATATAACCAAGACTTTTAACATGAAGGAGTGTCTTATTTTTTCAAAGGCTTTTTTCATTTTTCAGAATCTAATGAGATGATCATGTACCTTTTCTACCTTAAGTTTTTTTAATATATATTATATTACATTGATGAATTTTTGCATGTTACACCATCTTTGTATCCCTGGGATGAAGCCTACTTGATCATGGTGAATGATATTTTTTTAATGTAGTCTTGGATTCAATTTCCTTTAATTGAATGAGTATTTTTGCATAGATATTTCTAAGCCAAATTGGTCTGACATTCTTTTATTGACTTTTTTTTGTGATTTAAGTATCAGAGTAACTGTGGCTTTATAGAATGAATTAGGTTGTGTTCCTTCTGTTTCTATTTTGTAGAATAGTTTGGTGAGTATTGGGATTAGGGTTTTTTTTTTTGTTTGTTTTTTTTGTTTTTTGGGTTTTTTTTTTCCATCTGGTAGAATTCTAAACTAAAACAATCAGGCCCTAAGCTTTTGTTTGTTGGGAGGTTTGTAATGACTATTTATATTTCCTTGGAGGTTATGGGGATGTTTAAATAGTTTAAATGAGCTTGTTTTAAATTTGGTATGTTGTATCTGTCTAGGATATCATCCATTTCATCTAGATTTCCCAGTTTTGTTAGAGTATAGGCTTTTGTAATAGGTTCTGATGATATTTTGAATTTCCTAAGTTTCTGTTGTAATGTCTTCCTTTTCTGTTCTGATTTTGTTAACTTGGGTACTGTCCCTATGCCCTTTAGTTAATTGCCCTAAGGATTTATTTATATTGCTGATTTTCTCAAAGATCTAGCTCTTCATTTTGTTGAGTCTTTATATCTTTCTTTTTGTTTCTAATCAATTGATTTCAGTCCTGAAGTTGGTTATGTACTACTGTCTCTTGGGGTATGTTTGTTTTGTTCTATTTTAGAGCTTTCAGGTATGCTGTTAAGTTGGTTGTATGGAATCTCTCCAACTATTTTATAAAGGCACTAAGTTCTACAAATTTTCCTCTTAACACTGGTTTCATAGTATCCCATAAGTTTGGGTATGATGTGTCTTCATTTACATTGAATTTTATAAAGTCCTTGATTTCTTTATTTCTTCCCTGACCAAGTTATCATTGAGCAGAGAATTGTTTACTTTACATGAGTATATGGGATTTTTTTTTTTTTTTTGGTTACTGTAATCTAGCCTTAGTCTGTGGTAATCTAACAGATGTATGTGACTATTTCATTATTCTTGAATCTGTTGAGGCATGTGTTATATCCGATTATATGGTCAATTTTGGAGAAGGTTATATGAGGTACTGAGAAGAATGTATATTGTCTTGTTTTGGGGTGAAATGATCTGTAGACATCTGTTAAACCTATTTGATTCATAACTTCAGTTAGTTTCACTGTGTCTCTGTTGAGTTTCTGTTTCAATGATCTGTCCTTTGATGAGAATGCAGTGTTGAAATCTCCCACTATTATTGTGTGAGGTTCAATGTGTGTTTTGAGCTTTAGTATGATTTCTTTTATAAGTGTGTGAGTTGTTAGAATTATGCCAGATACACTGCACATGTCATTAAACTTCTTCCTAATTATGACTATCACTGTAAATTTAGGACTAACATGAATCCACACCCTTCCATTTGTGGCATAGATATTCAACATTAAAACTTCCGGGGGGGGGCAGGTTTCCTTTGATGAATATAAAGTATTCTTTCTCTTCTCATCTGATATCTGTTGGTTGAAAGTCTATGTTATTGGATATTAGAATGGCAACTCCAACTTGTTTCTTAGGACCATTTGTTTAGAAAACTGTTTTCCACCCTTTTACTCTGAGGTCGTTTGAGGTGCCATTGTCGCTGAGGTGTGTTTCTTGTATGCAGCAAAATCCTGGATCCTCATTTTGTATCCAGTCTGTTAGCCTGTGTCTTTTTATTGAGGAATTGAGTCCACTGATAGTGAGAGATGCTAAAGACATATGGTTGTTAGTTCCTTTTATTTTTGTTGTTGGAGATGGTATTATGTGTGTGCGATACTCTTCTTTTGGGTTTGTTGTTAAAAAAATAATTTCTTGCATTTTCTTGAGTGTAGTTAACCTCCTTGTAAAAGAGATTTTGTTCCAAAAATTCTGTGTGGGGCTGAATTAGTAGAAAGATGTTGTTTAAATTATGTTTTGTCATGAAATAACTTGGTTTATCCTTGAAGGCAGGTAGTGCTATCTCTGGTTAGGGTGGGTCTCTTCTCTCTCTGGTTAGAGCAAGCCTCCTGTGTCCTTGATATTTTTGGACCTCCTGGGAGGCAAACAGACTTTAGGTTTGTGAGAGTATATCATGCCTGCTTATTTGGCCCAGGTGGTGAAATGGACCAGAAAAAATGTAGAACTTGGTAGGGCATGTGGACAGATATCAAACTGCTAATATGGCCCAGGTGCAGAATGATACAGGAAGGAAAGTAAAGCAGTTTCTTTACTATGGTTACTGTGAGCCATCTGGAAGGCATGTAGGCTATAGCATGTGGGTAGGTATCAGGGTACTGATCTGGCTCCAGTAGGAAGCAAACTGGAAGATAGGTGGAGCTGAGGGGTTTGGGAATGGATACCACATCAGCTGGGCCCCATGTTTATACAAACTGGTGTGGGTACATTTGAGAGATCTCCCCTGTGTCTTTGGCAACTGTGGATGTCCTAGGAGACATGTAAGCTGTAGGTGTGGGTAGGTATAGGGATGCTGATGTGATGATACTTTTTATATGTTATTTTTTTCATTAGATGTTCAGATTTTCATCTGCATTATGGAATTGAAAATAAACATTTTTCTCATATTCCCACTTGAATTTTGAAAGATAAAATAGGTACAAAATTATTTCTTTTACTATGAATTTCTGAGATTGTCTTCCTTCAAGTTGATTTCTCCACCTGGGCCAGATCATCAGGCCTGATATCCTTTCATACCCTAAAGTCTTTTATGTGTTATCCTTGAGTTTACATTGTTTTAACATTTGGATCCTAAATATGGCTGATACTAGCTTGCAGCTGTGGTCTTGTCCATGACAGGGAACCACCGAAAAGGTAGTGGAAGAAGTGATGCCTCATGATAGTCATTGGCAGAATAGTCTTTATGGGGCCTGTGGGCTTTAAGGTTTTCTTATCTTAAACACAAAGTGAAATGTTTGCATTCATCTACTGTAAAGGAATTTTAATCCATCAACATGGCTGCTACAAAAGACATCATATCCAAAGACATTCTAGGTTAGTCTAGTGATCTTGCTAGAATGCACCCAGACTCTTGATAACATTGAAATCTGGCTGTCATACAGACACACCCTTAGTACACACCTATAATCCCAAACAAGGTAGGTAAGAATAGTTGGTAGAAGAAAGCAGTTATCTTTGAAAGTAATGTCTAATCGGAGGGTAGCTTAGTTTGTGGAATACAGAGGCAGTTTTTGCTAGGAGAGATTCACAGGGAGAGGTTGAAGAGAAAACAAGCTAGATACAGGTGAACACAGAACAAGCCAGAGAATGAGAAAGAACTGGAAGATGAGAACATATTGTTAGAGCTAGTTTGAGGGCAAGCAAAGCAAAAATTCAGAAGCTGTGAAAAACTAGTTTGAATCAGTCAGCTTGGAGAAGTGTTTGAGACAGAGTAGCTGAGCTGAGTTAACCAAGCAGAATTTGGAGAGTTAGAAATGGTGAGTTTATTCAGCAGTAAGTCTCCAAGAACACAATTACATCAGGAGAATAAAATTTATTTTTAAAATCACCTATTCTTACTGTGATAATATATACTGCCTTCTCCAAACCAAAAAGAAAAAGGGCCAATCAACCACATATCTGTCAGCATCAGGAGATGAATTAGATTTGCTGCTGCTGCTTTTGCTGTTGTTATTGTTGTTCATGTTGTTGGTAATCAGAAAGATGTCTTTCTAAAATTCTGTATGTAAGTGAAGAGACCAAATGCTGACTTTGAGACTAAAATTGAAATTTTGAATAATCTCTTTGCACCACTGAGCACTGCTTTTGTCATTCTCTAACAAAGTTAAGAGATAAAATATATCAACAATCAAAGCTAAGGTTAATATTATCAGATATATGGACAAATATTACAGCAATTTTCTTTGTGTGGAGTCTTTAAAAGAGTTAAATAACTTCAGTTACTTGATACCTGACATTCTTTCTCCTAAAATTCTACCTTATAAAGACAGTATATTGTTAAATCTATATAGTATTTTTACCAGTCATCAATTACAGGGAAGATCATTGTCATGCTGAGGAGATTACCCACATTTGCTTGTCTTCTCTCATGTCAGCAGCAACCTGGTATCATGCAATGTAGAGTACCCCTTACATGCATATGTTCCAAAAATATTCAATGTGTTTAATGTATGTGTTGCTGTTGTTCAACTCTGAAACTTTAAAAAATAGAATCTTTATTTTGTCAATGATTTTTATCCAGGATACAATTATTTGAGTAAGTGCTTCAAAAGCATATAAGATAGTGCCCATTTTTAATAAATACTTTACAAGCTTCTCTCTTATATTTGTCACTTGTCAACACCTTTCCTTACTTTCCTACATTTCCTTACAAATATAGTTTACTTAGAATTTTCAAAGAAAAATTATTAAGTGATACTAGTCATACCACAAACACTTTTTACAAATTTTACTGCCAAGATTCTGATTCAAACCATTATCTCTTATTTGAATCATAAAAGTAATTACTATCTTACTATTTTCATGACAAGCTACAGCAATTTCTTAATGTGATAGTTCAACATTATCCAATGAATTATCATATAATTTGCAATGATATCTCAGTATTTGTAGGAGAAAACATGAGTTTTGTAATTACCTCTAGGAAAGAAGAGGTCTAAGCAGAGAGAAATAGAGAAGAGAGAATGCATGTTTGAAGCACTGTTTCTGTTAAATTAGTATGAGTAATGCCACAGTGGGTAGAATGAAGACCATGTTAGCAGGTGAGACAGTAGATGTTGAAACAGTGAGCATCTGGGACACTGCTTAGATATAAGTACAACATGACATAATCCCTAACAGAAAGACCTATAAAGCTTTACTTAATCAAAAATTTAAAATCTACTACGTGAAAGACAATGGAAACAGATCAATCAGGATATGGGTGAAAATATTTGTAAAAAAGAAAAAAAAAAGACTGATTAAAGATTGTTATCCAAAAATACACATAGGGTTTTGAAAAAAATATAAACAAGCTCTGATAACTTATAATAGGGGCAAAAATCACAATGAAGACCTCATCAAATAGATAGATGATAGATAGATAGATAGATAGATAGATAGATAGATAGATATAAAACAAGAAAAATAGGCCTCATTAAAAATACACAAACAGTAATAGATTATAGACAAAGAGATAGACAGACAGACAGATACAAAGTAAGGAAAGTAGGCCATGTACAGTGAAATAGAAATGGAAAGCATTACATATCTTTCACTATATGTATATATACATATACATATATATGTATGTATATATACATAAGATAGTTTATTACAAATTATATATGTATATATATATATACTCTAGCCAGCTCTGAAAAATCTTTATGGTCATATTCAATTTTCTTGTCATGTTTCAAAGAGCAACCTTCTTTGCCAGATGTGTTTTTCATGGCTATATGTATTTTATATATAACTGTTCTCACTAGCCTAATTTTTTGACTTCTTTACTATCTGTGGCTACTAATTTGGGTTATCTTCAAAGTCTTTTGCAAGTTTTTCACATTTCTAGTTATTATTGTGACAGAAATAGCATGTTGATTGTTATGACACATGGATGATCAGAGGCTATTTTTATAACTAGGAAGAATATTTCCATGTTGAAAACATCATATTTCAGAGCTAAAAAAAAAGAAGATTGCTTTTCAATTGATGGAAGACTAACTTTTAGAGTTTTGTTTTTGCCTATGATGTCACACAGATTTCTTCATCCCTAATAAGTTTAGATATTGCCTTCAATGGAAACTTGTTGGTAATATAATTGTAAACACTTATTTCATTTATTTGGATTGTCAAATATTTACAAGAAACACACACACACATAGTCTTAAAATTTAGAGAACGATAGGTAAGTTATAGGGAGATACATGACAGATACATAGATTACACATAGGTCAAAACTCGGTTTTAAAAAGAAATGAAGTCAGATGGAATTATATAGAGCATCTAAATGCTAATGGAAGTAGAAAACAGTTTGCTAAATCATTTATACCATGCTTGATGCAAATTAAGAGATATCTTTGATTAGTGAGATGGTTCATCTGGTAGAGATGATTGCTTTCAAGACTCAGGAACTGAGTTTAATCCCTGGGTCTACAGAGTTATTGAAATAATAAGAGAGAGTAAAGGAAAAATGGGATCAAAATATAATATTACATGTATTAAAATGTCACATTGAAACTCATTATAGATAATATAACATAAAAGAAAAACTATTTAATAGTGTTGAACTTTTTCAATGAAAAGAAAAAACTATGAAACACATAAAAAACAATATCTATTCCTCCAAATTATTTCTTTATTGATGTTCATTTTCTTTCTGTACAGTGTTGTGGCATTAATTAACTTGGAAAGCTGCTAAATTTTAACAGTTTTCATATAAGGGACTAACTGTAAATTTGCTAATTGAGATATTAATTTGCCCACAGATTGGTGGTAAATTTTCACAGATACTACTTTTCATAGAAGGATTTTAAAATGATGTTGCATGAATCTACTTAAGAAAAGCAAAGATTTTCTTTCTTCTTACACATACACACACACACAGAGAGAGAGAGAGAGAGAGAGAGAGAGAGAGAGAGAGAGAGAGAATAAAGAGAGACTATCTATATGTCTGTAGTCCTCTCAAATGCAACATGAATGTCATCCCTCAACATATGCTAGCAAATGTTTCCTCTACTTCTTCTATTTTATATTTAGTCTAATAAACAACATGCTTAACAAGTAAATGACATATGAGAATGTTGTCTGAAGTTGAACACAATACAGCTTGGTTAATAACCTGGAAAGTGATGTTTGAAATGATGACACTAATAATCTCATTAGGTTACATCTCCAGTGTATCCCAGAAAAAAAATAGTCTTGGAATAATTTGAACTAGCCTACTACCGAAAAGTCTATTACATGCATTCCCAGCCTGCTTTATGTTGTTCTTTAAGATATTACAAAGAGAAGCAACTTGGAGAGGAAAGGCAAGATAGGTTTATTTTATGTTACAAGATAAATTTTTTTTAATTTATTTATTATGTATACAGCATTCTGCCTGCATGTATGCCTGAAAACCAGAAGAGGGCATCAGATCTCATTACAGATGGTTGTGAACCAACATGTGGTTACTGGGAATTGAACTCAGGACCTCTGGAAGAGCAACCAGTGCTCTTAACCTCTGAGCCATCTCTCCAGCTCCTTTTTATTTTATTTTTTATTTTATTTTTTAATTTTTTTTTTGCCCAGGCTGGCCTCGAACTTGTGATCCTCCTGCCTCTGCCTCCTTCAGCAAATCCTACCGGCGTGCGCCACCACAACTGGCCAGGATAAATTTTATCACAAAAGAAAACAATACAGGAATTCAAGGCACGAACCTGATGTAGAAACCATAGAGTCATTCTAATAAAAAGATATGGCAAGTCCTCCAGAGTTAAGTAAAATATAAGAGAAAAGCCATAATGTAAAATATTGCAGACATATGCAAATGAAGTAATTAGGATGATGATTAAAGTACCACAAAATATTTTAAGCAGATCAGAATAATAATCAAGCTTATTATCCTCTGTTAAAATATTTGCTTTGTGATTGAAGTTTGCTTTCTTTGTTCTATTTTACTATAAAAAGTCGCAGATCTATGAATTAATACCAGTTTAGAATTTACAAAGATCATTAGGAGGATTTCCTTCTTATATATTTTTAATTTTTCTACTTTCCCAGGATTCACAAAAGTCATAAATTATCCAAATTTTTGTTGTTGTTTTAGCATTTCTAATGTTAAACTTCTTTCTCATGAATGATGCAGCATATTATTATGAATGCATAAAATATATATATTATATGTTATATATATATATATATATATATATATATATATATATATGCAAGCATGTTCATCCACCAATGTTAGACAGAATCACTAGTATATGCCAAATATAAATAGAGTTGATATACATAGATAAAATTTTCCTCTGCTGATTAATTCTTCAATTATTCCCATTGACTTTGCCTGAAGAAGCATTGACTGGACTTAGTGTCTGATGTATTTATTAATATATGTTCAAAGGAGATACAGAAGAATGGAAGAAGAAATCACATATGTAGATAAATTTGTTTTATATGTCACAGTGATTTTCTAATTATAATAAAAAGAAATGAATAAATACACAACTTTCAAGGGTTCATTTGGAAGTCTCATTCTCTTTCAAGTATTCAATACAGAGTTAAAAAAAATTTCCAAATTTTCAGTGAATGATATGTAAAACTATTACATTAGAAAAAAATCCACTGTAATTGAAAGAGAAGTCAGTGAATCTTAACACAAATACAAACTTGGTTACCTCATTTTGCTTGTTCTTCCCATGATGAATGAAGGCTTTATGGAAATTCCTTTGTCTATGCTTCCCAGTAAGATAATGGTAATCACCCATCTTTGGTGACTCAGTTCATGCTATCTCAGGACCCAATCAAACCCCCTGGATTTAATTTATTCAATTGAGCAGCAGCTGCTCAAACACTAATGCCTAGCACAAGGAAAAGGGTAACAACTAAGCTCTTCAAAGTCTCTGGTACTTGTTTAACCATTCCAGGATCAGTGAAGGCCATATTTCCTGGGCTTTTCCACTGTTGGTGATCAGGTTTCATTCAGCACACCTACTGTAGTATTGTGATTTCCTAGAGTAGTATTAATATCTCTTTGTCAACACTAAGCCAAAGGCTATCATTTCAGAAAACGTTTTATTTTTATTTTTTGGAAACTATTTTTGACAAATGCTTTAGCCAAACATTCAAACAAATTTTGTTACTTTTTTTTTTAACTGATCAAGCTTTCATATTAAGACTAGACTCTAATTTTATGAGTTAATATTTTATTCAAGTACATTGCTAAAAGTGTTTATCTGTTACAGGGTTTCTTGGAGTAATTTTTGAGTCGCCTGTGATGACTGTCATACCATATACAAATAACGATACTTTAAAAATAAAAATCATAAATAAAATAATTATTTTATTTATAATAAAAATTGCCTTTATTATTTTTAGATATGTCCTTTATATTTAATCTCTCCAGGACATTAATCATGAAGGAGCATTGAATTTTGTCGGGAGCCAACAGAAAGCGGCTATCATCCTTGCAGCCATCTTGAGCCATATACCCTGGCAAGAGTCTTGATTACATCAGCCTACAACAGCTGAGCACACTCTGACAACATCTTGTTTTAGATACCCAGGATCTTCCCTTGGGTGTGTGAGACTTAAAGATGTGATTTAGAGCCGAGACTTAAGGGTGTTATCTAGAGATCAAATTTAGTGATAAGACCTATAGGCATGACTTAAGGGCGTGACTTAGATATGAGACATATAAAGGACGAGAGCCAGACAGAAGAGTTCAGTACAACTTGGAGTAAGAATTAGGCATTGAGGAAGAAGACACTTGGACTAGAGAACTCAGAAGAAATTATTATTATTAAGTATTAAGCAGTTGGAGTAGGCACTTGAGACTCCAGATAGGCAACTTGAGATTAGGCACTTAGCACTTGGAGAAAGAACTTGGAATTGGAACTTGAAACTTGGAGGCACTAGGGATTAGGAACTCAAGACTTGGGACTTGGACTAAGAAGAGAGACTGAAGAATAAACGGGATTGAATCACACTCTGTCTGGTCTCCATTCCTCTCGTCCATCCTCACTCTCTCTCTCTTGCTAAATCCCTACCTGCGGACTAGAGCAGCTTGGGGCAGTGCTGGCTCTAACACTTAGCCCCAAAGGCTTTTGGCAGTTCGGGTTCCAACACTGATAGAGGGGTCCCGGACAGGATTTTTTCAAAAGCCTTTTGTGCATCTAATAAGATGACCATGTGGTTTTTGTCTTTCAGTTTATTTATATATTGTTGATTATATTTATCCATTGTGTATGTTGAAATGTCCTGCTATCTCTGAGAAGACACCTACTTAATCCTGTTGAGATATATTTTGAATGTGTTCTTCGATTTATTTTGAAACTATTTTATTGAGTATTGTTTGCATTTAAATTTATAAAAAAAAATCTGGTCTATACCTCTTTGTTGGATCATTTTCTTAGGGTTTCTTTTGCTGCAACAAATCACCATGACTAAAATGTAGAATTATTACTTGTCATTTCCTCCTTTTGGGTGTGTTTTCTTCTGTTTGTTTCAAAGTTTTTATCTGTTCTGTTATGCAATCTTTTATTTTATTTTATATATTTCTTTGTAAGCCCTGATTGCTATAAACTTGCCTTTCCAAACCACATTCATCATATCCCAGAAGTTTGGATATGTTATATATTCAATTTCATTCAATTCATTTATTCAGTAGAGAGATGTTCAGGTTTCAAGAACTGTAAGTTTTCTGTTGGTTCTGTTGTTGATTTCTTGCTTTAATCTATGATCATCAGATATGTTGTAAGGAGTTATTTTAATTTTCTTGTTTGTATTGAGACTACGTTTGTGTCCAAGTATGTGACCAATTTGGATAAAGTTTCATGAAGTTCTGAGAACAAGGTATATTCTTTTCATTTGAGTCAAATTTTTTGCAAGTGTCTGTCAGGTCCATTTAGAACATATACAGAGACCAACAGCTTGACATTATTCGGAGAATGAATAACCTGCATCAAATCCCTCTCTTCAGAATCAGAAGGGATTGAGGACATTAAGAAAACATGGTTCTCTGAATCAACATGAGCAAAACTCATTTCACAGAGACTGGAATGACATGCAGAGGACCTGCATGGATGTTCCATGAGTCTTCTACCTGCATTATAGCTTCTAGGTTGGTGTTTTGTTGGGGGCCGACTTTTAGCAGAAAGCGGCTATCAGCTTTGCAGCCATCTTGAGCCATATACCCTGACATGAGATTTAAATTACAATAGCCTACAACAGCTGATCACACTCCGATAATCTTGGTTTAGATACCTTGAGATTAAAGGTGTGTGAGATTAAAGGTGTGTGATTTAATAGTATACTTAGAAGTATAGAGATCAGAGTTAGAGACAAGACCTAAGGGCATGATTAAAGGTGTAACTTAGAGGCGTGGCTTAGAAGTGAGACATATAAAAGGCAGAGACAGAACAGATCAGATTTCAGACATTAGGGAGACACAGCAGAGAGAAGACATTAGGGAGACGAGAGAGAGAGAGATTCATACACATCAGACATTAGATAAAATCTGGCCTCACCCTCGCTCTTGCTGAACCCCCGACCTGCAGACCGGAGCGGCAGCTTGGGCCGGGATACAGTGGCCGCCCAAACGTGGGTCGGCCCAGGCCTCAACATTTTGCTCAGGCCAAAACATTTTTTGGCCACCCCAACGTGGGACTAGTGCGGTCCTCAACAGTGTTTTATGGGATTCTTGGTTGTATGAGTGAGTAATTCTCTAATTCTTTTTATTTCATATTTTTATTGACTATTTGGAAAATTCACATCATAAACCCTGAGTACACACACTTCTAAGTCCTCCCCTGTTCTCCCTGCCATCAAATTTTATGTTACCCATATTCTTACTCAAGCATCGTCAAACTCCAGGTGGACAGTTCCTTAAAGAAAATTGATTGTTTTTCCCTCTTTTGTATTATCTTTTGTTGTTGTTGTGGTTGGTTTATCTTATCCAAACTCAACATGACAATTGGTGTTTAATATTATTACATTTTATTATGTTATATCTTTAAAATATGAATGAATAAATAACAGAGTGACAAGCAAGCCACCAGAATAAAAGTTAACAACTCAATGGGCACTAATACATGCTGAAGAAGGGAAAATCAGTTTTCTTTTATAGAGAGACTCTGGGTATATGAAACCATATAATGAACTTCCACAGGGTGTGTGTGTGTGTGTGTGTGTGTGTGTGTGTGTGTGTGTGTGTGTTTATTTTGATATATAGATTGGTATCTTTTTGTTTTTTTAGTTTATTGTTTTTTTTTTTAGTTTTTGTTTTTTGGATTTTTATGTTTATTTATTTATGTCTCTGTTTTTATTTGTTGTTTTTATTTGTGAGGATTAATTCTTTTTTTAGAAAGAAGTTAAATTTGTGTAGTTAAGGAAGGGGAGGCTATTTGGAAGGACTCGGCAGATAAAAAGAATATTATTAAAATATATATTTAAATTAAAAACGTGTGTTAACTGATAAAAAGGATCTAAAATCTAGATTCACTGAACTCATATTAATAAGTGCAGCCTAATTCTCTTTCATGATTCTTCCACTATTCTTCTGTATACTTCCATTTCATTCCCAGACATATTCCCCATACTTCATTTTTAATAAATTAGCAAACTCATTAAGCTTAGAACACCAACTCATGAAATACAGTTTGTGTCTCCTATCTAGGTATTTGTATAGTCTTACATCTGGGTATAGGTTTTGAGGGAATTATTAGTAGGCCCATAAAACATCAGTATGGTCTTTCCTGCTGTCTTCTTCATGGAATGTCATTGTTAGTTTGCACACAGGAGAGAAGTCCAGAGGGCCAGGAGAAGGAGTGGAAATAAGTAGGAGTGAGGGGTGAGGAACTTGCTAACCACCAGAAAGTCCTAGATGGCAGGGATACAAGAAGCTCCCAGGACCCAATGGGCCAAAATAATCAACAGCAGGGAGAAAGAACTGGAAGAAACCACCTCCAGAAGACAGAAATGGCCCTCAGTGGAGGGATAGGGCCACCCACCCATCTAAAATAATTTAACCCAGAATTGTAGCTGTCAAAAGGAAATACTGGGACAAAAATGGAGCAGATGCTGAAGAAAAGGCCATCCAGAGACCATCTTACCTAGGGATCTATACCATATGCAAACACTTAAACCCAACACTACCGTTGATGTCAAGAACTATTTGCAGACAGGAGCCTATTATGGCTGTCCTCTGAGAGGCTCTGTGAGCACCTGACTAAGACAGATGCAGATACTACAGCCAACCATTGAACTGAACCTGACGAACCCAGTAGAATATTTAGGGAAAGGGCTGAAGGAGCTGAAGGTTATTGCAACCCCATAGCAAGAACAACAATATCAATTAACCAGACCCATCAGAGATCCTAGGTTTGAAACCACCAACAAAGAGTATACATGGGCTGGTTCAATGGTTCCTGCTACATATGTAGCAGAGGATTGCCTCATCTGGCATCAGTCAGAGGAGAGGTGCTTGTTCCTGTGGAGGCTTGATGCCCCAGAGAAGGGGAGATGTTAGAGTAGTGAGGCAGGAATGGGGTGGGGTGGGCAGAGAAGGAGAAGCCTCTTGGAATCAAAGACGGGGATGAATTGGGAAGTTTGTGGAGGGGAGACCTGGAAGGGGGAATAACATTTGAAATGTAAACAAACAAAATGATTAATAAATAAAAATGTAAAGAAAGAAAAGAAAGGAAAAGAAAGGAAAGGAAAAGAAAAGAAAGGAAAGGAAAGGAAAGGAAAGGAAAGGAAAGGAAAGGAAAGGAAAGGAAAGGAAAGGAAAAGAAAAGGAAAGATTTCAGGAATAGGGATTTTACTACATTGTCTTATGAGGATGGACAGACTATTTCCTCAGGTGAGATAAACCCTTGAGATAGTTCTAAGGTGAGATGAGGTTTTCCTACAAATCTCCATCCAAGTCACAGAATTTCATTCTCCAACAATTAATGTTCTTAGTTTATCCAGTAACATGTTTTGAGTCTAGGACTTGAATTTTCCTTGTAGTTTCTCTAGTGTTACAATAATAGCTTCATTTTGATTATATTAAAATTGAGTTCTGCATCTACTGGAGAGAAGATTCTTCTCCAGAGTGCACTTAGAAGTCTCTAGATTGTTTCTGTGTATCCGAGGCTGGTCAGATTTAGCAAAGTTAATTGTTGCCCTGAGATGCCAGAAGTTGATTAAATTTATCATGGAGGATATTCTCTTCTCTTGTCAAGTTATCCAGAGCTGCTAGGAGCAATGAGACAGAAACATTATTTTCTACAAATTTACAAAATTTTATATACAGAGTCACAAAGTTTGTTACATCTCATAATTGGTGAATATTACTAACTACATGTGTTTGTCCCCATAAGCTTGTAAAACAAACCACATTTTAAAAATCTCTGAGCTTCTTAGGTTTCAATAACTGCAAGTATTAGTGAGTTGGACTATCCAGATACTTAAACGTTTCATCCTATTACTTAAGTTGCTCTATAAACACTTTTGGCACCAAAATCTTTATTACTCAAGGTTCTCTAGAAAAGAGAACTGAGAGAATGAAACTATGTAGGTATAAAATGGGTATTTAGTTTTAGAGCATCATATAAGATGAGGTCCCACTAGTCTAACAATGTTTGTCCACCAAAGGAAAGTCCAATAATCAAGTAGTTGTTCAGCCTACAAGAACAGATGTCTCAATCTATCCTTAGTAAGTTCAAAAACCCAAAAGAAATAGGCTCTAATGCCAGTGAAGGAATGGATTGTAAGTGAGTGTGAAGGCAAGCAGAAATAAAGGTTTTCTTCTTCCTTGACCTATATATAGGCTGCCATCAGAAGGTAGACCCACATCAAGAGTGAATATTCTCACTTCAACAGAGTGCCTCACCATAGCATGAGAACAATAGAACAATAGCTTTTTTTTGTTGCCAATTTACACTTTCTAACAATTTCTGTCTGTTTTAAGAACAAATTATCTGAATTAGATTTCACTAACAACATGTTATAAAAACATGAAAATATGTTATATTTATTTTCTACTAGTTCTGTATGTATGCATTTTTTTTTCATAAAACACTAAGGAGTCTAGTGATCTCCTTAGGCATCCACAGGTTCCTGCGATGACAAAAACATAATCATTAAGCCCTTGGCATTTAAAAATGAATTAGACTCCTACTATAATGCTTTTGAGAAATTTTATGAGACTCAATCTACTCTGTTTACAATAAAATCAGACTGAAAGAAGTGAAGCACTTGAAATTATGGTTAAGGAACACAGAAAATTAATGTATATTTTAAACAAAATTTAGACTATTCAAGTGCTACACTTTAGCTGGATGATTTAGAGTTAGTTATTTAAATCTTCATCTAGTACCACTTTCTGATTTTATAGAAAGTAACTCTTAAAACTAAAATAATATAATTTTAAACACGGAGCATAATTCATTAATATTGAAATGCTTTGTGTTTTGTATTTACAAATAGAAGTGCTCAGGATCCTACAGAAAATGTAAATAATTTCCTTATTTTATTGGATAATTATTTAATTACATTTCAGATCAGTTCTAGGTTGAGGAACTAGCAATACAATAGATGCTAATAGTCAAAGAAAAAGCAAGGCAATAAACACTAACAGTCAAAGAAAAAGCAAGGCAATAAAGAAAATTCCGTGAACACTCCTGGGATCACTGTTTCTAATCAGTTATCAGGATGACCAAAAAAATCTGAGCCAACTTCGCTGTCCTAGTCCAAAGTCATTTTCATGTCTGAAGCCTACTTCCTTGTTCTAGCCTAAGATTTAGATTCCTACCTGAAATTACTTCTTTGTTCTAGCCTAAGAGTTAGAGCCCTACCTTAAATTATTTCTTTGTTCTAGGAAAATGTAAATAATTTTCATTATTCAACAACACATATAAATAAGAAAAAATTGGGGAGGAGTGGTTATCAAAAATATATATGGCCATCCACTTACTTTTGCATTTGTGCATTTGTATGAGTTTGTGTGATTGTGTGTGTCTGTGTGTGTGTGTGTGTGTGTGTGTGTGTGTGTAGGAATGGATTAAGGCATTTCTGGCACGTAGGAAAACTAAAGTACAATGATGGAGAAGCCTTAATCTCAGTACCATTGTAAAAATTTTACTTACAAGACTCTTGAATTTATATTTTTCTCTCATTACAAAGGGGCTAATTATGTTTTAAGCTTACTCTTTCTATGGGCTTTTCATGATCTTCATATACAACTATTAATTTTTCATATTAAACATACTCACCTCTACACATCTCTCTAATTTCTCCTATATTGAAATTCACTTCTTCATGTGCCCCAGCTCTTTGTCCTCTTTTAATTATTATTGACTTGAGAATTCATAATTTTTCCTTCCCGAATAGTTAGAGATGTACAGACAATCACTGGAGGTTGATACTTTTACCATCAACTGTATCCTTAAAAAAATCACTTTGCCCTTCTGCAGAAGTGATTTACATTCAATGATTCTTCAGTAAGGTGTAAGTACATGTTAGCCTTCCTTTTTATTTTTAATTAATTTTTTATTGGATATTTTATTTACATTTCAGATGCTATCCCCTTTCCCCATTTCCCCCCCACCCAGAAACCCCCTATCCAATCCCCCCTCCTGCTTCTATGAGGATGTGACCTTGCCCACCCACCCACTCCAATCCCCTTGCCTTCGAATTACCCCACACTGGGACATCCATTCTTTACTGGACCAAGGACCTCCTTTCCCACCTATGACTGACAAGGCCATCCTCCCCTACATATACAGGTAGTTGTGGGGCTGTTAGCTAGCATGTGGGCATGAGTCCTGTTTGGCTGTGTTGTGGATCCCATGTGTCTGCCACAGCTCAGGGAGGCAGGAGAGCAAGAATTTGACTGAGTTCATTCCACAAGGATGCTGGGCTGAGAAGCTGCTGGGCTCCACCTGGGTGTGAGGAGATCTCAGTCTGAAGTCCCACAGGGGCAGGGCTTTTGAGTGGGGACTGCAGGGCAAGAAAGCATGCAGGGATTGACTGGTCTCAGACTCCTGGGCAACCAGGTGCCTCTGGGAGACTCTGAAGAGTTGAAACTGGGGACAAACTGGCTGGACCTGCCTGCAGCGGAGAGGAACAAAGGGAATGGAAGCACTGACAGTGCCCTGCGGGTAGAGACTCTTGGTTACACGGTCTCACTTGGCTTGCTTAAATTGGCAGCCTCCATGGCAGAAACATAGAGAAGTTCTCAGTGGGAGATTAAACAGTAGCTCAGTAGTCTAAGGCACCTTCCTCGGTTCTCCATGACAGGCCCCAAAGACAGGAGGAAGTCCATAGTTTTAAAGGGTTTATTGTCATGGTAGAAAGTGAATCTGCTTGTACCCCCAGACCTCCAGGGCTGGCTTTTGGTTGAATACTGTTTGTAAGGAGGAGAGTCTGGGGAGGAATGCTTAATTGGCTATGCCCTCTAGCCTTTAGGTATCTCATTAATATAAGAATCTCTTGAGGCTGAGGCCTGTAGTTACACATTCTACCTGTGCTGGGTGACACAAACCTTTCTTGGGGAGGGGCTGTGGAGGGCTGAAGCTAAGTGAAAGGAACCAGGGGGCTCAGGAACCAAGCTGAACAACTTCTGTCCCATTAGGGTCTGGGATTCAAGGCCTGTGCTCAACCAGAAGCCCAGATGCCTCTCACAGCCCACCTTCCCACAACTGGTAACATGGATCCCTCCCTATATGCTCTCAGACTGGTGGTTTAGACCCTGGAAGCTCTGGTTGGTTGGTATTGTTGCTCTCCCTATGGGGTACAAAAACTCCATCAGCTCCTTCAGTCTTCTCTCTAACTCCTTCATTGGGAACCCCATGATCAGTTCAATGGTTAGCTGTGAGCATCTGCCTCTGTATATGTCAGGCTCTGGCAGACTGCTAAGAAGACAGCTATATCAGGCTCCTGTCAGCATGCACTTCCTGGCATCCACATCAGTGTCTGCTTTGGTGACTACACATGGGATAGATACCATGTAAAGCAGTCTCCAGACAGCCCTTCCTTCAGTTTCTGTCCCATGCTTTGTCTCCATATTTGCTTCCATGAGTATTTTGTTTCTCCTTCTTAGAAGGACCTAAGCACACACACTTTGGTCTTTTTTCTTCATGAGCTTCATGTGGTTGGTGAGTTGAATCTGTGAGTGGAGCATGTGTCCTTGTTATCTGTTGGAGCATCTTCTGGGTATATGCCCAGGAGTGGTATTATAGCTGGGTCCTCAGGTAATTCTGTGCCTAATTTTCTGAGGAACAACCAGACTGATTTCCAGAGTGGTTGTACTAGCTTGTAATCCAACCAAAAATGGAGGAGTTTTTCTCTTTCTCCACATCTTCATCAGCATCTGCAATCACCTGAGTTTTTGATCTTAGCCATTCTGACTGGTATAAGATAGAATCTCAGAGTTGTTTTGAATTGCACTTCCCTGATGACTAAGGATATTAAACATTTCTTTAAGTGCTTCTTGGCCTTTTTTTTTTTTTTTTTTTTTTTTTTTTTTTTGATTACTAAGGCATTATCTTTATTTTTTCCTTTTTCTCTTTTTTATTTATTTTTTATATATTTTATTTGCATTTCAGATGCCATCTGCCTTCCCCATTTGCCCTGCCTAGAAAACCCCTATCCCATGCCCCCTTTTCCTTTTTGCTTTTATACATTTTTTTTTAAATTTTAATCAAAGGCTTTATAAGTTTGGTAGTGCTCAATCAGAAGTGTAACCCAGTACCCAACCTAGATATAGAAACTATCTTTGACTGGTAGAGACACGTGAACATCTGCCTCCATGTCCCCCTCTCTTTCTCTCTCTTATCACCTAGCTTCACCCTTCCTGTTAAAAATAAACTTTTCTCTCAAAATGTAATTAGAGCATAGTTATTCCTAATTGTACCAGTGAGGTAAAAGATAGCCCTAATACCCAGTTCATCATTTTGCTGAATAACCAGAACCTCTGTCATCTGCCTAACTAAAGCACTTAGTTTTGAACCTGGCTTTTTTTCTTAGCTTTAGAATGAATGTCAGCTGAAAACCATCCACTCAGATCTTTCCTCTCAAAGTAAATAGCCAGGATTGGCTATGAGACTATAGGTCTTCAACCCTGTCAGAAATCCAGAATGGCTGAGTTAACTGAAATTATGGGAAGCACTAAGCATAGCTTCTAAAACTTAGCCAATTTATAGAGACCGCTGAACACTTGGAAAGCTCCTATACTACCAAACTTTGGAGCATCAAATCTTCAGCCTTCTGGCCCAGAATCATCTTACAGTCTTTCTAGGGAAAAGTAGTGGTTTTGTTGGAACAGGGAGGATTAGCTAGGACTTATTGCATAGCCATAACCTATTGGTAGACATCTGTATAATTAATAGCAAGATGAAGTTATAATTTCTTAAATGGTACAAAATTTACTTTGATTTTAAATATAAGGTTTTCATTGGTATGAGCTTCTTATTGATATAAAAGTGAGATGAATATTGATACTCTCATGGACATTGTGCCTGTATAACACATTTAGGAATACAAGGCCTAGACCCAGTCCTTCCCTAAGTTTTTTAACTGATTTGGGACGGTTAACCTATGAGTTAAGGGACTATAGCAAATTCATGGCTTTGAGTTTATTGTTAGGAGGTTTCCCATATTTTACTTAGAAATAGCTGAGAGGAGTGAACAGACAACAGTCCAGGTTACCTTACATGGAAGTTGGTTTTCAAAACGTCAGAAGTCCATAGAATTGACATTATAAATCTTTCTATATTAATGTTCATTTTGGTTAGAGACCTGTCTGCTCCTGACAGCTTCCTGTCGTGGATTCTAAGAAGAAATTGAGCATCCTTGAAATTACTCCAGTTGTGTGGTGACAGCCACTAGGCAAGAATTGCCTCTTTCTATCTACAGAAAAATTACTGTCCAGAAAAGGACACACTTGCAGAATAGTCGACTGATTATATCTGCCTAGACAGAGTAATCAGCCCTTAATAATTCTGCATCACTAAGGGCTTCTTAGCCTTTCAAGTTTCCTCAGTTAAGAATTCTTTGTTTAGCTCTGTGCCCCATTTTTAATAGGGTTATTTTCTGGAGTCTGATTTTTTTGAGTTCTTTGTATATATTGGATATCAGCATTCTATTGGATGTAAGATTAGTAAAGATCTTTTCCCAATTTATTGGTTATCAGCATTTGTCTTATTGACAATGTCCTTTGCTTTACAGAAGCCTTGTAATTTTATGAGGTCCTTTCTGTCAATTTTTGATCTTAGCGCATAAGTCATTGGTGTTCTGTTCAGGAACTTTCCCCCATTAGAGGCTCTATTAGAGCCCAACTATTAGAGGCTCTTCCCCACCTTCTCTTCTATTAATTTCAGTGTATCTGGTTTTATGTGAAGGTCCTTTATCCACTTGGACTTGAGCTTTGTACAAGGAGAGAAGAATGGATCGATTTGCATTCTTCTACATGCTGACCTCCAGTGGAACCAGCACCATTTGTTGAAAATGCTGACCTTTTTCCACTGGATGGTTTTAGCACCTTTGTCAAAGATCAAATGACCATAGGTGTGTGGGTTCATTTCTGGGTCTTTAATTCTATTCCATTGATCTTCTTCCTGTCTTTGTACCAATACCATGCAGTTTTTAGCCTTTCTTCATACTCTATGCTACAATGTTGACTGGCTTGACCTCAGCCAAGTGATGTGCAGTCTACCACTGGGACTCTGAATTCACATGTATAGGCATCAATTTGTGTCAGAACTTAGTTCTTCAGCTCTGTGATTTGAAAATTTTCAATTTCTGCAATAGTGTCTTGGTTTGGTGATGGTATATGGGATGAATCCCCACGTGGGGCTATCTCTGGATGGCCTTTCCTTGACACTCTGCTCAGCACATTGTCTTTGTATTTCCTTTCTTTAGTATTTTGTTCGCCATTCTAATAAAGACTGACACACCCACACTTTGGTCTTCCTTCTTCTTGAGCTTCATATGGTCTATGAATTGTATGTTTGGTATTCCAAGCTTTTGGGCAAATAGCCACTTATCAGTCAGTGCTTACCATGTGTGTTCTTTTGTGACTGGGTTACCTCACTCAGGATGATATTTTCTAATTCAATCAATTTGCCTGAGAATTTCATGAGGTCATTGTTTTCAATAGCTGAGTGGTACTCCATTGTGTAAATGTATCACATTTTCTGTATTAACTGTGCTATTGTACTGAATAAATTTACAATAGTAGTTGAGCAGAATATTTAACTAATGCCTCACAATGTATGAAATGTTTCACTCTTATTTAAGGTCTTCCTGTCAAGACTTATATTCTTACATGCTTTGATGGACACTATCCTCACAGTACAAGCCAAAAAAAATCATCTCTTCTTAAGTTGCTTTGGTCACGTATTTTGTTCCAATAATGTATACAGAAATTACATAGAAATGAAATTATTCAATAAATAATAAATAAACCTCACTTACCAATGCAAGCATTGAATAAGACATCTTAATATCATCATTTTTTATCACCAAGATTAAACTCCTTCATCTCAAACAGTTTGGAGCCTTTTTAAAAGGCAGATCATCTGAATGTATAGGATTCTTCAAACTCATCCTCCTTAATGACCAGGAAATGTATAATTAATCTCTAATCACATTGCTTATAGTTGTCTCTTCCTTTCAGAGCAGTTAAGATGCAGACTCAGCTAACATTTCCATTGGCAAATGAATGTGTTTAAGAAATATATGGCATGTGTGGTATGCTATTATTTAGTTGTAAGAATGAAGGAGATCTTGTCATTTGAAACTGGATATAACTGAAAGATCTTACATTAAATAAAATTAACCATGCACACATAAACAAGAGCTCTATGATCTCTATTTTAACCAAGCCACTTTGAATAATGGTGCAATCTGAGGTCTTTTTTTGTAATGAGAATATTATGATTTAATGCTACTTGTCTAGAGATAGTACCTTAAGGAATAAGGCATTCAAACATGGGCAGTTAAAAACAGTTTTGCTTTTATAGGTAACACCTAGCTCTCAGAAAAATCCCTAGCCTCCCTTAAAATCATCCATTTGAAGGATGCTTAGACATTATGGGTAGAGGAAGGAATTGCAGAAAGCAAAGCACTCATTTTTCCTTTCTCTTTAAGCAACAAGAGACTTCTAAGATTGTTGTGGGGATAATATTCCACGATCTGTTATTTATGGATGGATGGCAGCGTGTTAGTTGGCAAAAGTTTTGCCTATAATTTTCCCACGCTGTGAAGACATGCCAACATAAAGAAAATAAAACCACTCACAATGGACTAAGTTTGACTTACTAATATACAACATAACTAAACATATAATTTAGTCTTTTGAAAGGCTAAAGGATTATTTACAAAAAATATTTATACACAAAATAATAGTTATATTTCAGATATGTCAGGTGTTTTATTATGGATTCTTTTTTCACGTAAAAGGAAGAAACATGTTACCTAGCATATAAATCCTAGTATGCTTGTTTACTTTGCATGTGAATGCTCTATTTCCACACAAGTTACAAAAAATGCTTTGAAATATGCCACTTCAAAGACAGCTTTCCAAAAACATTCGATTTCAAGTGATATTTTAATAAAATAGTCTTTCCTGTGGTATTTGTATAACCTGACTTTGAAAACCTTGAAATTAGAGGTAGCATTAGGAATGTGGCCTTTCTCTTTAGCTTTTAAGACAACCAAAGCATGGTGAATCTCAAAGACTAAAATTGTTTTAGTTTTCCTCTTATTCACCATGATGAAAGAATTATATTTTATTTAAATCTTTGGAAGAATAAACTAAAGACAAAACTTGGCAAAACAGAATAATTCATAAGCCTTTATTATTAATTACAGTAGTAATAGCAGATTAAAAACAACAAAAACTTCTAAATGGATATTTTATTTATTTACATTTTAGATGCCTGTCCCATTCCCCATTTCTCCTCCCTAGAAATCCGCTATCTTATCGCCCCTCTTCCTTTTTGCTTTTATACCATTTTAATTACATGCAAGTATTAAGGTCAGTTCTAGGTTGAGAAATTAGCAGTACAATAGATGCAAATAATCCAGAAATAAGCAAGACAATAAACACAATTAGTCAAAGAACAAGCAAGGCAATAAACAAAATTCAGTGAACACTGATGTGATCACTGTTTCTAGGGGCTTACTTTTTAAAAACAACAGAATAACAACAATTATGAAGATTGAATCTTCCCTACTTTACCCAAATATTTCTACTCAAGTGTTTCTATGTGGTTGCACAACTAAACTTTAAGTATTTAGTAAATATACAAGTGTAGTTTCCACTGTAAAATGGCTTAGAGAAAATAGTATGTCTAATACAATCAGTATTGGCATCATGATAGAATTATTAAGAATTTAAGAACAACACATCACAGCAAAACCCAGTAACACTTAAAATTAACAGAGGCTTACAAATACATTTTCACAGAAAATTTTCTTAAACTTGATTACAAACAATTTTTGTTTAGAATTTCACGCATAAATATTGAATTTACATTATTTTCATTCCCTCAACTCATCTAATGACACTCCCTCTAAAATTCATAACCTTTTCTTCTCTATATCTCAGCAGTCATTACTATAATATAGCTCTTTCAATGTGGGATACAGACTTGCAAAGCTTTTCCTATCCAGCGTGTTGTGAAAACGAATGTTCTAATTACCTTGATCCTCTTGAGACTTTACATTACAGCTTCCAACACACATATAAAATACTGTCATGCAATAATCTTCTTGCCCTATCTTCTATGATGTTTTTTGAGCCTTAGATGAAGGGATTCTAATGTAGATACATAGCTATGTTTACAGACCACAATTAGTTATTCTCTCTCATTTTTATTTGTTTACTTTCCATTTGTAGATTTCTATAATGTTTTATATGCTACATTTAACAATGGATTTTTAAATATTATTTATTAACTAAAACTACAATGTAAGCAAGCACTCTACTACTGAGCTGGATCTCCAGCTCTTAGTATTTATTTTAAAACACTAACAAATGTTGAAGTTTTAAAATTTAGATTTGGGCAGGGCAGTGGTGGCACACGCCTTTAATCCCAGCACTTGGGTGGCAGAGGCAGGAGGATTTCTGAGTTCGAGGCCAGCCTGGTCTACAGAGTGAGTTCCAGGACAGCCAGGACTACACAGAGAAACCCTGTTTCAAAAAACAAAAAAACAAACAAAAAAATTTAGATTTGGATAGGAATATACATCCAAACCAGTCTGATTTTCACATAATTACAGTTTTTTTTCCACAATGTACACAATACTGGTGTGAATGATGAGAAAATGAATGATGAGAATAAGGTATTAAAAAATGAGAACGTTTTAAATGTAACTAATTGTTACTTTTTCAGATAATATGCCTAATGAAAATTTTAACAATATACTCTCTACTTTTCCATATTGGTTCTCTTTGTTGCGCTGCATTGGATAAACGTTTAAATAGTCACATTGTGTATTCAGGAAGATTGCTAATAGATTATGATTGAAGTCTGTGATCCTAAAGTTGAGAATTTAGTTTTTGTAAATCTGACTCAGATGCAAAAGTGTAGATTTTTTTTTGCATTATGTTACAGCCAGCTATTGTAAATGGCTGGACAAAATTCTTATGACAGGTCCAGAGATAGCTTTATGATTAATAAGCTCATATTAACCATCATGATTACCATCATCTTGTTCAGAACTGAGCTAGTTAGAGTTGGTCATGTAGTTATGATCATAATTTTTCAATTCAATTCATAATAGTATAACTGAATGTTCTATAAAAGACAAGGAGACGCTGACCTCCATGCTCTTTTCTATCAGAAAATATCTAACAACTCACAAGTAATACAGCGACTTAATTTGTAGGGAAATAATTCATTCCTTGACAGTTTTCATAGCAACTTATTGGTCATCCTTTATTCCATACACTGTCCTAGCATAAAATTGCCTTATTTTACTCTTATAACTAGAGAAGAATGTCAGTGTAACACATATTCTTATTGTTAATACAGTATTTCCTTTTAAAAGATTATCATTTTGTAATACATCTTAAATTACAACATTAACGTCAGTGATTGTGAATATGGATTTGTGCTATTGACTCTGAAGAATGAATGTAGAAGAGGAAAAGATCTGGGGAAAATGTAAATACATTAGAGTTCTGCCCCAATTTTAGTTATAGAATATAAAATATATTCAGTATTCCGTTTCTTCATGATCAATATGTTCTTTGCATTTGTTCTTGAACCAATTACATATGGATTCCTGCTGTTTTTTTAAAGTCTCTTTTGTTATATTGGCCTCTTACCTTGCTATTAAATTCTAAATATATTTCTCTGAGAGATCTCTTTAAAAATTTTAAAAAATAAACTTACATAATAAATATCAATATATTCATAATATAATGCTTAAAAATGGGAAAAGCAAAGTTTATGGCATTTTATTATTTAAAGAATATAATAAATCAAAATTTATAATCTATAAAACATGTAATATTAAAATATTTTGAAAAAATATCTGATATAACCACAAACATATTGAACGTTAGTAAACTAATATCTTACCTTTTTATTTTATTTTTTATTTTTTATTGGATATTTTATTTACATTTCAGATGTTATCCTCTTACCCCATTTTCCCCCACCCAGGAACCCCCTATCTAATCCAGCCTCCTCCTGCTTCTATGAGGATGTGCTCCCCCAACCACTTCCCATTCTTAGAGTCCCTCACAATGGGGCATCCAGCCTTCAAGGGACCAAGAATCTCCTCTCCCACCTATGCCCAACAAGGCCATCCTCCCCTACATATGCAGCTGGAGCCATGAGCCCCTTCCTATGTTCTCACAGGCTGGTGGTTTAGACCCTGGGAGCTCTGTTTGGTTGGTATTGTGGCTCTTCCCATGGGGCCACAAACCCTTTCAGCTCCTTCAGTCTTCTCTCTAAATGCTCCATTGGGAACCCCATGATCAGTTCAATGATTAGCTATGAGCTAGTAGTAGTAGCGTACATATGCATATATACATATGTAATAAATTACTACTCTGATGTTTAGTATTCACTGAATTTTGCTTTATCCTAGTTAGTTCTATTATGAAATAGGTATACATATTTATATCTACAAAGATATTGGCATATATAGATAGATAACATAGATAGAGAATATAGAAATAATTTAAGCAATAGTTATACAACAATTTAAGCAACACTTATACATTGCAAAACAAATGAAAAAAAAAGAATTATTAGTAAATTCAACCAGACATTTATGGTAGAAATTATTTGTAATTCTCCATAGGAGAGAACTGAACAAATTGTTTCTACCATGGTATATGAAACTATACATACCCTTATTTAAGAAGGGAAGAAAGTTCTTGAAATATGACTTAGCTATTGTAGTGCTTACTGAACAACCATGGGTAAGGTTGAATACCATGACTCATGTGTGAAATCATGCTTTTTATAAACACCTGTTACTCCAGCTCTGATGGATCTGACACCTTGTTCCAGCTCTGAGCACACACAGGCATGCACAACTACACATACATGTGTAATAACAAACATTAGTGTAGACACATACATAAATAAAATATGCTAAAAATACAAAAAAGAAAGCTATAATCTAGCACCTTTCATGAATGTCTTAACAAAATATTAATAAATAAATTTCCCTAAGGTATTAAAAGAATTATATACAACAGAACAAGTGAGATAATCTCAAGTGGCCCAGTTTGATCTAACTTCTAAAAAATCAGTGTAACTTATTACATGATAAAAACATTGCAAAACTAAAAGTAAAATTCCAATTTCTCATTTTTATAAAGCATGTTACAGAAATACATAGTGAATACCGTAATTAATAGGTGAAACTTTAATCTTTCATATTGATGCTAAGGAAAATATAAAGGTGATAATTCTCATACTATATAAATGTTTCATATGAATAAAATGACAGTACTTGGTTAGAAAATAATAATGATGAATTAAGAAAATAAACAGCTAGATATTCTATATACATATATAGAAACAATCTATGTGCCAAGATAACTAGTTCTATGTTGATGCATAGATTTAATAAAATAGCAATCAAACCTCCTAAGTAGTTTGGTGCATACTAATAAATATCTGAGTTTTTGATGCATAGAAGCAAGCCCCAGAACTCTTCTCTGAATGGTGGAGTTGGTATTAAATAATGTTAAGATTAACTTTAATAATACAATAAATGAGATAGGAAATGGTGGGAATGGGTTGAAGGAAACAAAAGCAGAGGCTACCAAGAAACACATACACATATGATCAACTGTTCATTGAACATAAAGTAATGGCCATGAAATGCAAAAAAGATAATCTTTCCAAAAAAAAAAAAGGTATTGAGCAAATGGGCATCCAAATAAAGATAAAAATTTAAGTATAGAGTGAGAGATGACAGTGAAGCTGAAATATAGCACTATGTCATGAAGCTTTGAGAGAGCTCTGCAGGGAAGCAGGCAAGAAAATAAAGACTCAGAATCTAGCTAGATACACATTTTCCTAAGCTAAGCTCTCGGGCCTTTCAATATACTACACAGGTCTTCTGGCTTGCCTAATAATGCTGTGCAGGATCGAGCAGTAGAAATTGTAGGAAACAGGGTAGTGCCTCACATGTAAATGTCTTGCAAAACCAGAAAAGACTGCTGTGGAGTCCTCCAAGGAAAATCACTTATAGCTCCCCTTCCAAAACTACAGAATCCAGGAATATCAAGGCTGCACAGTCCAAGATCTATTCTTCACCACACAACTTCACATGGAGATTAGCATAGCTAGAGGAGCTGAAAGCCTTCACTTTCTAATCCATAGCGGTTATGCCTGCTATTCATCCCGTAACCATTCTATATTTTTAGTGGCTTAATTTTTATTGTATTAGTGTGTGCTTACATGTCTGTAAATGAAAAATAAAAATTGGGGATATTCTCAGAGGCTATAGCCATCACTTCCTGTGGGTTTGGACACACAGCTTGAGTCACCTGATCAGATGTTGGAATTCATTCTCTGCCAGCAAAAGTAGTATATGCTCTTAACTACTGAGCCATCGTTTGGCCCAATCAAAACACATTTGATTCCTATCATTATTTAATTTCGAGTATATCAAACATAACTTACAAAGTTCTGCACTTGTTTCAATATATCTCAGTAGTTTTTCAGACTGCAGTTTACAGTCAACTACCCTGTTCACTGTATGGTATCCTTTAATATACTCGTCAGACCATCTCATGTATCATCTGTCTTATTCCAAACACATTTTCTGTTTCTTATCCTTACCACTTCCTCTTTTAGCTTCTTAATTCTAACTTCTCTAGCTTTAAGTGTCTCTAAAATTTGTGTACCTACAGCAATATCTTAATTTTTCTCTTTTACCTATCTACTCCCTATATATACTCCCATTATACTTCCCTAAACTCCTAACATTATAAATTAAATCTGAGTATACTTTATCTTCCAACAGATCTTTAATGCAAACAAGCCACTATTATAAGTTGGCTTGTGTTTCAATTTTATGGTGGTAACACTGAATAGTTCTTTTTACTTTCCAGGTTAACATCCTACTTGAGAAAAAATACAGTGCAATAATTGGAAGCAAGTACCCTGAGCTTCTGTCTGAGTTATTATTTTTTTAACTGCACACATAGTTCTGCTATATCCAAATCCCACTTGAACATTACAACTACTTTGAATAAAAAATTGCAGTGATATAATGAAGTAAACCAAACTTAGTTAAAAAAAAAACAAGATATTTAAACCCAAATATATTAATGTAGTAAACAAGAAAAAAGACAGTGTAAAGAACTCCAAAATGTACTTACTGTACAGAAAGAGCATTCTGGAAGAGCGTGTTAGATGAAAATGCAGAGAGAGAACATCAAATAATAACTCGAAGTATGTATAAATTCACAGCAGCTGAATGAAATTTGGAAGGTCACAGATAATGTGCTACAGAGCGGTTGAACAAAGACACAAACATATGAATATAAAAGAGAGTATCCTTTTGTAAACATGATTCTCTAAGAAGACACATTTTAGAGGTTATATGCACTGAACGAGAATAATCTCATCATAGAAGTACAGAAGGCATATACAAAAAAGTCGTAGGAGAACATTTTTTTTTTTTTTTAGTTTAAGTAAGAGATAATATTTTGATGTGGAAACAAATTAGAATACCAGAAATAAGTATTCCCTTGTAATTTTATAATTAAAACACTGAAGATACAGGACAAATTAAGTATATTGAAATTGTCACGAAAAATATTCCACCTAAAATATAAAGGAAGGCCCATCAGAATAATAGCAGATTATTGAACTGACAATTAATTTAAAAGCCAATAGAACTTGGAGTAAGTCTTTAAAGCTGCCAAAAAAATATTATACATAGCAAAGCATTCTTTTATTATAAAAGAAAAATCAGTAATTTTCAGATAAAGATATACTAAAGCAGTGTATGGTCAAGAATTAATCTCTGATTTACAAAAAAAAAAAAGCAAAAAACAAAAACAAAACAAAAAAAGAAAAAACGAAAAACACTTTAGGGAATATTCTACATTGGAGAAGACAATGAATCTAGCCATGAAACTGCAAGAAAGATAGACTATTTTCTTTAGACAGGAGCAATTCTGGGTTAAAAATGTAGAGATATGGGTGGCCCCATGACCCAACTGGGGGCCTCTCTAGATATGGTCTCTAGAGGTTCTCCCTCCCCTTTGTTGGACATTTCAGGTAAACTCATCCTTGTTGGGTCCTGGAAGTCTCTTCCTTTTGTGACATCTGGGACTTTCTGGTGGCTACCCCTAGTTCCCAAACCTCCCAAGGAAATATAGGAACAAAATGTGGAGCAGAGACTGTAGGAAAGGCCATCCAGAGACTTCCCCACCTGAGGATCTGTCCCACATACTGACACTAAACTCAGACACTACTGTGGATGCCAAGAAGTGTTTGCTGTCAGGAGCCTAATATTACTGTCTCCTAAGAAGCTCTGCCAGAGCCTGACAAATACAGATGTGGATGTCCTCAGGCAACCATTGGACTGAGCATGGGTTCCCCAATGGAGGAAGGACTGAAGAAGCTGAACCTATGAGCAACCCCATAGGAAGAATAATAATATTAAACACCACCCCACCCCCACCCAGCTTCCAGGGACAAAACCACCAACCAAAGAGTATATATACACGAAGGGACTCACGGCTCCTATGAAGCATATGTAGCAGAGGAAGGCCTTGTCGGGAATCAATGGGAGGAGAGGCCCTTAGTCCTGTGAAGGCTCAATGCCACAGTGTAGGGGAATGTCAGGGCAGGGAGGCAGGGGTTGGTGGGTGGTGGCGGTTTACCGTCATAGAAGCAGGGGGACTGGAATGGGAGGCAGGGTTTCTGAAGGGAAAACTGGAAAAGGGGATAACATTTGAAATGTAAATAAGTAAAATATCCAATAAAAATAAAATAATAAAAAGGAATATAAACTGCATTCGAGCATCATTAAATACTAGTGGAAAAGGAAAAAGAAATGTTGGTCATATAATCTTCCTTTTATGTCCCTTTTCATCCAGCTTACCTACTTCATGGGAAGACATGATGAGGCGTTGTATCATGGCAAGAGAAGGATTTAGTCACAAAAGCTTTTTGAAACACACTGGTGTGCCGACCTGATATAATAAATGTTAGGTAACTGGGTCTATTTGAGTCCTACACTCTATTTTCTAGGAACCTGACACATATTTGTTATTATCCTTAAGTATTTCACATTCATGCTTCTCAGATGGTCATTTTAAGTCTCCCAAAATTCCACAAACTTTTTTTGTATTGTGTGGTGCTGTGACTTGAACCCAGGTCCTTGAGACTTAAAAGTCTTTGCACTGTTCCATAGAAAGATTCCCCAGAGTCACGTACCAATGTAAGGAATGCGTGCTCTTTAAGGTGTCTTTAATGTTTCATTTTAAGATGCTTTTCTTAACTGTGTTTTCATTTTTCATTTATTTTTATAGGATTAAAGGACTGAATACTGCTCCAATTTTAAAAACGGATTTCTTAATTCATATTCTAAGTAGAAAATGCATGAAAAAGAGAGCATATATCTTTCAAGCATTTAAAAACCCTTGTAGATTGTGCAGCTTGAATTCTCAAATGCACGGATGTTTAATTAATGAGACGCAGCATTATTACTCTGGAGACAGCAGAGGGAGAAGCACTCACTAGTCATTTAAAATGCCATTCACTACTTTGGAGTATAAATTAGCACAAATGCTTTAAAGAGTACTATGTCAATATGTGTCAAAATTATTTAAAATTTCACTTTCATTTTAACATTAATACTACTTAACGAGATTTATTTTTGATAGGTAATGTGTCTAAGAACAGATTTTTTTCCCTAGGTATGTGTACTATGCATAATTTGTATGATAATAAAATTATAAGATTATTAGTTAAAACACTGCAGTAATAACTGCATAATCATGCAGTAAAGCACTATGTAGCTTTTAAAGCAGTATCTTACAAAAGGATTTGTCATATATTTAAGTATGTTAATCTTGAGATAAAAATTAGAAACATGCATATATTTTTTAACCAAAACCTTATAAGTAGTTTTAGATGATTATATTTCTTTTCATTAATGTATTTTTGTTTAAAATAATGTGCATATTATGTCCTATTTTGCATGTATGTAATGTACTATCATCTTATTTATCCAGTGCTATTCTTACATAAACATACACAGAGTAGTATGGAATATAAACACTTTGGCATTCATTCGAATTTTTATAACAGTGAAAGTCTTTTTCACATTTGGGATCTTGGCTTTTTCTTATAAACACTCTTACTTTTTTTTCAGTTACATATTTATACACAAAACAGGTGTCCTAATTTGGTTCATATTATAGTGATAAACACCAGAACCAAAGCAATTTGGAGGTGAGAAAGGGTTTATTTTGTTTTACTGCTCACAGTTCATCATGAAGAGAAGATGTGATAGGATCTCAAGTCACAAACCTGAAAGCAAGAACAGAAGCAAAAGCCATAGTAACTTGTAGTGTGTTAAGTCTGCTTTCATCACAACCCAAGACCAACTGTCTTTGAGTAGCCATTCACACAGTGGCCTGAGTTTCTCATTTCATCCATGATTCAAAAAAATGTTTTCACACCCCTTCCCCCCCAGACCTTACTAGAGGCAATCTAATAGAAGTGTCTTTTTCAGTAGAGGCGCCTCTGACAAGATATTAGCTTATATCAAGCTGAACAAAAACTATCAAGGACAATAAGTATCACAAAATCCATTCAAATACTATTTATACTTAGAAAACATAATAGAAAGTGAACATCTCAACATGATAAATTTGAGTTTACATCCTCAACAATTAAATTGTTAAGAATTTTTCCATTCTGAATGGGTACTTAGTATTATTATGTTAGTTGACTTTTCTTTAGTATTGAATTTTCAAAGGTGGGTACTCACATATTTCATACCATTAAAATATTAACTATAAAGTCAACAGTAAAGCTGTTGAACTCATATCCCAAGTATAAAATCAGGAAGCTCATGTGTTGAATATAATGATGATTCAGGTATGCTGTGTTTCTTAAATACTGCTGATACATATATAATGCTTAGTGATCTTTTGGTGATGTGCCGGAGTACAGTTTGCTAGGATAGCAAACATGTTTTAATGGCAGACAACATTGAAGAAGATAATTCTCAAATATAAAAATTTATTTTAACAAGCACTATTTTGTATAAAATAAGACAACATCACATGTATGCCTTAGATCCTCATACTCAGGATGGAAAAAAAGGAGGATTCTCAAAAAATTTGAGGCTAGTATCATCTGTAAAGATATCTATGAGTGTCAGTGCCATAGAGTGAGACACATGGGCTTTTATGAAACATAGACACATTGGCCTAATGAACCTTTCATATTATGTGGTTTTCTTGTAATTCCATCACCAACAAAGCAAACTTTAGTAACTATTCTCTTCTCTGCCTTCTTTTTTTCTTTTTTCTCTTAGAATAACTTTCAATACTTCTGTTTCTCCTTGGGCACCAACTTTGTGTAGAGAAACCCTCCATTTTCCTGCCTTTTCTTTTTGTTTCTGCTTATCATGTTAGAAAGTACTTTTGCTCTCAACTGCCTCTCTCTGTCCAGCAGATAGGCAGGGACTGTTCCTTGTAGAGTCTTCTCGCCATCCTTCTGCTTGGAGTTTCTCTTTTCATGCATCTTAAGAGTCTTTTTTTCATTTGTATTTTCTCAGCATGGCACTGTTTATGTTAGAGCTTAGCCTTTAGGCCAATCCCCCCCCCCCCTTTTTTTTTCTTCTTTGAACATTCATAGGCCTCCTGGCCTTCTTTCTTTCTTATTTTTTCATGGCAGTCCAAATCATATCCATATCATTTGTAGTGCAATTCAATATATTTATTTTGTGGCATGATGACAGTCATGGAGCAACCTTCTATGACCTCCCAGATTCCAAAAACCACTTAATTTCTGGGTGTTACTGGCCCATGAGCCCAGTTTGCTCAGGCTGGAGCAAGGAAAGCTATTTTTTTTTTCACTCAAGATTTTATTCCCTCCAGCCCTCATCCATGCACCGATTGTTCCACATCCCATATCTCCAACCCAACCCCCTTGCCTCCACGGGGCTGCTCCCATCCTCCACTTCCCATACCACCTGATCTCTAAACTCCCTGGGACCTCCAGTCTATTGAGGGATAGGTACAACATCTCTGATTGAACACAGACCTGGCAGTCCTATGCTGTATATGTGTTGGGAGGCTCTCACAAAGGCCAACCAAAAATGAAGAGCTACAGACAACCAACAGCTGCAAAGGGCAATTATCTGTTTTCCTTGGACATATTCTATGATAAATTGTAAAATACCAAATGGTCACATATACATACAATCAACACTGAATGGAATCAATAGGTTGTCTAGGATAGAAAAAAGGATCATAATATTCCCTTTAAGGGCTGAATATCTAAATCTGTCTATACTAAGGACTGTAGAAGGGATTTATACCAGTAGAGGGGAGATTACTAAGGTGCCCACGTTAACCACTAGGTTTGTTACTTATGTGTGGTATGTAAGCTGGTATCTGATGATTAGGGAGGGAACTTTATTAAGTACATGGTTGGGCAACTGTATGTGTAAGTGTAGGCACATGATTCTCTGTCAGGTGAGATACTGAGAATGTAAAGTATTTTCATGATGATCCTTAACACAGGCAATCTTAGAACTTGAATCAAACCCCAAAAGAAAAATATCTTGGCAGTTAAAATAAAATAGTCTTGAAGGATAATTAAGCGTTGATATACATCTGGCACTGATTATTATCTGGAGTTTTTATCTTAACTCACATACTGTGAAGCACTTCATGTTGACATGAATTTTTTGACTAAGAAGGTGGATCTACTTTGACTTTGATTGGAATAAATATACTTGTCATTTCAACAATGACATTTTAATAAATCATGAATTTTTAAATAAAGATGTGCTTTCAACTGAAACTTCAGCAAGTGAATTCATTATATTGAATAGTCACATAACTTTATATCCAGTGAAGCAGCAAATAAAGTAGAAAGATAATTGTTACATATAAATACACCACTAAAAACATCTGAGGTCTTGTTCATACCAGCTAAATTACTCCCTAAAAATATAAACCTATAATTAGAGCACACTGTATGTTTTGGAAGCTCAGAGATGGGATTTTGAGTGCTTTCAGCAGTTTGAAGTGATAAATGTTTAAAGAGATGGATGTGTGTTCACCCTGTCTCAAATAAATGTTACACAATATTATATATATCAAAGCATCACAAGGTTCATCATAAATATGTAGATATTTCATGCCTTTATCCACTAGTTAATGCTTAAATTAATATATGCACATATGTATTATCATAAACGTCTGCATGTTTGTGATTTTATCAGTTGTCCATACCTGTAGTAGCTGGTTATTATTTATAAAGTCAAAGAAACAGATAATCAGAAGGCAGCCACATTTTCTGGGTGTCATGCCTTATTCTATTATAGTAGACCTCAGTATGCTTATCTTCTTGAGACTTTTCTGTGTGCCATGCCTCATTCTATTTTAGTAGACCTCAGTATGCCTAAATTATATAAAATCCAAATGGAGGAAATTTAAAACAAGAACAATTGTACATTCTGTTTTTTATATCTAAACTATTATAGAATTCTTACCTTTAATGAAACTGACTAATCAAAGAGTTACAGTAAGATAAGTGAATACTGAAGAATAAACATATCCTGCAGAGGGTAAAGTTATATGTAAACACACACACACACACACACACACACACACACAAACACACACATACCACAGTTTTTTTTTCATTCAAAAATCTGCTTCCTATCTACTACATATATGAGACCCTGAAATACTCTTTCCCTTTCTACTTCAGAAAGTTACAGCAAAAGAGTTACTGATTTTCTTCCTTCCTTCCTTCCTTCCTTCCTTCCTTCCTTCCTTCCTTCCTTTCTTTCTTTCTTTCTTTCTTTTCTTCATTTTTATTATTTGTTATTTTTAAATTTTTATTATTTACTTTATCCCATTAAAGCTTAACTTCAAAGGAGTAAATTAAATACACCAACAGCATTGTCTCAGTATAATTGTCATTTGTCATACTTTTGGAACATGTGTCATGATGTCGAAAGTCATTCCTTTTTGCCAAGACGTGTATTTGAGTGGGATGCCAAAACCGAGTTTGTGCATAAAGCAACTATCTAGATTCCAGTCACATAGATGAGTAAACATGCAGAATTCACTATTGTCGCTTCTGTAATAGCAGGAGTACTTTATAGTCAGGGTTAGATTGGCAATGAATTCAACAACAGTGCCTGGAGCCACTGTATGCAATGATGAGCTGTGGTGTCTCCTCTGGAACTCTCTGGCATCAGTATGTTTCTGTTGGAACCATCTTTTGGTGCATTTTTAAAAAAAAATGATCACAATTTATTGTCTTCAAAGCATAATCTTCAGGCATACCTCAAGCTTCTGGTGGCTCCATAAAGCTTTGCTAAATCTTTCCTCTAAAAATGATTTAAAAGAACTTTTGGTTGTTTTCAATGTGCATCATGGCTAACATACTCCAGCATCAATTTCAAACAATATGCAATCATTATTTGCTTCATATTTAAAATAAGTGACAGAAAACATATATTGTTGAACTCGGAGACTAGAAGCACTTCCAAACAGTATCCCTGCTCACAGCTACACAGAATGCATAGATGTAGCCTCCACTATTGTACTACAGAGAATATTTTTATTATATGATTCTTTACTTAATGATAGCATCATTTGTTGAAAACTTCATTTTATATTCTGAAATTTAATATGATTCTAGTATGCAAAAGAAAATGACCTTTGTTAGAAATGTAGCTAATATATAATTCCAGGTCTTAGCAGGTTGTTAAAAGATGTTAAGTTGCTTCCTGTAAGTATTCATGTTGAAATGCATGTTTTACAGTGCTCATGAGTTTGCTTAAATTGTTTTTGCTTAAGCTTCCTTTTTAAAATATTTCCCCCACCTGTGTGTGTGTATGTGTGTGTGTGTGTGTGTGTGTGTGTGTGTGAGTGCGCACATGCGTGCATGCACATGAGTGCATGCAAGCGTGCATGTGTGTGTTACCATGCATGCAGAAGCTATCTCCTCATATGGAAGCGGGAAGACAACTTGCCAGTGTGTATGTCTGTTCTTTCTTTTTACCACTCAAATCCCAGGGATCAAACTCAAACCATCAAACTTGGTGACAGGGACCTTTGCTCCTCTGAATGTTCTTGCCCTGTCTTACTACATGTTTTTAGTAAACTTTATAAATGTACTATGATGTTTAGCTTATATGGCTATTTTTTCTCAAAATGTCATGAAATAGTAAGCTTCCTTTACATGTATCCTGAAATAAAATAATCCAGTTGTAATGCCTTAGAAATTTAACATTTAATTATTATGTTCAAATATATTAAAATAGTATACAAGAAGTATGGTCAGTTTTAACATGAGCCTTTTTCCATCTAGTTTTTATATATAAGCATGTATGTTATATATATATATATATATATATATATATATATATATATATGTGTGTGTGTGTGTGTGTGTGTATACATACATATATATATCTATATATATAACAGATGTATACATAAAGTTGATATCATTTTTATTTTTACCAACCTAGTGAAAATTAACACCTCTCTAAAAAATGATCTCTTTAGTATATTTTAATGCTATATATATCTCTTCTCTAAAAATATAAGAAAATTGGGAATCAGACAGCTTAAATAGATACTCTCTATAGCCTATATGAGATGTGTAGAACTAGGTAGTTTTGGAATATTGACCTGAGATTGACTTGACAAATTTTAAATTAAAGAGCAGGATTTCCTACATAGAGAATTCTGTTTAATGTGAAGTTATGATTTCTTTTTTTTAGTACTGTAGACCATCACGGGCCATATTTCTAAGTGCTACATTTACAAGCTCTAACTTATATTTGAGAATATAACTACGCTGAAAAAATAAAATTTTTGAATGGGTTATTAAGTTAAAGCAGTCTCTAAGGGCAATTAGGTTAAAATATATGTGCTTGGGTGGATGCTAGCCCAATCTGAATATTTCCCTTTGGCCAAAGGAGATTCAAGCACACAGCAATGGCATGGACACATGGAAAAAAAACTTGTGAAGATACAGATAAGTGGCCATCTATAGATGAAAGGAGAGAAAATCCATGAGTAACAGACATGCTTCGATGTTAGACTGGATATCTCCTGAATCTGAGATATGCATGATTGTCTTTAGCATTTTGTTATGGCAATGTCATTTCCAGCGATCAAACTTTCCATTAGATACACGTTGATGAAGGATATTATTAATCTTTGTATCAAAAATTATAGTCAAGAACTTGATTTATTTAGGTCAGTTGTGGGTCCCTGTTCTGGAGGGTGTCCCACGACAATCTCCAGCCCTGCTGGGGACAGGGTGCCAGCAAAGAGAGTTCGCTGCTGCCTCTGCCCTCGTTTCCACTGTCTCTGCCCAGTTGCTCCTAGGCGCTGCACTCATCTTGATAAGCTGGTCCGGCGAGGTGCTGGCTAGCTACTGGGGAAGGGGGGACCCCCGAAGGCATTTTGGGAGAACAGACCTCTTCCCAAGTGTTACAGCTCTAGTGTTACAGCTCTTGCAACAGAAACTCTAGGAAGAGGGATGATTCTCACACACCTTTTACTTCTCCTGAATAGAGCTCGTATATACAGTTTCTGGGTGGATTAGGATCTGGCAGCAGATAATGCCTATTGGCTTGGACTGAGAGCTTGGAGATACCTCATCTACATGTGAAAGAGCCTGAGGCACTGTTCCTCATGACTGATGGCTACACACCTCTCTGTGGAAGGGGCGGTGGAGGGTTAAAGCTGAATGAAAAGAACCAGGGCCCAGGAGCAGAGACAAACACCTGCAGTCCAATAAGGGTCCAGGGTTCGAGGCCTATGCTTTACCAGGCACCCAGCTGCTTCTCACCGCCCCACAGTCAATTATTGTATATTTTATAATAGCATATACTGATGAGTTTGCAGATATAATATATGTAATTATTTTATTATCCTTTATTCATCAAATGAGTTGCTCATAATAACAGAAAAAGCTAATATATTAATATCATTAGTCTATTTCCGTATGAAATGCCTTATAGTATTTTATAAGGTTATATAATTTTTATTTGCAGAGTTTTGCAATAATTGAAAAATAGTTACAAAGATCTTATCACAATCTCATAATTACAATATATTCTGAATGAGAAACAGTTCTCTCAATGGCTGCACATCTTTTCACTTGGATTTCAAAATTTGACATAGTGCATTGGAAAATATAAATACATTTTTTTAAAAATCTCAATTTGTTGCATTCTTCCATTTTTTTCCTGTTCATTCTTTTATCTTCATTTGATTTACTGGTGCTTCCTCTCTAGAAACAATGTATATTAACAATTTATAGAAAAATGATGGTAATGTCATAAATGGGAATATGCATTTACCTACTTTATCAAAAAAAAAAAGTGATGTGCACACTTAGAAAGAATTGTCATGCAGCAAAATGATGTCATTCTGGAGAAACGTGTTTTGAATAGGTTGTAATCCATGCTCTCAGTTCTCCCCATAAGCACACAATGTACATACATTTCTTCCATAATATGTCCAGACAAACTAAATATTCAACACTCCAAAGCTTGTGAGAATCAACTTGTTATTTTCTTACATAATAGTTTGACATATATTACTTATTAATATATTAGTATATAATGTATAAGCTACATGCTTTGAAAAGTAGTGCAGTATTTCCTGAATTATACCTTATTATTAATATGGTCCAGACAATTCAATAAAATTTTTAATTTTAGGACTACATAATAAGATAGCAATCAAATATTTCATTATGAAATTAATCATGCTGTAAAAATAAATAATAAAACTAGGCTCTTATTTGGATATATTATGCAAATTTATTACTGACAAATTGCTTGCCGTAACTTAATTAATTGATGCCAATATATTATTTTACTTTCATATAAAATGTGAGATAAAAATATCAAAACTGTCTAATTGTTTTACCCAGCACCTTCCTAAACTGTGTCTTAATCATGTATTTTAATAGGTAGAAGTTTATTGAGGCACTTTTGCATATAATCTAAATGATGCACTATTACTCTGAGACCTTCTGCTTCACTGATAGAAATCCCAATAATGGTATCTAGGTAAATTTTAATGTTATACTAAAAGAAGATGGTAAAGAAATGGTGTCTATCATTGCCAGTAATAAGCACTATTTAGAATCCTGTCAGCTTTTGACCATACTTTTTAAATGTGTGGTCACCTTTAAAAGTATTGTTGCAGTCCATTTGAAGTATAATAGTAAATTACTACATACTGGATATTGTAAAATAGAACAGAAATGTACTGTTCTTGATGTTTTGGGAGCCTTTGTTTCTTCTTCTGTCATTTTTTCCCACTATTTCTGTGAATATCCGACATCACCTCTTATGTCAGATCTGCATGTAGACCACATTCCCTCTGCAGCTCTCGGTGGGAGGGTAATCTGAGGTTTCTCTGCATCTATCATAGCCTCAGGTCATATTGGTTATAACTGATAATTTAGTTTACACATTACTTTATTTATTTACTTACTGTTTCTCATTAGACATGAACAATGTCTATCATTTAAAAAGTAAGTGCTCAGGAAATATGTTTCAAATGAATAGGGAATTTGTTATATTAATAATATCATGAATTAAAATATAAGTATCTTCAGAAGTTCTTACTGAGTGACATATGTTTGTACATATTATGTACATCTGCAGTAGGAAATTATATTTGCTTCTTTGCTTCAGTATTTAATTTAGTATTATCAGTTTAACTGTACAGATTACTTTTTGTATGGACTACATTTTTGTGGAAGGTGAACTTAGGTTAATGAATAACACTTCAGTGAAATTTTTGTTAAGGCTACTTTCTCTTTAAGTATCTCGGTCTGTTTGTTCCTGTGATCATGTGTGTGAGGGACACATTCTATGTTTGTGACTGCATAGGAATGACAGATGTCACAAAGGAGTTTCTTCCCTATTTTTTGAACTTTATTTTTGAAATGGATTTATTATTAAATCCAATAATGGCTTGTTGAGTGAATTGAATGACCTGCTAGTTATTAAAATCTTCCTGTATCTGTCACCTCAGTGATGGGATTACAAACACATGTTGTCTCATAAGGTTTTGGTTTCCATGTTACATCTAGAATATTTTAATTATTTTTCAAATTATTTTCTTGGATATCACAGATGGTTTATTTAAACACAAAATAGAAGCTTCTCAATGAATTTGGAGCTATTTTCTAAAAATCACAACTTCCATTAATAATTTAAAACTTTTAAATAACTCACGGATTCCTTAGAATTTATGCAGTTACTACTGTCATTAATCGGTAATCATTTTAAAGCTTTCATTTCAAAGTTTTCAAACAATATTAGACAGTTGAGATTAAACCATTCTGCATTTTCTATATATCTAGCTCTAGAAATCTTATATTAATTTTTATGCCAAATCCTTATATAAAGAAAATATCATTGCTTGATTTATTCAGAGCCTGTTAACTATACATAAACATTCCCTAAATTTAATTTTAAATAAGAAAATTGAATGATATTACTAGGTATCCATATTCACTATGTTATGATGTTAACATTAGTCATGGGAATTAAGGACATTTTAAACTTTGCTTAATGGATTTTATGCCATCCTTTTTGCTTTATTATCCTGGGAAAAATGTTTTGAGATCTTCATTTAGTCGCTTGTCTGAGTGCTCCTCTTACTTTTTACTCAAAGATATAATCAAACTTTTATCATTTCTTGCCTCTTGTAGGAGATTTTGAAACTCTTTGTTGACAGATGTGTACTATTGCCGTGTCCTATACATTGTAAATTGCTACTACCGTTGAACATGCAAAGATCACATGGAATTGGGAGCCAAGATAAACACTAATAATGAAATTGATTAAAACCTTTCTAATGTAAGTGTAGTTGTTGAAAAACATAATTTTTTAGGAGTAAAAGCTTATTGTTACATAATATTGAAGGAGTGGCATTTCAGAAGCAGATGTGTCCCTGAAAGTGAGCTTTGAGGTTTTGAACGTACATGCCAGGCTGTCTCCTTCTATTTCTCTACCTCCAACTTTCAGATGATATGTAAGTTACTACTCCAGCAACATGCCTGTCTATGATGAATTGCTCCCCACCATCATGATTGTGAATTCATCTATTAAAGCTGTAAACAAACTCCCAACTAAATACTCATTTTTATCAGTTGCCATACTCAGGGTTTATCTTCACAACAATGGAAGATTAATTTAAAAATTAAATAAAAATAGACATTTGTTCAATAATTTTTACTTTACTTATATATAAAATAAATATAGTATAATCTACTTATGAATTAGGACATATAAACTATCCTAATTCTTGCACATAAATGCTTTTCTGGATCATTTTTCTTATATTCCTCTGGCTCACATACTAAAAAATAATTCTAATATACATTTATATACTTCAGTATAAGGTAAATTTGAAACCTAGTTTTACAAGATTTTTAGAGCATATTTTATTATAAAAGTTTTGTACCATTGTGATAGTTTTCACTGTGTAAAATTTTATAAATATTTATATTGTGTACACTAAACTAAATTATTTTATACTTTTTCCTGTAAATTCACAAATAAATAATAATAATTTTTGTAATTTTTATCATTCAGAAGTTTTGATCTTTTTGTTATGTGTCTCTTATTGGACTATAACCTTCAATACATTGTGTGTGGAATCATTTAAAGTAAGTCTTTCTATGAATATATTAATGATGAGTTGAATAACAATCATAGCTAAAGTAATATTTTTACCTTAATAAACTACTAAAATTAATTAGGCCAATAGGGAAGTCATTTCTAGTATTATTTTTCGGTACATATCTATGAAGTTTCTTAGGATTGACTTAGATAATTGGGTTATATTTTTGCTATTTAAGATTCTGATAAATTTTCTTAATTTTTTACATTTCTATTTATACTAGTTCTTCAGTTGTCTTTAATGTGACTTTAAAGAATGGGATTAAGCACATAACAAAAATACTATGAAACGAATTAGTACTAGCAAACATTAAGATTAAAAGGTACTTTAAAATTTATTAAAATAAAACAAATAACAGACATATGTTAAGCAATAATCATTGTCTTTCTCTAAGTGAGGATAAAAATCAAATAATACATATTTTATTGTGCTTTTTAAATCTATTTTCCCCAAGATTTCTTTATCATTAAAAGTATGTATTGCATTAGAATAAAACACATACTATTAAGTTTATGGAATCATTTGGAAACTTATAAACACTAAAATTTCTAAACACAAAAATACAACAAATATACACAAAGGAAGTATAGATTTTTCTAAAGAGTAATAATTGTTTTATTATGACATCCATTAATAATCAAAATTTAAAACTCACCAACAGGAAACACTTCTAGAATGAAGGGCTCCATTAATATTTTCTGAAGTATAATAAAATCCTGACTTGTAAAATAGAATCTAAGTCTAAGGCTTTATTTACTAAAATAATAGAGTAAGATGTTAAACATGATCTGCTTACTGAAGTTTAGAATCATAACATGAAGCACTATGGGTCTGTAAGAGACATGAAGTGAGGGCAAGATGAAGAAAAGGATTGAGAGATGTCTTACTGAATTGCTGTTCTTTCTCTTCACTGAGTATGACAATATATTACTTTATGACCATGTTTTCAAACCTTTTCTATTTTTTAACTGAATATGCTTTACTGGCATGTATTCATGTTTCATAGTACCGAGTGATTAAATGAACAATTTCATTAAAAAATATCATCTACTTTGAGCTTTATTCCACCAATAGTATCTGTGCTATCCTTTATTTCTACTTCTTGATCCTACTGATTTCCTTTATTTAACAATTTTATATCCTTTTTAATATATATATGCATATATATAAACATATACACATATATATTCAGACATGCAAGATTTCATGTGTCTATGTGAATTCAAAAACTCAAATGAGAGAAAAAATTTAATATATAAATTTTGAGTATGGTTTAATTAGTTTAAGATCATAATTTCTACTTGATTCCCCTTTCCTACAACCTCATTTTTTTTATGATTTGATAATAAGCTTCTATAGGTATATATTCTGCAGATTATTTGTTTATTTTTTTTATTCTGTCTTGTCTGATGTATACAGAGTTGGCTCCTTAACTCACTCTAGTGAATTGTGATACAACAAATGTGTATGTAAAATTATATCTGTTACAAATTCTCTTGATTCTGGGAGTGTTGTAGCTCTGAGTTAGGTGGTTGATTTCTGTTTAATTCTTTGAGAGACCTCAATGCTGATTTCAATAGTAACCATAATAATTTATACTACCTCCAACAATTCATACTGCTAGGTTTTTCTCTTCACCCAGTATTTCTTCTATTTATTTTCATAATGGCTGCCATTCTGACAATTACGAAGTATAATTTCAATATTTTAAAATACACATTTCTCCCATGGCTACAGATCTCAATTTATTTTTCCATTAGAAGTTGTAAGAGCCAGAGAACCAGAAAGTCATTAGGAGATAGTATCTGAACACTGTCAACACTAATAGACTTCCAAATATGGTTGGGACAGTATCACAGGGTCCCCATTCTTGAGAGTTGTGGGCAAGGAACAAAACAAAACTAACCCTAAGGCATAAAACATGTTGACCAGAGAACACAAATTAAAGAATTAGTCTTCTCAGGGATAACACCTTTGTTTTTTAGTTAGCCAATACCAAATCATCTACCAAGAAGTCACACATATCCATACAATAATAGATGGACCAAGTTGCTAAAATTTGTATATTTATGTAGGTATGCCTGTCTGTGTGTGTGTGTGTTGTGTAGTGAGGTGAAAGAGTAGGAGTCAAGGTACATGGAAACGTTAAAAGGAGAGATGGAAAAGAATAAATGTGTTTTAACTTAAATAAATAAAAAAGTAAGAAGAGCACATAAAATTAGAAATTTACTTTAAATGTGAATTTATCATGTTGAATATCTACAATGAGCATTTACTTTTATCATATATATATATAGTATACTATCTTAAATAATTATTTTTATAACAATAGATAGAGAATGAATAGATAGAGAATAGATAGAGAAACAACGTTTTATTTGGAGACTTACTATCAATATTATATGCTATATTTACAGGTTTTTTTTGAGATACTACAGTTTTATAGAATTCTTTTCCTTCATTATCAAGTGCTTTTATCTTTATCACCAGTTAAAATGTACGAAGATTCTATTGGTAGCTGTTTTTGACATATTTTTTTTTGCTAAAAATTAATAAATCTATAAATATTTCTCTTACTGAAATAGTTATATTATAAAATTATTGATAATTGTTTTTAGGATCTTTATTTTTCCATAACCACGTCAACATAAAATGAAATTATTTTAGCATACTGCCATATTAAGGATTTCATTGAAATGTAAGATATAAATGTATGACCAAGCTATACTTGAACTCAAGAGACCTGCATGTCTGTCTCCTGAGTGCTAGGATTAAAGGTCTGTACCACCATGCTTATACATAAGCTTTTCTTTAATTTGTTTCCACAAGATGGAAGCTTACCTGTTTGGGGTTCTCCCCTGAGGTGACTAGTCCCAATATTCTATATTGCATCCAGCATTTTAAAAACGTGTTTATCTCCTTGAACACAGGATTTAGCTCCATTCATCCCAGTGTTCCTTTTGATTAATGTCCTTTATATGCATGGACATTAATAATGATAGGGCACAATCTACACCAGGCTGTTTTGAAATCTCCTCTTCAAATTTAATAGAAAACTCTTTAATTTATTCTCAGACACATTTTTTAAAATAAGGACAAAAAGCAGCCATGTTTTTCACTAATATATTATGAGAAACATCACCAGGCAACCTACTAAAATTCACCCTCTCTGAAACTTCCTGAGCCAGGCCCCACAGTTTAAATACTCCTCAGCACCACTGACATCCATGCTTATACAAGTATGGCTCATTATGCCTACTTAAGGCATGCAACAGTTTTCTAATCCACAGTCTTAAAGTCCACATCCCTCCCAACAACACGATCAGACCTACTACAGCAGTGCAGAAATCATAGTACTTAGTACCAACTTCTGTTCTTGTTAGAATTTTATTGCTATGAAGAGACACTATGGCCATGGAACCTCTTATAAAGGAAAACAATTTATTGCAGATGGGTTCAATTTTCAGCAACTTAGTCCATTATCATCATTGTAGAAAATGTGGTGGATTGTAGGCAAGCATGAAGCTAGAGTATGAATTGAGAGTTCTACATTTTTTTTTTCTCAGACAATAGGCAGAGATTGTCACTAGATATAGCTTGAACATGAGAGGCCGCAAAGCTCACTCCAACGCTGACACACTTTTCCCAATCAGTCCACTCTTACTCCAAAAAAGGACATACTCCCTAATGGTACCACTCATTGTGGGCCAAGCATTCAATAGGTATGAGGGTGTTTCTATTCAAAGCATCACAGTACACTTTTATATAAGTTGTCATAAAGAATGACTTAACATTGAAAATAAATGATGCAAGCCAGAATCTCATAATTATGTCAGCGTGACAGTTTCTAAATTATCTAACTTCAGATTGAGGTTCAATGTAACAACCTAGCCTAAACATGAGGACCTTCGTTTTCTGCATGAAAACAGGTTTCTCTATGACATATATAGAACATAGCCCCAGCAAGAAACATGGTAGTAGCTCTCATAGCAAATTGTCTGCATGTGTTTCTCAGTGCTAGAGGAGTATTGTCACATGTAATGAGTGTTTCTCATCCCTCTCCACCTATTGAACTTATACTAGTTTAAAGGGCATATACTTTTTAAAAGCAGGAAACAGATGTTTCAGGGCTTTACCCTAGTTAATGGCATCTGTAACTTTATGGTTTCCCACCCATTATCTTTTTTCCCTGAAATAATGACTTGGAGAATTCTTATAAGTGAATAAATACTTAGACAAGGAACTTGTCTTTATTCCAAAACTACTACATACCTCAGTAATCTAGCGTATTTTATTCTGAGTGTGCCACACAGCTGGTTCATGCATCTGTATCTCTTTCAGAGCTCAGAGCTAGTTTCCAGCATCTGACTATCTTCCAGAATCCTCTTTCTGTAGGAACTTCCATCTTTTTATTTCTTGCCTAAGCTAATAGACCAACAGGATTTTTTGACAGGTGATGCTTCCATATAGTACAGGAGAGTCTTTCTATATTTACCAATCACTTTTTATTACTAGACAGGCTTGACAACAGATTTCAATTCTTTTTTTTTTTAGATCTTTTATTTACACTTCAGATGCCATCCCCTTTCCCCATTCCCCCCCCTTAGAAAACCCCTATCCCATGCCCCCTTTTCTTTTTTTTATTTATACATTTTTTTAAAAAAAAATGTTAATCATAGGCTTTATAAGTTTGGTATTGTTCAATCAGAGGTGTAACCCACTACCCAACCTAGATATAACAACTATCTTTGACTGGTGGAGATACATGAACATCTGCCTCCCTGTCTCCCCCCTCTTTCATCACCAAGCTTCTCCTTTCCTTCTTCTTCCCCTCTTCTTACTCCTTTTCTTCCTCTCAGTACTCCTCCCACCTTAGTTCCTCCTACATATCACCCTTCCTTTTTTTTTTCAAAGTAAATTTTCTACCATTTAAGAAAGGATTGGTTAGGACCTTTTCCCAATCTGTTGGTTGCCGATTTATCTTATTGACAATGTCCTTTGCCTTCATCTTGATAATAATTATACAGATTTCTACCAATAGGTTATGGCTATGCAATAAGTCCTAGCTAATCCTCCCTGTTCCAATAAAACCACTACTTTTCCCTAGAAAGACAGACCATTATTAACCACATTAGTCCCCAAGCCCAGGGAATAGGGGCGCTGACTCTTCTTTAACTTCTTAAAGCTGATTACGGGCGTTGAGATATTAGAAGAGGGGTGGGGGAAAGAGCACGTTGATAAACCTCTGATGCTGTGTCTTCACTGAATCCAGATGGAATTCCAGGACATTGGAGGTTTTGGCAGGTCTGCTCAGTATGCTTGATGAGTAGATACACCAAGGCTGTATATTCTGCAATATACAATTCTTAGAACAAGTTTTAGTATCAAGAAAAAAAGATCCCCCCCCAGGGGGCTGACATTTTTTTTTAAATTAGATCTTTCATTTACACTTCAGATGCCATCCCCTTTCCCCATTCCCCCCCCCTTAGAAAACCCCTATTCCATGCCCCCTTTTCCTTTTTGCATTTATACATTTTTTTAAAAAATGTTAATCATAGGTTTTATAAGTTTGGTATTGTTCAATCAGAGGTGTAACCCACTACCCAACCTAGATATATCTACTATCTTTGACTGGTGAAGATACATGAACATCTGCTTCCCTGTCTCCCCCCTCTATCTCTCTTTCATCACCTAGCTTCTCCTCTCCTTCTTCTTCTCCTCTTCTTACTCCTTTTCTTCCTCTCAGTACTCCTCCCACCTTAGCTCCTCCTACACATCACCCTTCCTGTTAAAAGGAAACTTTTCTCTCAAAATACAATTAGAGCATAATTATGCCAATTTGTACCAGTGAGGTACAAGATAGTCCTAATACCCAGTCCATCCTTTTGTTGACCTACCAGCACCTCTGTCATCTCTCCTAACTAAAACATTTAGTTCTGAACCTGGCTTTAGGATGAATGTCAGCTGACGACCATACACTCAGATCTTTTCTCTCAAGGTAAATAGCTATAAGTTTTCAACCCCGTCAGAAACCCAGAATGACTGAGTTGACTATAATTGTGGGAAGCACAAAGCATAGCTTCTAAAACTTAGCCAATTTATAGAGACCTCTGAACACCTGGACACTCGCTCTACTTCAAAACGTTGGAGCATCTGTTCTTCTGCCTTCTGGCCCAGGATCATCTGACAGACCTTAGTGCTGCAGAATTATTAAGGGCTGATTACTCTGTCTAGGCAGATATAATCAGTCGACTATTCTGCAAGTGTGTCCTTTTCTGGACAGTAATTTGTCTGTAGAAGGAAAGTGGCAATTCTTGCCTAGTGGCTGTCTCACCACAACTGGAGTAACTCCAAGGATGCTCAATTTCTTCTTAGAATTCAATATAGGAAGCTGTCCGGAGCAGACAGGTCTCCAATGAAAATGAACATTAATACGGAAATGTTTGTCATGTCAATTCTAAGGATTTCTGATGTTTTGAAAACCAGCTATCCATGTAAGGTAATCTGGACTGTTGCCTGTTAACTCCACTCAGCTATTTCTACATAAAACATAGAGAACACCCTTATAATAAACTCCAACTCATGAATTTGCTATAGTCCCTTAACTCACAGGCTGACCATCTCAAATCAGTTAAAAAAGTTAAAGAAGGACTGGGTCTAAGCTTTGTATTCCTAAATGTGTTATACTGGTACAATGCCTATGAGAGTAACAATATTCATCTCACTCTTATATCACTAAGAAGCTCATGCCAATGAAAACCTTAAAATTTGTAAACAAAGTAAATTGGTGCCATTTAAGAATTTATATCTTCATCTTGATATTAATTATACAGATTTCTACTAATAGGTTATGGCTATGCAATAAACCCTAGCTAATCCTCTCTATTCCCACAAAACCACTACTTTTCCCTAGAGAGACAGCCCAGCATTTACCACCTTAGTCCCCATGCCCAGGGAATAGGGGCGCTGACTCATCATTAGCTTCTTCAAGCTGATTATGGGCGTTGAGATATTAGAAGAGGAGTGGGGGGAGAGCAAATTGACAATCCTCTGATGCTGTGTCTTCACTGCCTCCAGAAGGAATTCACGGACCTCAGAGGTTTGAGCAGGTCTGCCCAGCTTGCTTGTTGAGTAGATACACCAAGGCTGATCATTCTGCAATATACAATTCTCAAAACAAATTTTAGTATCAAGATAGTTTTTTTTAAAAGATGTTGGTTCTAACAACTTTTCTTTTCCCCCCCTTTTTAAAATTGGTTGTAATATTTACATTTCAGATTTTATCCCCTAACCCCATTTCCTCCCACCACCCAGAAACCTCCCATCCCATCCTCCTCCTCATGTTTCTATGAGGTAGTGACCGCACCTACCCCTCCCAGTATCCCCTCCCCACCCTCACATTCCCCCCCCACTCTGTGTTTATTTTTTTTATGGGACCAAGAAACTCCTCTTCCACCTATGCCCGACAAGGCCATCCTCCCCTACATATACTGCTGGAGTCTTGGGTCCCTCCCTATGTGTTCCCTGGCTGGTGGTTTAGACCCTGAGGGGCTCTGGTTTTTGGTATTGTTGATTTCCTCCTGGGGTCGCAAACCGTTTCTGCTCCTTCAGTCCTCTCTCTAAGTTCTCTATTGGGAAACCCCTGATCATATCAGTGGTTAATTGTGAACATTGTCCTCTGAGTGTTTTAGTCTTTGGCTGACCTCTAAGGAGACAGCTATATCATGTTCCTCACATTATGCACTTCCAGCCATCCACAACAGTATTTAGATTAGGTGGCTGTACATGGGGTGAATACCCAGGTGGAAAGGTCTCCTGATGGCCCCTCCTTCAGTTTCTGTCCCATGTTTTGTTTCCGTATTTGCTCCCTTGAGCATTTTTGTTCTCGTTCTAAGTAGTGCTGAGGCATCCCCTCTTGGTCTTCCTTCTTCATGAGATTCATGTGGTCTGCTGGTTGAGTCTTCGCTAATCCTAGCTTTGGGGCTAACACCCGCTTCACAGTGAGTAAATACCCTGTGTGTTCTTTTGGGATTGGGTTAACTCACTCAAGATGATAATTTCTAGATCCATCCATTTACCTAAAAATTTCTCGAATTCATTATTTTTAATAGCTGAGTAATACTCCATTGTGTAGATGTACCACATTTTTGTATCCATTCCTCTGTTGAGGGACATCTTGGTTCTTTCCAGCTTCTGGCTATTATAAATAAGGCTGCTATGAACATAGTGGAGCATATGTCTTTATTACATGTTGGAGCATCTTCTGGGTATATGCCCAGGAGTGCTATAGCTGGATCCTCAGGTAATGCTATGTCCAGCTTTCTGAGGAACCGCCAGACTGATTTCCAGAGTGGTTGCACCAGCTTGCAATCCCACCAACAATGGAGGAGTGTTCCTCTTTCTCCGCATCCTCGCCAGCATCTACTATCACTTGAGTTTTTGATCTTATCCATTCTGATTGGTGTGAGGTGGTATCTCAGGGTTGTTTTGATTTGCATTTCCCTGATGACTAAGGATGTGGAGCATTTCTTAAGGTGTTTCTCAGCCATTCGAGTTTCCTCTGTTGAGAATTCTTTGTTTAGCTTTGTACCCCATTTTTTAATAGGGTTATATGGTTTTCTGGAGTATAATTTCTTGAGTTCTTTGTATATCTTGGATATTAGCCCTCTATCGGATGTAGGATTGGTTAGGACCTTTTCCCAATCTGTTGGTTGCCGATTTATCTTATTGACAATGTCCTTTGCCTTACAGAAACTTTGCAGTTTGATGAGGTCCCATTTGTCAATTCTTGATCTTAGAGCATAAGCCATTGGTGTTCTGTTCAGGAACTTTTCCCCTGTGCCTAGGTATCCAAGGGTCTTTCCCACCTTCTCTTCTATTAGTTTCAGTGTATCTGGTTTTAAGTGAAGGTCTTTTATCCACTTGGATTTGAGCTTTGTATAAGGAGATATGAATGGATCGATTTGCATCCTTTTACATGTTGACCTCCAGATGAACCAACACCATTTGCTGAAAATGCTGTCTGTTTTCCACTGGATGGTCTTAGCTCCTTTGTCAAAGATCAAGTGACCATAGGTATGTGGGCTCATTTCTGGATCCTCAGTTCTATTCCACTGATCGTCATGTCTGTCTCTGTACCAATACCATGCAGTTTTTATTACTATTGCCCTGTAGTATAGGTTGAGGTCAGGGATGGTGATTCCCCCAGAAGTTCTTTTGTTGTTGAGAATAGTTCTCTCTATCCTGAGTTTTTTGTTGTTTCAAATAAATTTGCAAATTGCTCTTTCTATCTCTATGAAGAATTGATTTGGAATTTTGATGGGGATTGCATTGAATCTATAGATTGCTTTTGGCAAGATGGCCATTTTTACTAAATTGATCCTGAAAATCCTGGAGCATGGGAGAACTTTCCATCTTCTGAGATCTTCTATTTCTTTCTTCAGAGACTTGAAGTTCTTGTCATACAGATCTTTCACTTGCTTAGTTAGATTCACTCCAAGATATTTTATATTATTTCTGGCTATTGTGAAGGGTGTCATTTCCATAATTTCTTTCTCAACCTGTTTATCTTTTGAGTATAGGAAGGCTACTGATTTTTTAAGTTGATTTTATATCCAGCCACTTTACTGAAGTTGTTTATCAGGTTTAGGAGTTCTCTGGTGGAAGTTTTAGGGTCGCTTAAGTATACTATCATATCATCCACAAATAGTGAAATTTTGACTTCTTCCTTTCCTATTTGTATCCCTTTGACTTCCTTTTGTTGTCTAATTGCTCTAGCTAGGACTTCCAGTACTATATTGAATAGGTAGGGTGAGAGTGGGCAGCCTTGTCTGGTCCCTGATCTTAGTGGGATTGCTTCAAGTTTCTCTCCATTTAGTTTGATGTTGGCTACTGGCTTGCTGTATATTGCTTTTACTATGTTTAGGTATGGACCTTGAATTCCTAATCTTTCCAAGACTTTTAACATGAAGGGATATTATATTTTGTCAAATGCTTTCTCAGCATCTAGTGAGATGATCATGTGGTTTTTTTCTTTGAGTTTATTTATGTAGTGATTACATTGATGGATTTCCGAATATTGAACCATCCCTGCATTCCTGGGATAAAGCCTACTTGATCATGATGGATGATTGCTTTGATGTGTTGTTGGATTCGGTTTGCGAGAATTTTGTTGAGTATTTTTGCATCGATATTCATAAGAGAGATTGGTCTGTAGTTCTCCTTCTTTGTTGGGTCTTTGTGAGGCTTAGGTATGAGCGTAATTGTAGCTTCATAGAACGAATTGGGTATTTTTCCTTCTGTTTCTATTCTGTGGAATAGTTTGAAGAGAATTGGTATTAGCTCTTCCTAGAAGGTCTGATAGAATTCTGCACTAAAACCATCTGGTCCTGGACTTTTTTTGGTGGGGAGGTTTTTAATGACTGCTTCTATTTCTTTAGGTGTTATGCGACTGTTTAGATGATTTATCTGCTCCTCGTTTAACTTTGGTACCTAGTATCTATTTAGAAAAATGTACATTTCATCCAGATTTACCAATTTTGTTGAGTATAGGCCTTTGTAGTAGGATCTGATGATATTTTTAATTTCCTCTGTTTCTGTTGTTATGTCTCTCTTTTCAGTCCTGATTTTATGAATTTGAATACTGTCTCTGCGCCCTTTGGTTAGTCTGGCTAAGGGTTTGTCTATCTTGTTGATAGATAAGGTACTAGGGATTATTTCTATCTTTTGTATCTGTTGAGGCCTGTTTTGTGACCAATTATATGGTCTATTTTCGAGAAGGTACCATGAGGTGCTGAGAAGAAGGTATATTCTTTTGTTTTAGGATGAAATGTTCTATAGATGTCAGTTAAGTCCAATTGGTTCATAACTTCTGTTAGTTTCATTGTGTCTCGGTTTAGTTTCTGTTTCCATGATCTGTCCACAGCTGAGAGTGGGGTGTTGAAATCTCCCACTATTGTTGTGTGGGGTGCAATGTGTGCTTTAAGCTTTAGTAAAGTTTCTTTTATGTATGTGGGTGCCCTTGCATTTGGGGCATAGATGTTCAGAATTACGAGTTCCTCTTGGTACATTTTTCCTTTGATAAATATGAAGTGTTCTTCTTTATCTTTTTTGATTCTTCTGGTTGAAAAATGATTTTATTTGATATTAGAATTGCTACTCCAGCTTGTTTCTTGGGACCATTTGCTTGGAAGATTGTCTTCCAACCTTTTACTCTGAGGTAGTGCCTGTCTTTTTCACAAAGGTGTGTTTCCTGAATGCAGCAAAATATTGGGTCCTGTTTAAGTATCCAGTCTGATAGTCTATGTCTTTTTATTGGAGAATTGAGTCCATTGATATTAAGAGATACTAAGGAGAAATGAATGTTGTTTCCTGTTATTTTTGTTATTGGCAGTAGAGATATGTTTGTGTAGCTACCTTCTTTTAAGGCTTTTGGAAGATTACGTTCTTGTTTTTTCTAGGTTGTAGTTTCCCTCCTTGTGTTGGATTTTCCCACCAATTATTCTTTGAAGTGCTGGATTTGTGTTGAGATACTGTGTGAATTTGGATTTGTCATGGAATATTTTGGTTTCTCCATCAATAATGATTGAGAGTTTTGCTGAGTATAGTAGTGTGGGCTGGCATTTGTGTTCTCTTAGGGTCTGTATGATATCAGTCCAGGATCTTCTGGCATTTATGGTCTCTGGTGAGAAGTCTGGTGTAATTCTTATAGGTCTGCCTTTATATATTACTTTGCCTTTTTCCCTTACTTTTTACTTTTTTTTTTACTTTTTTTTTTTTTTTTTTTTTTAGTATTTTTTCTCTGTTTTGTACATTTGATGTTTTGACTATTATGTGGTGGGAAGTATTTCTTTTCTGGTTTAAACTATTTGGAGTTCTGTAGGCTTCTTGTATATTTATGGACATCTCTTTATTTAGGTTAGGGAATTTTTCCTCTATAATTTTGTTGAGGATATTTACTGGTCCTTTAAGTTGGGAGTCTTCCCCCTCATCTATACCTATTATCGTTAGGTTTGGCCTTCTCATTGTGTCTTGGATTTCTTGTATACTTTGGGTTAGTAGCTTTTTGTATTTTGCCTTTTCTTTGACAGTTGTGTCAATGTTTTCCATGGTATCTTCTGCATATGAGATTCTGTCTTCCATCTCTTGTATTCTGTTGGTGACACTTGTGTCTATGACTCCTGATCTTTTTTTTAGGTTTTCTATCTCCAGGATATTGTCCCTTTGTGATTTCTTTATTGTTTCTACTTCCATTTTTAGATCCTGCATGGTTTTGTTTAATTCCTTCTCCCGTTTGGTTGCATTTTCTTAAAATTCCTTAAGGGATTTTTGTGTTTCCTCTTTAAGGGTTTCTATCTGTCTACCAGTGCTCTCCTTAATTTCTTTGAGAGTGTTATTTATGTCCTTCTTAAAGCCCTCTATCATCATCATGAGAAGTGATTTTAATTCTGAATCCTGCTTTTCTGATGTGATGGGGTGTTCAGGGCTTGCTCTGATGGGGGCGCTGGGTTCTGATGATGCCATGTAACTTTGGTTTCTGTTGCTTATGTTCTTGTGCTTGCCTTTTGCCATCTGGTTAACTCTAGTGCTGCCTGTACTTGCTGTCTCTGACTGAAGCCTGCCTTTTCAGTAATCTAGCTTGTGTCTGATCTCCTAGGGGTCCAGATGTCTCTGTGATCTTTTCCAGCTGCACTGATTACAGTGGTACCTCTAGGATGCCTCAGAATATGGTGCCTCCAAGGTAGCAGTCCAGCTAGGTGTCTGCTGTTCTGGGTGCAGTGTCTCCTCTAGAATATCTCCGGATATGTTGTCTGACTCTCTGAGTTCAGTTGTTCCTCTGTGGCTCTGGGTTGAGTAAACCTTCCAGTATGTCTCAGGTGGAATCCAGGGTCCACACAACAGCAGACCTGGCAGAGGTCTGGTCCAGGCCTCAGATCTGAGAACTAGTTTCTAAGACACTGTCCAAGTTAGAGCGCCTGGGATCCCCACTTCCTCTGGGTTCTTGGAGGTTGGGGGCAGAGCTGCCACCCAAGATCTGCTCAGTGCTCTGGCCCAGACCAGAAGGAACTAGTGATCCGGGCTGGGAGTGACTTCCTGGGTCCTTGGTGGGTCCTGGTTACTCCCTATTTAGGGCGGGCCCTGCTGTCTGCTTATCTAAGATATTGTTAGATATCTTAGATAAGCAGGATCCCAGGCGCTCTGTCTTAGATATAAGTTAGAGTGCCTGGGATCCCTAATTCCTCTGGGTTCTTGGAGGTTGGGGGCAGAGCTGCCACCCAAGATCTGCTCAGTGCTCTGGCCCAGAACGGAAGGAACCAGTGTTCCGGGCCGGGAGTTCACCCTTCCTGTTAAAATGAAATTTTTCTCCCAAAACACAATTAGAACATAATTATGCCAATTTGTACCAGTGAGGTACAAGGTAGTCCTAATACCCAGTCCATCCTTTTGTTGACTAACCAGCACCTCTGTCACCTATCCTAACTAAAACATTTAGTTCTGAACCTGGCTTTAGGATGAATGTCAGCTGCCGACCATCCACTCAAATCTTTTCTCTCAAGGTATGGGTAAACACCCTCATAGAAGCAGGAGGAGGGGGGATGGATACAGGGTTCCTGGTTGGTGGGGGAAATGCAGTAAGGGGATAAAATTTGAAATGTAAATATTATATCCAATAAAAGAGGGGAAAAAAAGAAAAGCAGTTAGAACCAACATTCTTAATAAAATGTCAGCCCTCTTAAAAAAAAAATTTCTTAATCCTAAAATTTGTTTTGAGAATTGTATATTGCAGAATGATCAGCCTTGGTGTATCTACTCAACAAGCAAGCTGGGCAGACCTGCTCAAACCTCTGAGGTGCGGGAATTCCATCTGGAGGCAATGAAGACACACCATCAGAGGACTGTCAATTTGCTCTTCCCCCCACTCCTCTTCTAATATCTCAACACCCATAATCTGCTTGAAGAAGCTAATGAAGAGTCAGCGCCCCTATTCCCTGGGCTTGGGGACTAAGGTGGTAAATGTTGGACTGTCTTTCTAGGGAAAAGTAGTGGTTTTGTGGGAATAGAGAGGATTAGCTAGGGGTTAATTGCATAGCCATACCTATTAGTAGAAATCTGTATAATTAGTATCAAGATGAAGATATAACTCTTAAATGGCACCAATTTACTTTGATTACAAATTTTAAGGTTTTCATTGGCATGAGCTTCTTAGTGATATAAGAGTGAGATAAATATTGTTACTCTCATAGGCATTGTACCAGTATAACACATTTAGGAATACAAAGCTTAGACCCAGTCCATCTTTAACTTTTTTAAACTGATTTGAGATGGTCACCCTGTGAGTTAAGGGACTATAGCAAATTCATGGCATGGAGTTTATTATAAGGGTGTTCTCTATGTTTTATGTAGAAATAGCTGAGTGGAGTTAACAGGCAACAGTCCAGATTACCTTACATGGATAGTTGGTTTTCAAAACATCAGAAATCCTTAGAATTGACATCAGAAACATTTCTGTATTAATCTTCATTTTCATTAGAGACCTGTCTGCTCTGGACAGCCTCCTATATTGAATTCTAAGAAGAAATTGAGCATCCTTGGAGTTACTCCAGTTGTGGTGAGACAGCCACTAGGCAAGAATTGCCACTTTCCTTCTACAGACAAATTACTGTCCAGAAAAGGACACACTTGCAGAATAGTCGACTGATTATATCTGCCTAGACAGAGTAATCAGCCCTTAATAATTCTGCAGCACTAAGGTCTGTCAGATGATCCTGGGCCAGAAGGCAGAAGAACAGATGCTCCAACGTTTTGAAGTAGAGCGAGTGTCCAGGTGTTCAGAGGTCTCTATAAATTGGCTAAGTTTTAGAAACTATGATTTGTGCTTCCCACAATTATAGATAACAGATTTCAATTCTAATGACTGTATTTGAAACCTTTGCTCTTCTCCATGAAGATTCATTGCTTGCTTCTAGAAATTGATGCATTGCATCAATTCCTATATAGTAACCTCCTTTTATAAAAGTTCTTCTAGTAGTAGGCAGGAATGATACCAGTGCAAGAAGCACAGAAGTATGTCTGTCAAACATATTTATTTGTGTATTTATTTACTTAATTTATTTTATTTGTATCTCCGGGAAAGTTTTGTCCTTTTGACAACAGAAAATAACCTATACTGTGATTTTACCTATCTTATGTACTATGCCATACCTCCATTTCCACAGCAAAAAAAAAAAAAAAAATAATAAAAGCATGTTTTAGTATTTATTTTGAAGAATTTATTAAACACAAATTTTATCAGCATTTAACTGAATCTTAAGTTCAGTTAAGATTTTCATTTTTGGCTATGAAGCTCCTGGGCAAAAAATGAAAGCTTCTATAACATTAATGTCTAATGAAATATGGAGGAATCTGAGAAAATATTTATTCCTGGGCCACTTATTCTATCATTTTGAAAAGTTATCATATACCATATATCGTATACTTCTGAGGTTATAATTGAAAAATATCAAAAATTAAAATAATAGAGTTAGAACATAGATTTTTAACACTACTTGAAGTGTATGTGTACATATTTTTAATATAAAAGGTCATCATATATATTTTTTCTTGTCTACAGGTATTTCTGAATATCAAGTGCATGCCTCTATGATCACAAAGGCAAAAAGAAAATATCAGACCCCTGTGACTATATTTATAGTTGGTATATATTTGGTTGCTGGTTGCTTGGAATTTAATTTCAATCTTCTGGAAAAGTATCTAGTGTTCTTTAACCACTGAGCTATCTCTCCAGGCTCCTTGTCGAAGTTCAAAATAATTATATGAAGAAGTAATACCATATTAGTAGTCAGAAACCTTGCGGAGGTAAGAGAATCTAAAATGTCTTGTGGATAGAGCTTAAATCTTCATTTTAGGTGTGTTTAACTAAGGAGTTAATGGTTTAAGCTCCTTCTCTCACAAATGAAAAGAAGAAATCTCTTTCATAGATTAATGAAGAGTGATTTTAAACATATAATTTATTATTATAAAGTTATATGGTATATTTCCAAAGTCAAGAAAACAAGCAAAGATTAATATGGGGTTCCAAGAGAGAGAAAAAAAATGATCCATTGAGAACTTTATCTAGATACTTTTCAAAGGGCTTATACCAGAAATCATCATGGAGTAAAATAATTTGTATGTAGTCAATTGACTTCCTGAATCATACACCAAAGCATGAACAGAAAGGAGAGAACTATATGCTTTGCTTTCTCTCCAGAGTCAGCCAATGAGATGATCTCACAGTACTCATGCAGCAAGCCAGCAATAGCAATATAACAGTATTCAATAGGAAAGACATGTAGATACATAAAGCCTAAGCTTCTAAATGAAAAAAAAAAAGAAAATCAGTTAAAAGTTTATGTACTAAACACATATTCATACAATAGTATTGAAGAATAGATATTTATTTATTACAGAGAAAACAAAAGATACAAAGTGAACACAGCAGCTTTATAAGTGATTGCCTATGTGGTGAAGAGTGGTGGAAATGAGGACTCCTTTGAACCAAGGGAGACAGAGAATCATCAGACAGCTGACATGCAAGGGTGAGATTGGGATGTCTGAGATAATGATTTCTCAGAGGTATATGGCAAGGCAGGGCAGGCTTAAATGATTTTTAAAGTTTTGCAGTAAAGTCAAATTACACTACTGCCATGTTTGATCCACAATACAAGCAAAACAAGTCGATGATATACATGTAGGGTTAGAAGCTGCTCTTCATTTCTGTAACCTCCAGGCAAATTGAAACCTGTTTCTCGTTATTACTCACCTTCCTTTTAAACACACTATCATGTCCTAATAAGACCGCAGATATGTGCTAGATGTACTTAAACACAGTGGACATATATTTGACTCAATTAAGGACACCACTATCTCAATAATTATATTATATTATTACAGAACCTTCTGAACAGTTCAATCATTGATGCTTTTCTCATTATACACAAAGTTTCAGGCTGATATTATTACATTATACAAAACTTTACTGTTTTTTTTTAACATTTTATTGTCAGAATTCATTAATTATCTCTCTTTTAACTTCCATCTCACCACAAAAAAATATGAAGCACCCCTTAAATAGGTGTGTTTCATGAATATGTGAAACATCATTATTTAAAATTCATTCATAATTTAGTATTTTAATATTTTAAGTAATTAAATTTTTGTTTTAGCCAGATGATTACACATCACATTCAAAAGAACATGTGTTATAGTATGATAAAATTGGTCCATATAATGTTATCTGTATGTATATGATCCAGGGCTGAATACTTGGTATTGGATGTGTTTACTGTTCCTGGCTATTAGAAAAAAGCAAATCACTGGGCAGTGGTGGTGCATGCCTTTAATCCCAGCACTTGGGAGGCAGAGGCAGGCAGATTTCTGAGTTTAAGGCCAGCCTGGCTTACAGAGTGAGTTCCAGGACTCAGAGAAACCCTGTCTCAAAAAACCAAAAAAAACAAAAAACAAAAAGAAAAAGAAAAAGAAAAAGAAAAAGAAAAAAAAAAGAAAAAGAATAAGAAAAAAACAAATCAAAACAACTTAGCAATTGTATCTTATCCCATTCAGAACAGCAAAAATTGACAAAAATAGCTAGCAACAAATACAAGTGAGGATATAAGAAAAAGATCTTCATTCATTGATGCATGGGAACACACTCTGATCCAGCCATCTTGGAAATCAATTCAGAGAATCCTCAAAAACAAAATCTCCCATATGACCCAGCTCTAGTACTTTTTAGCATATTCACAAAGGACGTAACATTGCAATCCATGGATATTTTAACTGTGTAATGTAACACTCTACACTAAAGCTACCACTGAAATATCATTTAACTGATAAAAGGATAATAAAAATTATTGTACATATACATTGTGAAATGCTATTCATCTGAAAGAAAAAAATGAAATCACGACTTTTGCAGTTAAATGGGTGGACACAGGTAAGATAGTACTGAGTGTGAAACCCATACCCAGGAATGAAAATGTCACATGATCTCTCTCATTTGAGGTTCCAAACTCCAAATCTTCTGATCCGAGTCTAAACCCTGGAGTAATCTCAGAAAAAGACAGTAACAAGGAACCATGGAGGAAACTTCAACAGGAGGTTAGCAACGTAGTTTTGATTTGAATGGGAAATAGGAAACAGGGGTGAAGACAGTTTTTTTTTTTTCCTTTATTGGATATTGCTATATCAATTTCTGTCAGCAAGCATTTCTTGGCATCTGCAATGGATACAGAAAATGTGGTATATATACACAATGGAGTACTTCTCAGCAATTACAATGAGTTCATGCAATTCTTTTTCTTCATTTTTTATTGGATATTTTATTTACACTTCAGATGCCATCAACTTTCCCCATCCCCCCCCCCTTAGAAAACCCCTATCCCATGCTCCCTTTCCCTTTTTGCATTTATACACTTTTTAAAAAATGTTAATCAAAGGCTTTATTAGTTTGATAATGCTCAATCAGAGGTGTAACCCACTATCCAACCTAGATGTATCAACTATCTTTGACTGGTGGAGATACGTGAACATCTGCCTCCCTGTCTCCCCCCCAGTTCTCTCTCTCTCATCACCTAGCTTCTCCTCTCCTTCTTCTCCTCCTCTCCTTACTCCTTCTCTTCCTCTCAGTACTCCTCCCACATTAGCTCCTCCTACATATCACCCTTCCTCTTAAAATAAAACTTTTCTCTCAAAATACAATTAGAGCATAATTATCCCAATTTGTACCAGTGAGGTACAAGATAGTCCTAATACCCAGTCCATGATTTTGTTGACTAACCAGAACCTCTGTCATCTCTCCTAACTAAAACACTTAGTTCTGAACCTGGCTTTTTCCTTGGCTTTAGAATGAATGTCAGCTGAAAACCATCCACTCAAATCTTTTCTCTCAAGGTAAATAGCCAGGATTGGCTATGAGACTATAAGTTTTCAACCCTGTCAGAAATCCAGAATGACTGATTTAACTATATTGTGGGAAGCACAAAGCATAGCTTCTAAACCTTAGCCAATTTATAGAGACCTCGAAACACCTGGACACTCTACTACAAAATGTTGGAGCATCTGTTCTTCTGCCTTCTGGCCCAGGATCATCTGACAGACCTTAGTGCTGCAGAATTATTAAGGGCTGATTACTCTGTCTAGGCAGATATAATCAGTCGACTATTCTGCAAGGAGTTTATTGTTAGGGTGTTTTCTATGTTTTATTTAGAAATAGCTGAGTGGAGTTAACAGGCAACAGTCCATATTACCTTACATGGATAGTTGGTTTTCAAAACATCAGAAGTCCACAGAATTGATGTGACAAACATTTCAATATTAATGTTCATTTTGATTAGAGACCTGTCTGCTCCTGACAGCTTCCTGTATTGAATTCTAAGAAGAAATTGAGCATCTTTGGAGTTACTCCAGTTGTGGTGAGAGAGCCACTAGTCAAGAATTGCCTCTTTCCATCTACAGACAAATTACTGTCCAGAGTTCATGCAATTCTTAGGCAAATGGATGGAACCAGAAAATATCCTGAGTGAGGTAACCCAGTCACAAAAGAATACACATGGCATGCACTCACTGATATGTGGATATGAGTCCAAAAGCTTGGGATACACAAGATACAACTCACAGACCAAATGAAGCTCAAGAAGAAGGAAGGCCAAAGTGTGGGTGCTTCGGTCCTTTTTAGAAGGAGGAGCAAAATATGGAAACAAATACAGAGACAAAGTGTGGAGCAGAGACTAAAGGAAAAGATATCCAGAGACTGCCTCACCTGGGGATCCATCCATATGCAGACACCAAATGAAGACAGGTTTTAATTAGAGAATGGGATGATAATAAATCCAGAAAGAGGCAATAGGTAAAAGGAATAGTAAGCAAGTCTGAAGGAGTCACAAGACTTATCTATAGTGATTATGTATGAGGAATACAACGTTTTAAATTAGTGACATTTCTTTTTTTTGCCTTATAGACATTTCCTGGAAATTTTGTGCTTTTAGAAAAAAAACCCACGGGTTTAAGTCATCCTAGAAAATCACCCAGAGCCTTGCTTAGATGCTTGTTCTGAATTAAGTACTTGTATATAATCATAATTTTCTCTTTTCTTTCTCAAACTAGTGTTTTAGTTGCTTTACATTTAAAAATTAATCTGAAACCTACCTAAATTATTCAGCATCTCATGCATAATAAACACAGACTTTTATAACCCTTATAATAAATGTTCATCTGAGCAGATGGTTTCTCACCATGGTCTGCACTGTAACCTGTGATTCATGGATTACATGCCTCAGGGGAAAGAGTTTATAAACACTGGATTAACAGCATAATTACATTTAGTTTAGAGAAAAAGTGACATTATTGAAAACCTATAGGCAGTAAAAGTAGAAATCTGGAGATTCAGTTTTATACACAAAGCCATGAACTTGTACAATGAATTCCACAAGGCTACAAGAACAATTTTTATCTTTGTCTTCTCTTACAAATACATAAATTTAATTAATAACATGTGCTGATGACTTTTTTTTATTATTTTAGTACCTAATAAAGCTATTGAATACTACGACAATATATTACAATTTCTTTGTTAAAGACCAGTTTCCAGGTATAGGATCTGACAATAAAGTTAAGGAGACAGTTTAAAAGCACTACAAGAATGTGTGAAGAACAGAGAGACACAAATCTGCTGAGCCAGAGAAACAGTGGCATTTTTTAAATGGAGGAGGTGATGGATAAATTGTTTCCTATAGTACAGGAGAATGAAAGCTAAAGAGGCTTTCAGCTCCTATTCTGGAAAAATGAGGATTATAGTTCACTATCTCAGCCTTATCTTTCCATTTCACATTCTGATAATCATAATCAGGTGATATTAATATCTGGTCTTTTAATACTTTTTATGCTGATGAAGCCAAGGCTTGCATACCTTTATAACTAACCTTACATAGTTCAGTCCACTAAGGGAGAACATACTGCAGTTTTTTCAAATAATATTTAATAGAGAAATTCTTTGAGTAAGAAATTCTTTAAAGTAAGAAATTCTTTGAGTTCAAGGGATACTACAGAGGAATATCACTTAGATACCTTTAGTTTGGATATCTATCATTTAAAAATCTACATGGATAGTGAAAATATCAAGTGTTGATGTTTAATGCTAAACTTTACACTTCTGCCAGTATCAAACACCTCTTACATACAAGAATGTTAGTTCATGAAACAATGTGTTTGCTTATGAAATTACAGATCTTGGATCTGGACTGACTAATAAATAGAGGATTTTGAAAATAAAAGTCTACTTGGTTCGTCTCTAAACAGGTCCTATTATGAAGCACGTATTTACTAAATCAAATGGAAGCCAAACATATTCTAAAATTATACACGACATTAATCTTTTCAAACTGTGTATCAGGCATATCTTCAAGTATGCAGGGAAAATTGCTCAACCACGCTCATTAAAGCTCTCTCTATTCATAATAGTCAGAAGCTGAAAACATATTAGATACCATTTACAGAAGAATAAAGAAAATATCCTCCATTTACACAATGGAGTATTGCTTAGCTGTTAAAAAATAACATCATAACATATGCAGACTCATAAATTAATCTAGAGAAAAAATATGCTGGATGAAATATCCCAGATTCAGAAAAAGTAATATCACACACACACACACACAGACACACACACACACACACACACACACACATATATATATATCACACACACATATATACATATATATATATCACACACACACACATATATACATATATGTATATATAATATATGTATATATATATGCTTATATGTGGATAGCAGCTGTAGAGACAATGATAGTCATGTTAAAATCTATAGAACTGCAGGAGACAAGTATAGAGTAAGAACAGATAGATCTCATTAGGAAAGAGAAATAAATAAATACAAATGTATGAAGTAATGGGTAGAGGCTAGAATGGTAGGATCATGTGGGAATTATATCAACTGCGAGATAGAAAACCAATTTCTGTTAATGGAGAGACATTGGGTGTTTTAACAATTTTGGGCAGGCCTCATACTAAGGAATACATAGCAAACTAATAATGGACTCCATGACAGTGGGGTTTTTTGTTGTTGTTTTTTGTTTGTTTCTTTGTGTGTGTGTGTGTGTGTGTGTGTGTGTGTGTGCATGCATGAGCAAATGGGAACACTAACTCGAGTGTGTGTGCGCATGTGTGCTTTTATTGGATTTGTTTTTATGTGTTTCTTTTGGGTGTTGGTTTTTTGTTTTTCTTGTGAGGGAGCATGTTGGGTGTTCTTCCATTTGGGCTTTTGATTTTTTTTTTTTTTTTTTTTTTGAGAAAAATCTGAAAGTTTGGTGAATAAGGAAAGGAGAGTATCTGGACAGACTTAGGAGAGGGGAAGAATATAATTAAAATATAGTTAAATTTTAAAATATGTTAAGTAGTTTTTCTGGAAGTTATAGTATCTACTTTTATTTTAGCATCTGTAAATATTAAAGAGATGACCCAATCTGACATTGACTGGTACTTTATTCTTGACTATAACACTACAAAGAAATTAAGACACTGAGGAATTCTATACATTTATTATTTCCTTTGATGTAAACATCTCTTTAGATTCTGGCTTTTGTATCTTTTTGTAAGGTCTTACTCTGTTTTGTAAGCAACATAAGAATAATGCCACCATATGGTCTATTTATAAATCATCCTTAATTCCGTATCCTCTCTCATTTATCTTAATTGGTCTCACAAAATACTCAATATCAGATTAGTCACTTTATATTGCAAATACTTTCAGATCTCTTATTCCATGGTCTCAAAGACCTGGATAAAGCAAAATGTATGAATTTGGTCTCCGTGGACTAATATAATCTGGCCCCAAAGTATTTCACTTCTAATTATACTTAAATATGAGCAATTTACCACAGTGCAGACTCATTCCTCTGTAGAGAGTGAAAATTTAATATATACATATTTTACTTTGAGAACAATATATATCCGTGAAATGAATCTTAGTAGTTTTCAACCTATTAGTTCCCTCTCTTATTCTCTCTTTCTTTATATAAAACAGTTCTAATATAATCTACCTTTTTTTTACTATCATGACTTTGTTTTCACATGACTCAATGAATGTAATTAAAGCTTCTTGCCTAAACATAGGTGACATTTTAATTACCTCAACAAATGTTCTACCATGGGATAGGGTTATAGAACACTTGCCTTTCTTTTACCAAAACATCTTATCTTTTGATATTTAATATTTTATATTTTATCTTTTTTTATCTTTTGATATTTAATTTGCTCCCCACATTTCAGATACAACTCTATAACCTATTTTATGAAATATTTTAAGACTTGTGTAAAACAACAAGAACTCTATTTTGATTTTATGCTTTTATTTCAATGGGGAAAACTATTATGTTTTAAAATACCAATTGGCTTTGTAAATGTTCTTGATAATTTCAATGTGTGTGAATTTGAGGGAATTTAACACGCTATGATACTTTGTATAATTTCATCAGTTCATCACCAACTAACTCCCTTTTCTGAAACTTTAAACTAGATAGAGAATATAATTAATTTTTGAATCCAACGTATTCAAGTTTTTTCTCAAAACAACGTCTTGTTCAAAACAAACAGTATTTCCAAAATGTATCAACAACAATATTTATAATGAAGATGTCAATTATTGATGCATATTTTTATATCATTATTTTGTATGTTTAGAAAATTTAGTGTAGTAGCCTGTTCTTCATAGTAGAGCTTTTATGCTTTTTATGTAATGATCTGAGATATGAAAATCTCTGTTGCTCTGGTAATGTCACAGTATTTTTGAAACCTCATTATTCTTCTTATTCTCTTTTATACTACTATAACCAAAGTGCTGAGCACCTTGCAATAAATGAAATTTTATTTTTCACAGTTCTAGAGTCTATGAAGTCTAAACTATGAAGGCAGCATTTAACTTCAGCTTTTGTGTGTGATGATGAACAAAGGGCAAAGTGTGACCAAATGGCTACTCATACAACACAGGGCCATTTTATAATGATAATCTAGTAACTGTATACCTTAGACACTTGCCCCCATTCCCTTCCTTCCAAAGCTGTAACACTTCAGGCTGAGCTTATAATACCTGGTTTGTACAAGACACATCTCACCCATATGGTAAGTATCTTAGAACATTTGTATCTTGCCAGACACATTCATAACAAAATTTTAAATGTCAAGTAAGAAACAAAAAAGCAAAGTATATGACAGATGGGTACATAAAAAGGCCTCTCCTAGCATGCCTCACCTTATGGCATTTGAAAAATTGACTAATTGGCCTATAAATTAGATCATCAGTTAGATTATGTGAAATGAAAATTCCAAGGAGCAATCTTCATGTAATTATTTTGTCACATCTGAGATCAGATTGAAATCATTGCAAATAAAATCTGATCCTCCACAAACCTTCATTATGGATTTTCTCATTAAATATCATTTAATCCCCATTTGCTATAATCATCATGGTTTTCTCTAATTAAACACTAAATCCTTAGAGAAATATAAATACATTAAAATGTGGTAATTAAAGAAATGAAAATATTCTTATTTGAGCCATTATCTTCTAATTCTTTACATACTGAATCCAAAGGAATTGATAATGTGAAGTTGCTGGAGACACAAAAGTATAAGTTCTGTGTCATAAAGGAGTAATAATTACATCCATTGTTATCCTTAGTATTTTTTCTCAAATAATATTTTAAAGCACTTTCTCATTAGGTGATGATGCATTCAATTCATTATGCTCACACAGTCTTGCCAAACTGGCATTGCACAGTTTGATTCAGATTTAAAAACTGAAAACAGAATTGTCGTTTAAGTTTCATTTTTTGAGGTTAGAAATAATAGTTACAACAAAGTAAACGAGACCCATATATTCCTAATTCCTCTCATGGTGTATTATCCAAATAGTTTTCTGTATTTCAGCTATTTCATTTTAGTTATAACTTTGGTACTCGTATGTAAAAATTATTCAATGTTTATTATTAACGCATTTATAATTTTAAAGGTATCTCCTTTTTTTTTTGGCTTAGACTGGTGGCATGTTCTAAAAGCCTATATCATTTATATGAAGACATCTTCATTTCTGTGAGCTCCTCTTACTTTTTTAGTATGCTATGTTTTAAATAATAAAATTTGTACTTTAAAGCATTTGAATAAAAATATTTGTTTTGTTTAATTATTTTGTCTTAATGTTTAAGAACACATGTTTTAAAAGTGTAAAATGAAGAATATCGGTGTTAGTTTGGGTTATTATTAATAATTCAACTTTTTTCAATTATAAATGTATATATTTTACCCTTACAATATTAAAGACACTTCCATTTAAAGCACAGTGGTATAAGAGTCATTTTGTTAAAGACAACTGTATTTGAAATATAATGAGTGTAAGAGTCTTTTTTTGAACATAACTCTACAAAATTTACTTGTTAACTTTGTGTCTGTTTAATACTCTATGACCTTGGAGAATGCAAAAGTAGATTCTTCAGCATAGCCTATTATAAAAGGAAACCAGGACATGAACTCCTCCCAGGACATAAAATGTGAGAAGTGACAATAGAATCTGAAACATAGACAGCAGTATATTGGGAATGGTCTCTGCAGCTTTATTTATAAATTAGCATCCTTTATTTTCATTTCTTTGATTTTGCAGTTTTATATTGTATTACTAGAACCAAACATAAGGTTTTGCAAGTGGTAAGGTAGTCCTCTACCACTGACATAAATCCCCATTTCCTATGTTTTTTTCCAAAAGAAAAAGGCCAATTGACTAATAAAGCTACAAACAGAAATCACCTTTGCTCACACAGTCCCTTTTTCTCCTGTTGAGCAAGCCATAGTGTCCGAGGAGAGAGAAGGCTGTGAAAATTGGAAAGCATATGAACCTGAGGGGAGTAATCAACTTGGGAGCAAAAAAAAAAAAAATGCATACTAACCACAATTTTAAAAAACTGTCATATTTTTATTTATATATTAAACCGGACTTAAATCCTAGCTTAGATATTCAGCTTCTTAGATTTCATATCATAAAAAATTTCAAAGAATATTTTTTTTTTAGCTCTATCATGTGTGTCTACAATGTTATTTCATAAAATGCCCAACATACCTATTGGGTAGTTTGGTTCCAGACTCAATATTTTAGTTGTAGGTTCAGAAGTTCAGAAAAACAACTTCAAGGAACTTATTATGAAGGATTCATTTGCAGATGTCAAAAGTATAACTGAAGAAACCTAAATTGTTTGTTGTAGAAATCATAACATTGGGATGGATGTCGAGGCTTATCTATAAAACTATAGAGAACATCTGTATATAGATTATACTAATCAATGTAGACAGTTTGTGTGCATACTCTCTGAAATGAAATCCTTGAAGAAAGGAGGTCGGTGGTATCAGAACAGGAAGATTGCTATTGCTTACTTTACCGAACTTGTTTTGAACACATGTAATCAGTTAAACAAAACCTAATCCTGCCTCTTGCTCCCAAGGATAAAATATGTTTTCCAATTTGAACAGCAACTTTGCATTCTCATCATTTCCAGGAGTAGTCCTGCATTGCTTGCTGATGGGGTAAAATTGAAAGGAAACTGAAAGGAGCCACCTCCATATTAGAGGAAGCATCAGCTTGACTCTATTCTTTCTTCTCTTCTTATGTAAAATATTTCCCCTAGAACTGCTTAGTTTGCACCCCTGGATTACAATTGGAAAACCCTGAACAATATTTACCATTAATATATCAGTATTACATTATGGAGAGTCCTGATTTTATACTCATAGAGCAAAAGCTACTGTGTATAATATCATCAGAAGGAAGTAGTTGACAGTTTTTTAGTATTAATTGGCATTTATTGTGAGTCTTAAATGCATAAATACTTTGAGGCAATCACTAATTGATTTACTCATTATAGAATCACATGCTTTTCTTTGAATTATTTATAAGCAAAGCACAATTTAAACAAGGAAAATTAAAAATGACAAAGCAGTAGTATACAGCATAGAAAAAAAAACAGTTACCTCATTTTGGCCTTGACCTTCCAGTACCCAAAATTGATTTCTCTTTTAAAATGATGCTGCCAATGACAGTTTTATATGCTTCTTCTACTAAAAGAGCCAGGGGAATTTTCCTCTAAGTGACTGTTTCCCAAGTTGCATGAGCAAAAAAATATATGTTTATGAATGATGACTCTATGTTTGCATATTTGCTACCAACTCAAACAATAATAAATCTCTCATACACAAAAGACTCCAGTGTATGCAATGTACCATGATAAGTTGAATGAGTTCCCCAAGTTGTTAATTTAGTTGGCAAGAAGATAAAAATAATCTCTACATTTATTTATACCAATAATAGCAATCACTATGAATTACTTAAAAGTACTATTAATCTTATTCATGAATTTTTATTACCATACTAAGACTTGAAGAATTAAGTGGTGACATTGATCTTAGTTCCAATTCACTTATTTTCCCAAATAATAACTAATTTACAGTGGACTATAGAAATGAGAGAAAAATCATATGCCAGCTAACCAAAGAAATTATGTCATTCCATGAGGTTTCCCTAATCCTCTTATATTTTCATTATATTTTCTTCTACATGCTGATACATTTGCAAAATTTTGTAATCTAAAAATTATCTTCACAGGTACTGCTTCAGTGGCCAAGTTTCCTTACACATATTTTTAAAATCTGACTTCTCAGTCATAGCAATCTTCCAAATCAGTGGAAGTCTTGAGCCTACAATCACTAAACAGGCATAAAGAATGCAGGGGAACCAAATTGCACCTATGGCAACTAAATGCATAATTAGCCACTAGGACTTCATGCCAAAAGTACAAATTAGACACTCTATTGCCCCTGCTCCTTGTTACCTTCAGGGTCAATTAAAGACACACATAGATTTGCCTGGACAATACACATCTACCAAAAATGAGCCAACTTAACTGTTTTTCTTACAGAAGATAGTTGGCCTATTAGAACCTCTAAACAACTAAACTCCAGGCTTTTCCTTACACCCATTTTTTTCTTCTCTCAGGCAGTGTCTTCCAAATATTTCTAAAATGAAATTCATCTCCATTTTCTGTTTTCTCCTGTGACTTGTTGAGTTTGGTTTACCACACAGGATTTTCAAATATTATAATTATGTGACTTTGAATTATTTTTGCATTTCCATTTCTGTTTTTATGGAACTATACACTTAATCCTTCAGAAAACACAAACCAATTAATCATCATCCTTGCTTTATCAAGTAACACAGAGCTTTCTAACTACAATGGATTATCATGAAGATGGAAAGATCTTCCATGCTCATGGATTGACATGGTTAATATAGTAAAAATGACCATCTTGTCTAAAGCAACCTACAGATTTGGTGCAATCCCCATTAGAATTTCAACTCAATTCTTCATAGTGTTAGAAAGAGCAACTTGTCAATTCATTTGGAATAACAAAAAATCCAGGATAACAAAATCTTTTCTCAACAATAAAAGATCTTCTGGGGAAATCACCATCCCTGAACTCATTGTGTATTACAGAACGATAGTGATAAAATCTGCATGGTATTGGTACAGAGACAGGCAGGAAGATCAATAGAATAGAATTGAAGACCCAGAAATGAACCCACACATCTATGGTCACTTGATCTTTGACCAAGGAGCTAAAACCATTCAATGGGGAAAAGACAGCATTTTCAACAAATGGTGCTGGTTCAACTGGGTGGACAACATGTAGAAGTATGCAAATTGATCCATTCATATTACCTTGTACAAAGCTTAAGCCCAAGTGGATCAAAGACCTCCACATAAAACAAGATACACTGAAAGTAATAAAAGAGAAAGTGGGGAAGAGCTTTGAACATATGGGCTGAGGGGAGATTTTTCTGAACAGAATACTAATAACTTACTCTCTAAGATCAACAATTGACAAATAGGACCTCATAAAATATAAAAATACCTGTAAGGCAAAGGACACTGTCAATAGGACAAAACAGCAACCAACATATTGGAAAAGGGTCATTACCAGTCCTACTTCTGATAGAGGGCTAATATCCAATATATACAAAGAACTCAAGAAGTAAGACTCCAGAGAACCAAATAACCCTATTAAAATGGGGTACAGAGTTAAATGAAGAATTCTCATCTGAGAAATATTGAATGGTCATGAAGTACCTAAAGAAATGTTCAACATCTTTAGTCATCAGAGAAATGCAAATCAAAACAACACTGAGATTAGATCTCACACCATTCAGAATGGCTAAGATTAAAATCTCAGGTGATAGTAGGTGCTGGTAAGGATGTGGAGAAAGAGCAAGACACCTCTATTGTTGGTGAGATTGCAATCTGATACAATCACTCTGGAAATCAGTCTGGAGATTCCTCAGAAAATTGGGCATAGTACTTCCTGAGGATCCAGGTATACAACTCCTGGTCATATACCCCAAAAATGCTCCAACATATAATAAGGACACCTGCTCCACTATGTTCGTAGCAGCCTTATTTATAATACCCAGAACCAGAAGGAACCCAGATATCCTTCAACAGAGGAATGGATACAGAAATTTTGGTATATTTCCACTATGGAGTACTACTCAGCTATTAAAAACAATGACTTCATAAAATTCTCAGGCAAATGGATGGTATGAGAAAATATCCTGAGTTAGGTAATGTTGGGGGCTGACTTTTAGCAGAAAGCGGCTATCAGCTTTGCAGCCATCTTGAGCCATATACCCTGACATGTGACTTGAATTACAATAGCCTACAACAGCTGAGCACACTCTGATAATCTTGGTTTAGATACCTTGAGATTAAAGGTGCGTGAGATTAAAGGTGTGTGAGATTAAAGGTGTGTGACTTAAGAGTATGATTTAGAAGTGTAGAGATCAGATTTAGAGACAAGACCTAAGGGCATGATTAAAGGTGTAACTTAGAGGCATGGCTTAGAAGTAAGACATATAAAAGTCAGAGGCAAACAGTAGACACATCAGACATTAGGGAGACACAGCAGAGAGAAGACAGGTAGCAGGCACTTGGAAGAGAACTTGGAAGAAGTAACTTGGAACTTGGAGGGACTAGGAGCTAGGGACTAGGCACTAGGAACTCAAGACTTAGGACTTAGACTGAAGAATAAATGGGATTGAATTACACTCTGTCTGGTCTGTATTCTTCGAGTCCGTCCTCACTCTCGCTCTTGCTGAACCCCTACCCGTGGACCGGAGTGGCAACTTGGGCCGGGATACAGTGGCCGCCCAAACGTGGGTCGGCCTGGGCCTCAACATTTTGCTTGGGCCATGACATTTTTTGGCTGCCCCAACGTGGGGCTAGTGTGGACCCCAACAAGGTAACCCAGTCACCAAAAAACATACATGGTATGAACTCACTGATAAGTGGATATTAGACCTCATTGTGCAATAGTGTCACCACTGTTATGGAAGGATTAAATTGTTTTCTTATAGCAGGGGGGAATCCATTGTTGGTATTGTGAATTCTAGCCAGAAAAGCATGTTTCAGGAAGGTACTGGCACCAAGGAAGAACATACTAATAATATGACCCATACGCTATTCAGCTGCATTCTAGTTATTAATGTTTTCTCAAAGACAAATGTTAGTCCTAGCCTCATTCAGATTATTTTTCTCTGAAAGGTGGTAGATGAAGAGGCACATTATTTTTCAGTTTGGGGAATAATTAAGAAATGGATACTCACCAAAGAATAGTATTTCTCTAAGGGTGACTGTACATTATGGAAGAATGTAATGTCTGGAAATAAAGGCTATAGAATTCCATCTTCTGGGCACAGTGTACCCATTCTAATAGTGCTTGTCTACATTGAACCTAAAATCAATGAGTTCATTCATAGTTATTCATGTTGGAGGAAGAGCAAATGGCTACTGATACATTCTCAGATATGGGCATTTATTGCTGTGATTTCACTAAGCTAAGCTGTGAGTAGTGATCCCATCAGACTTTAGTGAAATGTTAGAAACTCACATTCACACAGTTGGCCTGCACTGAATTCGCTGGAAGTCAAAACAAAGCAAAGTCACATGGATGTGGAAAATGAGTTTGTACAGAGGGACTGTAAATGCAGGAAAGATGGAAGGAGCAGGGAGAGAATAATCAGAGTAAAATATAAGCATGAAAGAAAATGTCATAGGACACAAGTAGTAAAACATTATCTAAAATAGATCGTAATTTATGAAAAGACAAGAAGGTAGGACCAAAATTCTGCCAATATTGTTTGGTAAAGTCTTACAGCAGTAAGCAGTAATTTTATCAAAATTAATTGTTTCTTAAACAGCATTAACCAAAATTTTTCGTTTCTTTGGGATTTCTTCCCTACAAAGTTATTTGTCTGCCTCATATTAACTACAATGACATTTAATTTTTATATTCTCCTAGATGTTGTACATTTTTGAGATAACATTTGTTTATATTACACTTGGTAGTTTTGAAGAGTATTAAGTCAATTGTATTATAGATTTTACTTCACTGGTATTGTTTAGAATTCACTGGTATTGTTTCTTCTTTTTCCTCCCATGTTTACATTAAGGTCAGCATCTTCTGAATGATGAACTTACTGAGGCAAATGATTCTCTCATCAATATTCATGTATATGCCAAGAGTCCAATTTACCAACACACTTCTGAACTCTTATGAGTATATGGTCTGTTTCACATTTCCTCTATATTTACTATCAGATATTTTGGAAGCATGAAGACCACATGTACAAAGTAGAAGGTGTACTCTACAAGGAAGGTGTACTCTACTTTGTGCAGGGAAATTTCCATTAAAATTTTATTGATTTCTCTTGTACATCTTTGTCCATTTCCCCTCATTTGAATACTTACTCAAACATACCTGTACATGATTACAGGTAATTAAATATTTGTTTTATCTCTTCATGTCAAATAAAATAATATTATTCTATAGCTAAGTTCTTTATATTTAGAATATTACTTTTATTATATTCTCTTTTATACTTTGTGTGTTTGTGTGTGTGTGTGTGTCCCTGTGTGTTTGTGTGCCCCTGTGTGTGTGTGATGTTTCTTGTTTTTGGCACATAAAAAGAGATTCTGTTCACCATACATATTACTTTCTACATCTAAAGCAACCATTGAACTTCTCTGAAAAATATAGCTAGAAAGAAAACCTAGTCACTGGCTGGAGAGTTATAATTATTTTATTTTTTGTAAATTACATAGTGGTAAATTAAGTACACTTAATTGAGGCAACAATATTGGGAATTTCACCATTTCAAATCTGAAGATATTATTTTCAATGAAAGGGCAAATTAGCTTGGGTGGAGATAAGACTAAAATATGAGCCAGGTTCAATGGGACCTTCCTCATGTTACCTACAAGCTTTATAATACAGCAAAATATAACAATGTAGCAAATGTGGCATAGAAATATGTCTGTATACTCATCTTTCATTCATTGACACTTGTTTTATTTTGAGATATCACATAAAAAAAGATAATAATTATGACAGTGCCACATTGGCAATTTGAAGGAACAAAATAACTATGTAATCTATATTCATTGAAGTACTATATTTAACACAATATCCGAGGCTTTGTCTTTCAATTCATATTCATTTGCTGATAAAACTTTCAATAGGAATCAACTGTAAATTTCTACTTCAAGGATGTTCTTGTTATTGTATATTGAATACCTGTCCTCCTCCACCAGTGATGATATCTGTACTATCAACCTATATTGTAGACCACAGGACACTTCGTTAAATTACATTTCCTTTTGCTTTTCATTTGCAACGAATATTTATTAAGTTAGAATTAAGACTGCTATTTTCTAATACTTTTACTATTATAGCAAAGACATTTGTTTCTGTGTTGACAGAAAAATATTTTGTGTTTAAATGACTTTATCTGCATACTAAGATGAATATGCATAAAGCTATCCACGCAACTGATAGTTCAGATGTCAAGATCAAATATCAGTAAAAAATAGAGATATAAGACACTATAAGTTGTTTTTTTTTAAAAAAAGCACAACACATTTATGCATTTAGTTTACAAAAACTAATCTCTTTCTGAAGCAAATTGGTATGTTATAAAAACTAATTGTTTTTAACTTCACAGTATAGTTTAAAATACCAGAAAATATCATTCTTGTAATTTCTCTTTATGTGAATTTCTTAAACGTAAGTACAATATCTTAATTTTTAAAACAATATATTCTCCAGACAAATTGCTGATTTGTATGTCAAAGAATAGAAACATACAACCTCAGGATCATTTGATTCATTTTTCACCACCTACTGTTAAGGAAAATTCGGTGTCAGGCATTTGAAGAAGAATATAGCAAATCTCTCAGTGTTATTTGTTGATTGTTGTAAAATTTTTAATAGCCTAGCTCATTGTGTTATACAACAATTATAGAGTACACTGAAGCTTTCTTTATGAAAATGGATAGCTTTCAAACATTTGGAACTTACTCAATTCCCATGATGTGCTGCCAGGATCCTTGAAAAGGCAAGATGGTTATAGAATCAATTCTCTTTCTTCTAGACAGAAACTTGTAAAATAAGCAGCAATATCTTCATCAGCTCACATAGAGTCTGGTTTCTTTTCCATGACTACCTCGAGATGCACAGTAGCAGCTTTCTTATGCCTCTCCACCTTGCAGCTTTTCTGTGAGTACCAGATACATTTTCAGGGGCTCTGTCAATCCCAGAAGCTCAGTGTTGCTTGTTACATGTACTCTCCTAGAAAAGATGTTTAATTAGGTCAAAACCATTCAAATTAAAAAAAAATACTGATGTCTTCTTTTACTGTTTTTCAATTTTCTGATGTTTTTCAAGTATATTTGACACTTTAAATGTACCTCTTCCTTCTTTTTTGAAGATACCAAATTTTTGAAGGGCTCAGTGTATTTCAGGAATAAAACATCTAGCTTATAGATACAGAATAATGATTTTGTCTTCTAAGTACCTTGAAAACCCACAGACACCCTGCTGAAATCTTGAAAGCTCATTCTGCACATACTAGAAAGTAAACATCATTTTCAAAGCTTTGACTTTTTCTTCCTTTCTTGCTCAAGTCTTTCATTATTCCTAGGAATTTTTTTTGAGTAAATAAAATAAGCTTATGTTTATTAATGTGGAAACTTCTTTCTTTGTTTTGTTTATTATATATCTCTATGGGCTTTTCTAGTAAAGTTACAGAAATCACAGCCCATAAATCTTATATACTAACATAGCGTATGTGGGCATATTTAGGGACACTAATTATTTAAACTTTTCTAATATTGTATATAAAATATGTTCACTCGTATCTTATTTGCTACCAAGAAAACACTTTAAAATGAAAAACTGTCTAAATATTTAGAAGGGCCAAAACAGGACTACATACTTAAAATATTGTCATTACTTCAACTAGACAGTAGAGAGCAGTAGAAAGCTAGCCCTATGGAAAAATTAAATCATCTTAGGTTTCATTAATTACAGTATAAAACAAACTCAGAAAATGTCTAAGGTCAACATTTCTCTCTTGCATAAAGATTTATTTTGTTTCTATTTTTCAGGTAGAAGAGAATAGTGAATAAAAGAATTTAAAAATCAGATTTAAATTTTCAATTTTCCTTAGAAAATTACCACCAGCATGGGATAGATTTTTTTCAAAGAACTAAATAATAGAATTAGTTTTCCTTCTTACATAATTGTAAAAGTCATGTTCTTTCTGTTCCTTCCCTAGAGTCTATATCCATGTCTCATCATGAGAATTTCTATCTACTAGTTGAATAATTCAAGTATTTGTTCAACCAGATCATTTACACTATGTACTTGGGTGTTTTTCCCTTCTACCAAATTTAATTTCAAGTTTTATATTACTGGATATCTTAAGTTTACTCTTCTGTGAAATGTATCCTTATTAAAGTTTTAAAAAGTCTGAAAATCACAAGAATCTACTTTCCCATGAGTGCAATTTCTTTGGAGGACTGACTACTTACTATTTTTAAGGTTACCTAAGATGAGGTATTTCAAAATTCATTTACTGTTGTTTTAGTTCGATTTCTCATAAACACTCCAAACACATAAGAGGAATAGACCTTATCATGTGAAATAAAATTTGTGGTTGACCTCTAAGTACTGTCTGTAACTGAAGCTCATTTGTTTGGAGTATTGATAATTCTGTTCCTTTCAGTTACTATTTTGCTCTTTTTCATTTTATTTTATCTCAATTTAGTTTAGTCTGAACTGTTTTTTTTCAAAATCTTAGAAATTTCATTATTTGGGGAGTGGCTACATCTAGCATTGTTGGATTTCAAATAGACACAATAAAAAACAAAGACATGCTGACAGGTAGAAAGCAGGTTAAGTTTCCCTGTCTATTAAGATTTATTTCGCATTCAATTTATCTTATTTACTTTCAAACAGTGATATTTTAGCCCAAGATCAAGCATCAAGTATGATGTTAATCACCATCTGTTTGACTAGATTTAAAATCTATGTGCAAATGTATTTCTCAGTGTGTCTATCAACGCTGCTTCAACAAGGTACAAGTGATCAAGGAAGACCACGTGACTGGTACTATTCAATGAAATAGAGTGTATGACTGGATAAAAGAGAAAAAGGAATGTGCAAACCAGGATTCTTTCCCTTGCTTTGTCACTATGGATACACTATGATCAGTCACTCTACTTGCCCAGCTCCATGCCCTCCCTGTCATAAAGAGTATAATTCTCTTAAAACCTTAGCCAAAGTGGACCTTTTGCCTATTTCTCCTTAAGTTTCTTTTGTCATGTGTTTGATTATAAGCAACAAGAACTATGAAAAATACAGGAAGCTTTATGTTTGGATCTGTGGTGCCCCCAAAGGTCATTTGATAAAACTTTCATCTCCAGGTTTAGCATTATTAAAAAGTATTATAAATCTCACAGATCAGGAACTAGTTAAAATATGTAGATTGCTGGAGGCAAGTTCTTGGAGGTTACACTTTTACACATTAATCACACTTCTACTGTTTTCTTCTACAACACTATCTTCACTATGAGCTTACCTCATCACTTGAAAATATGAAATTTTCAAACAGTGGACTGAAACCTGTGGAGCTTAGAGAAACAATAAGCCCCTCTGCTCTTAAATGAATCCTTATCATATACCTTTATCATATATGTTGTCAAATCCATGGAAAAACTGATTTAGACTGAAAGCCCAAAACTTGTCAGGTCAAACAAGTTATCTGATAAAGTATAATAAAGAATATGTCAGATTTAATTAGCATATGCAGCCATCCTCTTAAAATTTGATTCAGTTTACGGAGATTTTAAATGATTTTTCAGAAAGAAAAAAAGAATTTTGGTCTCTCCTTTCTCTGGCAATATGTTATAGTCGTGAGGAGATGGGATTTTATTAATATATAGGTTGTGTCCTTTATAAACTGAATGTCATGTATTTACTGTCACTTCACTCTTCATGCTCTCTAGTTAGAATGAGGAAATAGATACTTATTATAGAAAGATAACTCTATAATTTTGGCTGGTGAAATGACTTAGAGTTAAAGACATTTGTGGCAAAGCATGGTAAAGAATCTGAGTTAATATCCCGAGCCCATAATTTGGAAGGAGAGAATTGACTCATGCAAGTTTTTTCTAGGACATTTACTGGGATGCAGAGAGTTATAAGTTCCTATGTCTTTCAGTCACACAAATAAATACAAGTAAATATATTAAAAAGGTGAATGTTATAAAAATTAAGTGATATGTTGTGAAGGAGTTATTTACTCTATAGAGGAAATGCAAAGCATTGGATATTTTGCATTGATTTCTAAGTCATTTACTTATGTGTTGAAAGAAAAGTCTGTTGGATAAAACATTTTATCTCTATATCCTGAGTTGTAACATGTTACTACTTATTTTATCCAGTGATCACAGTTAGCCATCAAGAACCTAGAAAGAATGATGTGATACAGAGTTGCACTTAGGACTTTTTCTCTTGGATTATTTGTTAGAATGCTTGTTAAATTAAGCAAGTGCAACTAATTTTAAAGAACTATAAAAGAAAAAAGAAAAAAACCAGGAAGCCTGCTACACTGCTCTACTTTGAGTTGATGAATACTCCTACAAGGATAGCCCTGTGAATGGAAGCACTTATGCTTTTTAGGGATTTTAAGAGCCAATCCAAGACCATGAAGCAAAGAAAGAGCACATAGTTAAGAAACAGAAACTTGGAAAATGATAATAGTTTTAAGTGATATCAGCTGAATCATGATAATACCAAATATCCCTTGATTAATCCTAAAAAGAAATGTCTATGCATTTAAACAGAATTGCAAAATATTGGTCCAATTGAAATAAGGAAGAACCTAAAGATTTAAAATTCATGGCATAAGAAAAATGAAGGAACAAATAAAGTACATATGAAACACATAGGAATGATCAAAACATATTAAAAATAATAATTTATTTTTCCATATTGACAGCCAAAATTAAACATTATTTTTTCTACTTTATTCATTTTTTTAACCAAAATAAATTATATTAAGATAAAACAATCACCATCATATCAATGGTAAACAATGCAAACCAACTGTGGGAAAAGAGCCCAAGATGAGGTACAAGAAGTAGAGACCCACTCTTTTACACCTTCAGGAATCCCATAAAAACACCAAAATCCATCCATGGTGTGTACACTGAGGACCTGCTGCAGATCTGTGCAGGTTTGTGCTTGCTGCTCTCTGTGTTCTTATTACCCTTTCTTAGTGTATTTAGAGGAACTTTCTCCTGCTTTCCTCCATCCCCTCTGGCTCTTATACTCTTTCTACCATCTCTTTTGCAGATCCTGAGCCTGAGCCTTGAAGGGGAGGGATTTGATGGCTACATCCCAGTTAGAGCTGGTTCAAAAATAAACATGATTAACATTTTTGAATGTATAAAGCTCCTTGCTCTACATAAATGGCTCAGACTAGGTGATGGGGTGAGCAGGGCGGGGGGGGGGGGGGCGTGGGGAGGATGAGCTTCCAGGCTAAATCTGTAATACATGAATACATAGGTAGAAAGAGAGAACAGGTGGACTTTTGACTTCCATATGCATGCTATTTCTTATGTACCCGTACACACATTGGGAATATATGTGCATGTACATGTAATAATAAAGCATAACATTATTTAAAGTACAAACATAGACATGTTTATTCAATGATGGTTTGTTAGTTCTTGAGAAAATGGAACTGAATAAAAAAGACTTCTTAAGTAAGTAGATCAGAGCATAAATCTGTCCTGTGTTCTATTGTCACCAATCATCTATCATGAATTTAAAAACATATTTTTCTCTCTAATTCCATAAACTTGCAAAGACTCAAAGATATGATACAGGTCTTATTTTAAGTCATAGGCAAACACTGATCTTCTGTACTTCTCTATTTTCTTTGTTACAAAAGCATCCAAAGATCAAAGGAAAATGGCTTAAATAATTGACTATAATTAATGTGGTTTATGTCTTGCTTTTTTATTTTTATCTGTGTAAGTTTGGAGTTCATTTCCTAAAGACCCATGAGCCAAAGCCACAAAGCCTTATTCATTAAAAATGTCATTTGTAGCTTGTAAACCCTACTCACTTTTAAACATTACAGCTTTGCATAATCAGTGCTCAGTTCAACATGAAATATGGATAGAATTCTTCATAATTCAATACCTTTTTATATGTTTAAAAATCAATAAGACTTTATTCAGCCAAATTGTATAATATCTTTTGTACTTCTCAGGCAAGTACAAGAATCACAAATCACAGAGAAGTTAGTCATCTGGATTTTGAAGAGTGAAACTAAAACAAGAGAAAAGAAAATGCTGTTTATAGAACTAAACATTTCTACTGTAGAAGTTTTTAAAATGATACTAATATTTTGTTTTTAAATTTCATAACTGATGATACAAAATTTTATAATAAAAGAAAAATAGAATTCAAACTAGTACTACAAATAATCAAAAAATATTTGATAAAATAATGAAGTAGAAAACAAAATAAATAACTTTATATAAAAACATAATTTAAATTAAAATCATTTAAAAATATTTATTTATGCATATGTGTTCTATGTCTTAATATTTGTTCATGCACTCTATAATAAAAATTTATTTCTGTGCATTTTAAATAATATTTTGTTTATGTATGGATTCCTTTCAAACAAGTGGCAATAAAATTTTATAGCCCCTCATACTGACACATTTAATTTATCTCTTGGTTTCTTTCCATTTTTCTTTTGAAACCAAATAAATCAATACAGAAACAATGAGGTCATTGATAGAACTTCAAGGGACAGATTTAATTCAGTACACTTAACTGGAAAACTATCAAAGTGCTTAGGAGATGAAGCAATATGCAGCAGTATCTCTTGATAGAGAATTACCTACTACTTAATATCTTATTTATGAAATATTTTTCACTCATTGAATTTATAGAACACATCTCAACCACTGTATGCATTCCACTAAATTACAGTAACAAGTTTGTTTCTAAGAGAGAGGCTAGCAATGGTGATTAAAAACAAAGGGCTTTACATTAAGACATCTGGAGAGCATGGCCAAGTATGAGCCATCCCCATCCTCTTCACTTCTTCATAATTTAGCAGTTGCTTCACTTTGACATTTTGATGATCATAGAGGAGTAATGGGTAGACTTCTCACAAGCAACCTGGACTCATTTTCTGAGTTTCTTTAACATCACCCATCAGTGTCCTCCTTCCCAGTTTTGTCCTTTCCCAAAAATTGGACTTGTTTCTAATATCCATAGACTAGGTTACTTAAACAGGATGAATTTCTCAGAGACCTAGGCAGTAAGGGTCCAATAATAGGAAAGTTATAAATTGATTGTCTGAGTAGGGCAAGAATTATGGCACTATTGAAAGTGTGGCCCTGTTAGAGTATGTGCGTCACTGTGTGTGTGTGTGTGGGGGGGGGGTATCTATAAGAATTCATCCTAGCTACCTGGAATTCAGTCTTCCACTAGCTGCCTTCAGATGAAAATGTGAACTCTCAGCTCTGCCTGCATCATGCCTGCCTAGATGCTATCCTGCTTCCACTTTGATAATGACAGACTGAACCACTGAACCTATAAACAACGCCAATTCAATGTTCTTTATAAGACTTTTCTTTGTCATGGTGTCTGGTCATAGCAGTAAAACCATAAGACAAGACCTATATAGTAGAAGGAGATAATTTATTCCCAGAAGTTATCACCTTACTTCTATAAAATATAATGTATATAAAATATAATGCATTCAAGAAATAATAGAAGATGACAAGGAAAAAGAATGTCTCTCAAAAATAACCTGTTGCATATTAAACAGCCTTCAGTAGAATTCCAATGTAACTATTGACATCTATTTTTCTATTACCCTTACACTCTGTATTTCCATCCCTTTCTTTAGGTTTTACCCAAATTTCTAGTATTGTTATTGCAATTTCTAGTATTGTCTCGAGCATTATGTTTCCGTATTTCTCTTAACCTATATTTGGGTTGGAAACTTCCTTATTTACGTCTTTAAGGCTGATATTAGGGGAAATATGATTAACCTGTAGATAAGTTTAGTTTATTATGTTAATGAACACTTTTTTTCTGTGTGTATTGGTTACTTAGCTATTACTGTAATCAAACAACATTATCAAGAATATTTACTGAATAAAGAATTTTTGGGGGCATATGGCTATTTGGGCATGAAGCAACATGAGAGTCATGATAGGAGGGGCAAGAAGCTAATGGCTCATATATAAAGTATAACTCAAAGCTTTAAAGAATACCCTGAGACACACCAACTTTCTAAATTTACTCAAACAGTGTCATTAACTGGGTACCAAGTATTCAAATATCTAAGGCAAATGGGGATATTCTAATTCAACCAATTATTCCAGGGAAAGATAATCTTACTTAACCATTTATTCTGTATTCAAGGTATTCACACATTTTACTATACAACATAGAAAAATATAAAATAAAATATATTAATAAATATATTAAATAAAATATATAAAAAGACTAATAAATTACAATGAAATTGAAAAGTATCATTGAGTGTTACATATTTTAATGGGTCTCTAAAGTTTCAGTGTAGACCAAGTATGACTTCAATTTTTCTATTATTATCTAAGTACTAATAAAGTAACTATACTTACTTATAACTATATTAAATTGACTTAGGACTTAAGTATTCTATATTAACATTTTCTAAGACAAGTTTTGTGCCTATTGACATATAGAAACCAATATAAAAATCTTATATGATTTGGAATTATTTTATTTTTTATATTTTCAGTGGCAAGTTTCAGTAAGGCAAAAGGCACAAATATGATGAATAATGATAAAAATGATATATTAATTATACAGAATAGGAGACAATGTGGAACAGTGTATAGAGACTGAGGTGGATAAAGAACAAACTTGGGTCTTTTCAATTGTCCAAATATAATCTATAAATATAAATATTATATGGTATCATTGAATATAGATTGTAGATCTTTCAACCCCCAATCTCTCTCTGTTCTTTCCTAAGCTGTATAAGTATATTCTTTCAGAATGACTCCCCTTTACTGTTGGACAAACAGATATGTGCTGCAAGTACATGCTACAGCAAAGAATTGAGTGAGAACCACAAATACACATATTATTTATGATATTCAGCATTATTTGCTCAAGACAAGCTTATTCATGCTAGATTTATGTGCAACTAGTAGAAGAAATCAAATGTTTTGAGTTATATTCAGAGCATTTGATTAATATAACCACAAAATATCTTACTCAAGTGAAGCACAATATCTAAAACTGCATAGAGATCTTTGTAATAATCAGATATGAAGACTAAGTATTTGCCTCTTAAGTGATCAAATTTTGAATCATATTTCTTAAAATGATACCAACTTTTATGGCAATATAAGATCTTAAAATAGGCCCTACATACCAGGGACATATAGTAACCAATATATTGCTTTTTACATTCATTCTAACATTATCTGTAGGGTATGACCCTGCATTTCACTTGCCTCCTAAGCTTGTTATTTGAAACAAAAGTAATGCCCCCAACATGGGTACATTTGACACAGAAAAGATAAAAAGAGTTAGAGTTGTGAGAACATGTAAGTTTTACTCTGATCTACAATTCATTATTTCCTCTCATACTTTTTTAGAGAAATTAATTTGACCAAGACAATATTTTTTTATGATTTGTATTCTTCACACAGAAAAAAAAAAGCCTCTGGCAATGAAGAAGAATGCATTAACCTCTTAGAGAAATTATCTGTGGGTGAGTTTTAAACAATATTAAATCCTATCATACATATGCAAATATATATGTATATATACATATATATATATATAGCAATGCATTAAGATGATAATAAGACTTATGTGTTATAAGTTATAATATGCAACTGAATTAGTATTACAAACCTATGAATAAAGAAAGGTGAGAGTCTTATAAAGGCAGGCAAATACACTGCTTTTATATATGACATTAACATTTTGAGTTGATTTCTTAAGCTTCTCATAATGTGAAATCTTGAGCAGGTTTCCAAAGCATATTTAAAGAGCACTTAGGAAATCTGCTGATCAGATGGACCTAGCACAACATATGAAGCAGTCATGCCAAAATGTATTGGTTGTCAGAATTGCTAAAACACCCAACAGATTTCTTACTATAATTGTGGACTAGACTCCAAAGAGATACTCCCTCATTTGCCTCCTTACTTCATATTTCTGTCTTATCCCCCCAAAAAATATTCATGGGAGAATCAGACTCAATTCAAGTACAGAAGGGGGATGAACCTTGGTCCATGTAATGGAATAGTAAATCTAAATTAATAGTTACAAGAGTTACAAGAATTTGAGTACTACATTAGAGATTCTTTTTTTATTACTCATTTTATTCATTTACATCTCAAATGATATCGGGGACCAGGTAGGAAGAGAAGAGGAGGAAGAAATAAGGAGGGTAGTATCAGGAACTGGAAGAGATGTGAGAGAGATACATAGGGTCAGGAAATCAAACAAAAAGGTGTAGCATGTGGGGGATGAGCAACTGGAGATAGCTACTGGAGGGTCCCAGACACCAGGGAAATGTAAGACTCCCAGGACCCAACAGGCAGGGATGATATTAGAGATTCTTAAATCATTCCTGCTCAGATCCTGGAATAATTAGTATCCAGCTACAATTTGAGCAATGTAGTGCAGGGAGAAGAAAGGGGGCTAGAAAAATATCACTACAGACTGGTTCTACCCAGATTCCACAGTCAATAACAGGCTTTCAGTACCAAAACATCATGCAATGAAGTAAAGCAGGAATGTGGACTTCTCAATACACATCCATATTGACATTAGCAATGCTGGAGTTCAGTTTCTTCAAATACCTTTGCATTGTAAGACATAAAAATTATCAACTCATGTTTCCATTTAGTGGATGTTTGACCGTATCTTAAAAAAATTCTAAATGTTTATCTGTGCCCTATACCCACTATTATGAGTCCCACAAAAAGACATGGCTACAAAATCAAAAGTATAAAACCAGGACCTAGCTCAGACCTATACAACATCCATGTTAGTCGTTTCAATCTCTGTGGTCCACTGTAAGCCTTCCTTACCTGATTCTGTGAAATGTATCCATTCTTTTGGTGTTATATACTTCTCTGGCTCTATCAGCTCTCCCTGTATCCCTTGTGTAGGATTGCCCTGGCTATCACTTGTGTTTGTCTGTCTGTCTCTGCATCTGCTCTCATCAGTTTCTGATGATGTCTCTCTGATAGCAATTGTGCTAGGCACTGATCTCTGAGTATAGCAGTATCAGTAGTAATTATTTCAGTGTATTTCATTGATTTGTCTCCCAATCTTGTGTAGTTTTATCCTGGGTCTCAAGCATATCCACCCTCTGATTTTTGGCTTCCCAGGTAGTATCCAGGCATAGACTTCCTCTTGTGGGAGGGATAAGCCTCAAGTGGTACCAGTCTGGTTGGCCATTCACTCAAGTTATATGCAACATGACCCTACCAGATACTGAGGAGAAACAGTACCCATATATATGAATTAAGAAAAATTGTTAAATTTCCTGTATGCAAAAGTAGTATGAAAGCTTCTCAATCTACTAATGAATGGAATAATCTTAAACAAATCATGGTTACAAGTTCCCATTTAATTTGTTCAAGAACTAACAATGTAAATATTATATATTCTAACATAATATATCTCTGATGACAATTGGGGTAGATATTGAGTATATCAGAATATCATTCATAAATATTTTATTGACTTGTTTCTCAATCATGTTTAGTTTTATCCTGAGTCTCTGGTATATAAAACCTCTATATCATGCTATTTACATGATAGTGTTTTTCAGAGTTTTGGAAATTATACATTTTCTAAACTAGGAACATTTCAACAACTTCTATATATTTGAAATACCATGGCAGATGCTCTGTTACACTAAGAAAATAAAGTTTAACATCACAAAAAATTTGAAATATAAAAAGATATATAAACAATTTCTATTATATTTGATAATACAAAAGCACCACTCTTAACAATTCACTACAAAATAAACAAATTGATGATTAAAATAAGTACAACTACATTCCTTTACTTTACCTGTGTATAAAGTTATAGGAGATTGTAAAATTTACAGCTCAGAAGCCTATTAAAGAGAAACTGAACATAAATAAAATAAAATACCAAAAGAAAGAGTACCTGGATACTCTGAGAGAACACACACACACACACACACACACACACACACACACACACTGGAGGGGGACTTCTGTGTCTCTGAAACTTTAGGTAAGCATTGAATTTAGGGTATTATTTTTTTTAAGGAAATGTTTGAAGTGTGAATAATAGCCTTTTTGCTGATATTGTTGTTAAGGTTGTAATTTGGAGAAAGACATGGAAATTTTCTTTCCCCAAGTGTTTATCTACTATCCCTGTTTCTTTCTGAACTTGCATAAAATATGAGTTTGATACCTCAGGTATTGAGGTAAACCACTTGGAACTAACAGAAGAGGCCTATTTGTGTTGTGCCAGATGCCCCAGACCAAAGGCTGACACAGAAAAGAAAAGGCATCTGAAATCTTGACTGCTTCAAGGTTCAAGGTTAAAAACAATAGAAAACTAAAAACCTCTAGAAACAAAACTAAAATACTAAAATAAACTAAATATGAAGACTAAAGACAAGACCAGATATTTGGACGGTTTCCTTTTCAAAGATATATGAATAATAAGAACAGGCAAAGCCAGGCGGTGGTGGCGCACGCCTTTAATCCCAGCACTTGGGAGGCAGAGGCAGGCGGATTTCTGAGTTCGAGGCCAGCCTGGTCTACAATGTGAGTTCCAGGCCAGCCAGGACTACACAGAGAAACCCTGTCTCAAAAAACAAAAAAAAAAAAACAAAAAAAAACAAAAAAAAAAACCAACCACAAAAAAAAAACAAAAACCAAAAAAAAACCAAAAAAAAACAACAAAAAAAAAAAGAACAGGCAAAATAGAACAGAAACTTTTATTATTCTTTAGAAAACTTCAATGTTCCAGTAGCTTATAGAGTTTCTTCCCTTGTCAAAGAGATTAGAACATAGAGGTGAAGGCTTCATGTACACACCAACTCAATCTCTTACCTTCAGTGAACAGTGTGGATGTTGTTCTAGGCAGTGGGGCTGCATTGTCAGTCTTTTTAGAGAAATCTCTTTTAGCATCAACCAAGGTTGTTTAGGAATCTCCATAGGGCGCCCCCGCCCCCTTCCACCAAGCCAACAACTCAACCAATGCAACATACTCTCACTGCTGGAAATGTTGCCTGGCTACTAAAGATGGCCTGTTTAGACTTGTAGTAGTGTTCTCCATTACTATGAGTCTTCCTCATATGAAGATCATTCTCATAGGTTCCAAGAAGTTTGTATTCACTAGGTTTCCCCACTGCCACCCAAATACCCTTTAATTCCTGCTGTCTTTCCCTAAACTTTCTCCCTCCATTCCTTACCTGATCCCCTCACCTCCTCATCATCTATCCCAAGTCTACCCTCAAAATTTTATTTCCCTTTCCCAGGGAGACCCATGCTTCAAAACCTGGAACTAAAATCTCTCCTGCCCACAAGACCTGCTTGCCAATGGTGGTACAAAACCTATGGGAGTGGTCAACCAATGTTTGCATTAACCTGAGGTGAACACCACAAGTAAGAGCCCATGATCTGCACTGCCTGGATGGCTGTAACAGAGATCAGATAGCTCAAAGATCTAGGGTAGAAACAAACAAGTCTGGCAAAAATTAGCAAAGGAAAAAAACTGAATAAGATATTTTCTAATGATGTTCTGCTTTGGTCATCAGTATTCCTCCAGCAGGAGAAAGGAATGGATTCTTACGTCCACAGCCAGATATTGTATGGAGAAAATCTAAGTTGGGATGTCTATCTAAGAACCCTCCACTTTAAATATGGGGAACCCTGTGGAAGAAGAGGTAAAGGACGGTAGGAGTCAGAGGGGATGTAGTAAACCAGGAACACTTGACACTTGAATCAACTAAACAGGGCCATAGCGGCTCACAGAAACTAAATAGGTAAGCAAAGTGCCTGCACCGGTCTGTACCAGGTCCTCAGCATAAGTACTCTGGCTATTAGCTTGGTATTTCTGTGGTATTCCTAACTGTGGAAGCAGATGTGTTTTCAAGGTTTTTTCTCTGCTCTTGGGATTCTAATCCTCCAGTTGAGTTGCCTTGTACAGCTTTGATTTGAGGTTACTTTGTCTTATTGTTTCTAGTTTTTGTTTGGATATTGTCTCTTAGGGGTCTGCACTTTTAAGAAGGCAAAAAGAGTGAGAAGTTAAACAACAACAATAAAACACAACAAACAAGCAAATAAACACACTCAAAAATACCTTCATTTATATAATCCTTCTAATGAGATTTGGTCATTTCTAAGCTGGAAGTAAATACACCAATGGAAGAATAAATGGAGATGTTTCTTCTTACTGTGTTATTGCCATCCAAGAGAACAAATAAAGAACATTATTGTGCATGAAAGAAGTGGCTATGTCACATGTGGTTCTCTTTACCAATCATGCTGTAGACCTCAAAGTTTGAGAGAAGAAAATAAGGACAGGGGCTTCCAGATGGTGTCTGCAGGCAGCAAGGGTTGTTTGGAAGGTGATGTAAGTATTCAATATTGTTCTCTGTGGTTGGTCCATACATAGGCATTGGAGAACATTGAATGGTGCCTTTTTAAAGAGTGATTTTCAACTATACCTTGATATAGCTGACTTTTTTTCAAAAGTAAGGTTATAGAAGCTTATTTATCATAAGTATATAAATAGCAATGAAGGTACATTCAAACATAATTTTAAAAAAAAAAAAAGATTGTGGTACTGAGTCACAATATTTTCCCAAGGCCTTAGTTACACTCCTCAATTCTCATATTTCATCTTAAACAAACAGTGGTTTGTTGTCTGGTGGCATTTCATTCTGAAATTTCTTATATACTGAACTGTACAGAAGTATATATTTAATGACTTTTTGTTGTTGTTGTTTTCAAGGCAAAGATTTTAAATAAATCTAAGATTTGTATAAACTGATAACCAATATTTTATGGCAAGAGATTTTCACCAAAGGGAATGATCACGAGGGTTCCTTAATGATATGAGTTTCTGTTGGGGGCCGACTTTTAGCAGAAAGCGGCTATCAGCTTTGCAACCATCTTGAGCCATATACCCTGACATGAGATTTAAATTACAATAGCCTACAACAGCTGAGAACACTCTGATAATCATGGTTTAGATACCTTGAGATTAAAGGTGTGTGAGATTAAAGGTGTGTGACTTAAGAAGTATAGAGATCAGGGTTAGAGACAAGAACTAAAGGCATGATTAAAGGTGTAACTTAGAGGCGTGGCTTAGAAGTGAGACATATAAAAGGCAGAGACAGAACAGATCAGATTTCAGACATTAGGGAGACACAGCAGAGAGAAGACATTAGGGAGACATCAGACGAGAGAGAGAGATTCATACACATCAGACATTAGGTAAAATCTGGCCTCACCCTCGCTCTTGCTGAACCCCCGACCTGCAGACCAGAGCAGCAGCTTGGGCCGGGATACAGTGGCCGCCCAAACGTGGGTCGGCCCGGGCCTCAACATTTTGCCTGGGCTGCAACATTTATTTTGGCCGCCCCAACGTGGGACTAGTGAGGTCCTCAACAAGTTTCAGGTTTAATGTGTCTGTAACAAAAAGTTAAAGACACACACACACACACACACACACACACACACACAAGCAGTAGTGAAATAACAGCTGAGATGTAAATAAATAAAATAATAATAAAAATGCAAAAAATAAAAAAAGAAGTGTCCTCCGGAAATAGAGTGATGATTCCAGCAGTCTAAGGCGCATGAGCTTCCTCATTTCTGTTTCCAGGGTTATATTTAAAAAAACGAAAGAGAGGGGGTTACTGAAGGAATAGACATTTCATTGACAGGTCTCTGGCATTTCTAAGTTATACAATTTTATGATACTGTGCTTCTGTTAGACCATGATCCTCTCTTAAGTCTCTGTTATAATCATATGCTGAGTTCCAGTCCACAAACATTACCTTTTAAATGGGATGTGATATCACAAATCACTTTGGGTCACGCCATTATCTTTAGCAAATTTCCAATCTAGGTTTTGCATCCATATTTGTGATTTTTCTAGAATGTTGAAGAATATTTGTACATTTTAAGGAACAATTCAGGGCAATAAAAGGGTCAGAGATTTATTTTTACTTTCCTAGTAATATATATATATATATATATATATATATATATATTTATATTTATATATCACATTATATAATATATAAATATATAAATATATAATATATTTAGATCATAAATATATATATTTGTGTATATTCATATATACATATGAATGAAATATATATGTGTGTGTATGTGTGTATATATATTTATATATACATATGAATGAAATATATATTAATATCTGTTGGAAAATTGTGTTGGCTAATTTAAGGCTGTTATGAAGTCCATTGCCACACAATTTGAAGTCAATTGCTGGACAAGTTTGTGTATATCTTTGTTGTATTATTTTATGCTTTGACTATTCATTGCAGTAGAATTCTGGTGGAGCACAGTAAGTATTAGAGAACATTATAGATTTGTTAAATGAGCAATTATGCTACTTAAGTTGCATACTTTGGTATAGTGGAGAGTGAAGATTTTTCAAAAATATAGATAGCTGGCAGACTTCATCAATATTACTGCATTTCCTCAGGAGAGTCACTGAAAACCTCAGTTTAACCTTCACTTGTCAAATGAGAAAAATAATGAGTCTCTGCCTTGGAGGAGTATGGTGAGGATTTATAACATAATTCTGCATGCAAAATTTTCTCTGCACTTTTAGAAAAAGGAGTGCAAATTAAATACAACAGATTATCTCATAGTTTATATTAGCTGCTTCTGTTGTGGCATGATCATTCCTTCTCTAAGAAAAACTAACAATACTTAAAACCATATACACACATGAAATAAAGTAAAAAAAAATAACAGCAAATATGTCTTATATTTTCTAATGCCACAGAATAATTTTAATTTTTTAAATATACCTCAAAGCTTTAATAATTATACATCATTATTGTTTTCCAGTTGAAATAATGCTATAAGCCTCTGGGAAAGTATTTTAGCAATTCATAAACATGAGTTTCTTACTGTGACCTACAGGTAACTTTTGTAAGGTCCAGGTCTTACACATTAGTTTGTAAACAAAATAATTCTTTGGAAACACATTAGTTGGGTGTGTGGAAAAACTGTCTCTAGTTGAATCTATATACTTGTCCACAATAAAGTGGAAATGTCAAAAGTAACTTTGACACTAATTTATTTTTAGCTACTAAGATAAATTGAAATTTTATCTTAGCATCCAATATTCTCCCTCTTGTAGCTAGAATGATGCAAAGTCGAAAAAAATAGAAAGAGAAAATACCAGAATTAGAAATGATTTAGATCATAATATAGTTGGCGAACATCAAAGCTTGAGTGTACAAAAACTGTAGTGGCTGCAATTTAACAGAACCAAGATGCAACTTTGCATAAGTAGGAGTGGAGACAGATATAGCAAAACAGTAGCAGTTCAAAAATATACATTGTAGATTCACAAAGTATGAAAATTATGAGAACTTCAACAGATTGCACATTTCAGTATAAAGCAAAATGAGTATGCAAAGTGTATTCAATAAAGTGGAATCAACCAGATAGATAATTGTTGAGATTTATGCTCAACCAATATGATTACTCTATACTTACAGAACTCAGCTAATAAATTTTATAAGTATTTCTTAATACTGTGTTATGTTTGAATAGCATTTAAAGTAAAGAAAATAAAATCAATGTCCAGACTTTTCTCAGTGGGAAAGAAAGCATCTAGTCTCGCAGACTTGAAGTACGGAAAGGTGGGGGGATACCCAGGGTCCCCCACCCTCTCAGAGAAGAAGTGAGGATGGAAGAAGGATTGTGAGAAGGAGTGACTGGGACAGGAGTAGTGAATGGGATGTAAAGTGAATAGGATAAATAAATATTCAAATATCAATATCCAGAGAAAACCTGGTTCATTTGGTTTAAAGTGGGTCATCTGGTCCTAGTAATTTTTAAGAGATCTTTCATTTGAAGCATGTTTAATGGTATAGTCACAAAATACTGAAGTTAGAATACATAGAAAAAAAGGGGGCAGGATCAGTTATGGGAAGAAATGATGCTGAAATACACAGATCAGGAATTAGAACAGAGGTGTGTAGCAATGGGGGAAGAGGAACTAGGGATAATCACCAGAAAGTCTCAGATGCCAAGAAAGCAAGAGTTTCCCAGGATCCAACAGGGATGAGATTAGCTGAAAGGCCCAACCTGTAAAGACCATATCCAGAGGTTAGGGAAGGCTTCTAATTGGGGGATGGGGCCACCCACTCATCTCTGAGTTTTTATCCCAGAATGGCTCTATCTAAAGGAAATAGGTGCACAAAGTGTCGATCAGTGACTGAAAAAAAGGTCATCCAGAGACTACCGTAGGGGATCTATTCCATATACAGACACCAAACCAGACACTATTGTGAATGCCAAAAAGTGCTTGCTGACAGGAGTCTGATATAGCTGTCTCATGATAGGCTCTGCTAGAGCCAGACAAATACAGATATGGATGCTTGCAGCTAACTATTAGACTGAGAATGGGGATTCCAATAGAGGAGTTAGAGAAAGTACTGAAGGAGCTGAAAGAGTTTGCAACCCCATAGGAAGAACAACAATATCAAACAACTAGACTCCCCAGAGCTCCCAGTGACTAAACCACCAACCAAAGAGTACACAGGGAGGGAACCATGGCTCCAACTGTATATGTAGCAGAGGATGGCTTTGTTGGGCATTAATGTGAGGAGAGGCCCTTGCTCCTGTGAAGGCTCAATGCCCCATTGTAGGGAACACCAGGGCAGTGAGGCAGGAGTAGGTATGTGGGTGGGGGAGCATGCTCATAGAAGCAGGGGGAGGGTGATGGGATAGAGGATTTTCAGAAGGGAAACTAAGAAAGGAGATAACATTTAAAATTTAAATCAATTATATATCTAATAAAAATAAAAAAATTAAAAATATAATAAAAAGAAAATTTGAACTTGCACCCTCATGTGATTTACTTACATTATTAGGTTTTGTGAAATTGTACAAGTGTTCAAGGTTATATAGTTGGATTGCTCAACTCATAAAGAAATCTAACTTATAGCCAAGTTACCTTGCTAGAATGAAGAAAATATTAAGTCCGAAGCCTGGAGGACCATTCAAGTTTCTGACCTGTGAACCTTCAGCGTTAAGCCCTGTCTCCTGTTACTAATGTTACCTGGATCCTGGGATCCAGAATTACTGAAGCTATGCCACTTGTTCCTCAATAGAACAATGAACTGATGTATTACAGTCTGAAATGGAAAAAAACATAGTTACCAATTTGGTCTGACACAAAGAAGCCCATATATATTCTACCACCTCCACTACAAGTCCATATTCTTCTTCCTTCCATCAATTAGAAGTTTAAATAGAGAAAAGACAAGAGATGTATCACTCAGCAGTCATTTTTTTATAATTATTTATTTATTTTACACTCCAAATTTGATTTCCCTCCTGGTTCACCCACTGACTGTTTCTCATCCCATAACTTCTCCCTTCCACCCCATGAGGATGTTCCCACCCCCCACTCCAGACCCAACCAGACCTCTGAAATCCCTGGACCCTCCAGTCTCTTAAGGTGCATGTTCTCTGACTAAACCCAGACCCACCAGTCCTGTGCTATATGTGTGTTGGGAGCCTCATATCAGCTGGTATATGCTGCCTGATTGGTTGTCCAGTGTTTGAAAGATCTAAGGAGTCCAAGTTAATTGAGACTGCTGATCCTCCTACATGCCCCTCCTCCTCACCTTCTTCCAGCCTTTCCCTAATTCAACCACACAGGTCAGCGGCTTCTGTTCCTTGGTTGGGTACAAATATCTGCATCTGACTTTTTCAGCTACTTGTTGGGTTTTTTTTTTTGGAGGGTAGCCATGATAGATCTTTTTTAGTGAGCGTTCCATAGCCTCAGTAATAGTGTCAGGCCTTGAGACCTCCCCTTGAGCTGGATTCTACTTTGGGCCTGTCTTTGGACCTTCTTTTCCTCAGGCTCCTCTCCATTTCCATCCATTCTTTCAGAAACGAACAATTATGTGTCAGAAATTTGATGGTGTAATGGCAACCGTCCCCACTTGATGCCCTGTCTTTCTGTTGTAGGTGGGCTCTACAACTTCACTCTCCCTATTTTCGTGCATTTTATATAAGGTCCCTCCCTTTGAGTCTTGAGTCTCTCACCTCCCAGGTCTCTGGTGCATTATGGAGGGACCCCCCAACCTCCTATCTCTCATGATTGCCAGTTTTCACTTTTTTTCTGCTGGCCCTCCCTCGGGGCTTCAATCCTTTTTGCTCATCCAATACCAGATTAGGTTCCCATTCAGCCCCCTCCAGTCCACTTTCCCTCCCTAATCACTCCCTCCCCACTTGTGATTGCTTTAGTCTCCCTCCCAAGTGAAACTGAGGCATCCTCACTCAACTGCTTCAGCTTGTTGACCTTTTTGAGTTCTGTGGACTGTTAAAGCTTCTGTAAAGCAAAAGACGTAGCCAATAAGACAAACTGGCAACCTACATATTCAGAAAAAAATCTTCACTAACCCCACATCCTATAGAAGCCTAATATCTGAAATATGTAAAGAACTCAAGAAACTGACTACCAAACCAACCAACCAACAAACAAACCTATCAAAAAAAATGGGATAGAGAACTAAACAGAGAATTCACAACAGAGGAATCCAGAATGGCTGAGCAACATCTAAAGAAATGTTCAAAGTCCTCAGTGATCAAAGAAATGCAAATCAAAATGACCTTGAGATTCCTCCTTACATCAATCAGAATGGCTAAGATCAAAATGTCAGTTGGACGGATATATTGGCAAGGATGTGGATGTAAAGCAACACTCATCCATTGCCGGTGGGATTGCAAATTAGTACAACTACTCTGGAAACCTGGAGGTTCCTCAGAAAATTGGAAATAGTTCTACCTGAAGACACAGCAATATACTTTTATATATTTATATATAAATTTTATGTATTTATTTATTTTTACATGTTTATATTTATATTTGTTATATACTTTTGGGAATATACCCAAAAGTTGCCCTACCATGCCACAGGGGCACGTGTTTCACTATGTTCATATCAGCTTTGTTTGTGCTAGCCAGAACTGGAAACAACCCAGATGTCCCACAACAGAAGAATGGATACAGAAAATGTGGTTAATCTATACAATGGAATAAATACTACTCAGCTATTAAGAGTGAGGACATCCAAAGTTTTGCAGATAAATGGATGGAACCAGAAAATATCATCCTGAGTGAGGTAACTCGGACCCAAAAGGGCATACATGGTATGTACTCATTAATAAGTGGATATTTGCCAATAAAAAGAAGCACTAAGCAGTCTTAATCAAGCTGCACACCAGTCTATCACTGCTTCATCATTGTCTGTTTGGAATGTTGGTCTGATAAGTTGTCAACACTGACATCCCTTACCTGTAGACAAGGTCTTTCTATGGTTGACAGCAGAACTTCTGTTAGCATGAGATTACCTCTCCATGTCTCTCCCAAAAATTCCAATTTCTTGGTAACTATTTTTTATTAGTTTGATAATTAAAGACAAAATCATGTGTTTCTTTATAATACCATCATTTCTGCCAATAGTATTATATATTGTCTAGTCTATAAACTGTCTTGATTTGCATTTATAATTGGACCAAATGAAAAAAACCTGTTATTTATAAAATGAAGAACAAATATAAGCAAAAATGATCAATAGACTACCTTGTAATATTATGCCTGTTAATAGAAGAACAAATTTAAGTGCCAAAGATATAAGGATCCAAGAGAAAAACTATCCAGATCCATAGAGTTGCATGGCCAATTTTTTTATGTTATCATAAATCGTCTTTTGGCTTTTTATGCTTAGAAGGAATCACCTTAAAGGATGAGATGCTGAACATGGGGTAAAAAATAAAGAGAAAGAAATTGGTTTTCTTCATAAAGGTCAACTGAAAAATATGGAAATTTCCATTTTTATGCTGTCTGGATACAGTTGGTGTCACTTTCTAGTCATGTCTAGAGACCTGGTAATGACCCTGGTGATAAGAGTCTTCCCTAAAGGAGTGAGGCTTAAAGAGTGAAATGTCAATGCCCCATTTGGAAAGTACTAATTTTCTAGGAGATTTGATAGCATTTTCAGTGTTCAGCATTGAAGTGACCTACTAGGCACCCCATTAAAACTATTAAAAAGGACAACTCAATATACAGCAAGATGTAGGGCCACAAAACAGAATCACATAACAAAAAGAAGAGAAACAAATAACTCACCAAATTATATTTGGCTTATTGGTTTAAGAACAACTGTGAAAATTATTAAGGATGTTAGTAAACTGACATAGTATTTCTGTGAAAGCTGTATTTGTCAAGTTTGTCTATTGGGCATTCCAGCAATATTCTTTTAATTGTAAGTTTCTATTAGAACAATCATTTGTCTTGAATCAAACACAAGTGTCTTGAGAAGCAACAGGGACTGTTTTTATTTTGAATTCCTTTTTTTCTTGACCTATGAGGTTGCTAAAAGCATAGAACCTTGTTTAGGGGAAAGCTTGTATTTCAGATTATTTAATTTATCACACTGTTTTAATGAATAATCTCCAAATGTGATGGTGAAGATTAGGTTAAAAACTTCTGAGGAAATTTCAATTAGTGAAAAAATTTTTTCTTTATTTGCAGTTGTGGTTGAAAAAAAAGCAGGAACCTGAGCTATGATCAATCTATTCTTTGTAATCCCCCACAAAAATGTCAGGGTATTTAAGTACAGCTAGCTGGGAAATAAAATTCTGAGTATTTTGTTAGGAAATACATTAAGTGGAGGTACTGACATCTATGTTCTCCAGTCCAAATAGAGTAAGAGAATGTGAGAATAGCATGTGTAAGAATGTTAGAGAAAATGAATAGTTGAAAAGTCAGGATACAGAATTTAAATTGCTAAGAAAATAGGAGCATGTTAATGGAGTAATATTTTTAAATGACAAACAAACATTTTAATGGCAATTGATGAACATAAATTAGTATTTCTCAGCCAGGTGATCATAACTGCCCAGTCATTTCCCTGGAGGTTTGTCGCCATTTTGAGACTGGATTCTTAGTTATCACAACACAGAGGTGATAATAGCATTAGACAGAGAGCAGATGCCATTAAGCACCATCCAATTCACAGGAGACTCCACCGTGACAGAATCATCCACAATGCCTACAGTACAAGGTTGAGGAACTTAGTGTGAAGAAAGTCAGTGTTATGCACTGTGCTCAAGTAGCTGCTTCTGAATGGTTAACATGGAAAAGTTTAATGATAACATGTTTCTTACCAATCGATTTCCTTTTCTATTCTAAAACCTACCTAAGCAAATGTTCCATGTGTTTCTAAATGTACAGCTATTAGAAAAGGGAAGAAGTCAGACTGATTTTCTTAAATTCCATTTTCATTGCTCTATTGAGTAAACTATACTCTGAGTAATTTCCTCTAAATTGTCTAAGTACATGTCTTTCAGCATGTAAACCTCATAGAAATAGATATTTGTGTATGTTTTACCTTGAAATTTTTATTTATTTGCAGTTTTTGTTGGACTTTTAACAATGGAAGTGGGCATGGAAGTGTTTCTAACTCTTGACTGCTTGGTACTCTTTTCTTCCTACTGGGATGCCTTATCCAGCCTTGTTATGAGGGCTTATGCCTAGCCATTCTTGCATCTTGTTAGGCTGAGTTTGGGTGATATCACTAGTTGGTTTGGTCTTTTCTGAAGGGAAATATCAGAGCAATGGATTTGGGAGAGAGGGGAGTCAGGGTGGCCGATTGGAGAAGACAGAAGGAAAGCTGTGATCAGGATGTATTATATGAGAAAAGAATAAATAAAAAAAATACTGTATTTCTTTTAGGACAGATTCATGCATACCTTATTAAAGTCAAATTCTCTCTGTAACTAAGAATGTCTTTGAGTATCTAGTCCTCTGTTCTCTACCTTCATACTGCTAGAATTGCAAGCTTGTAACTAAAATGTCTAGTTATGCCTGTTGGAAGACAAAACTCAGGTTTCTTGAATGCTATACATGTTCTGTAACAAGTGAACCACATTCTTAGCAATTTCCTTTGATTAGAAAAGATTGATTTTTTCCATATTTAATTATATGTACGGAGGCTGTATGTTTTAGTGTATGTTCCTCCTGGACACCCTGGAGGTAGAGGTTTAGGCATATTAAGTTTGAACTTCAGTCTCTGAAAAAGCAAAACGGTCTTTTAACACTGATCCATCACATAAACTCTTATTATGCATTTTTGGAAATGCTGTCAAACAGAACTACTGGGGAGAAACAGTATCTGCAGAAATAGATGGACTGATTAGAACTACAGAGATGAGGAGATGTTGGAGTGTTGCTGAACCTTAGGCTAATTGCATAACCTGGACTAGCATTAGGCCACCTGAACTAACATCCTGAAGCAGAGAGATAAAATGCCTTTGGCATCTGTTGATTTAGCATACCTCCCATCTTTTACCAGCCAAAAGTTGCAAATGTCATAAGATGCCATCTGTGTCCAAGAAAAATCATCCCCATCTTCTGTCCATATCTCTCATGGACCCATGAATGTATTTTAAACTTAACTTGATGTATGGCTTCCTTTGGTTTATAAAACTATAAAACTTTATGAATCTGTCTCCACATTGGAACTTGTGATAGGAAACAGTCTTAACATGTGTCCTTGGCCCATGTTCAAAAATAGATTGCATAATAAACTATCATATGCCTTTTGTGGTGAGAGCTGCTGCTTTCCATTTTCTATCCTTCTTTCATTGCTTTGTTTTTAAAAAATGTTTGCTTTTTTTCATTTGTATTTATAATGTCAAGTTTCTGAATTGTGTTTATTTTCTCCATTTACTGAGTTCCCCTCAAAGGATAATAATGTGCTACTTGTTACTTATTATGTGCTGTAAGGAAAATTCTAGCCACTGCTTCATAATACCTAACATTTCAGGTCATCAAACACTGTTCGCTGACCTGCTATGTGTAGAACCTTTTGCCTTTATTCTTGAGATCCCATCTCCTATGAACATAAGTGCCAAAACATAATTAAAAAAAAAAAACAAGCATAAAAAAATTCTTACCACAAAAGGGTCAAGATTATATTGACATTTATAAGTGAATAATTAACTTAATGCTCTGAGTCTTTCAAGCCCAAATTATAACTTCAAAGAAACATTCAATTTAAGAATATTTGTATGGAACCTGTTCTATGCTAAAAATATTACCATGCTGTGCTGAATCAAAAGATAATCAGGAAATATTTTTTGGTTGACTTCATTTAGGTCACAGTGACAAGTATCAAATACTCTCTATTATTCAGCTTTGAAATGTACAGTACACTTTTTGTTAGTAGTTGGAACAAAATACTTAAAATAATTACTTCTGGTATAAGGTCTCTTACTCTATACACATTGTCTGGCTGTGGGTTTCTCTATTTGTTCCCAGCTGTTGCAAGAGAAAGCTTTCCTGGTGATAGGTTATTGATCTATAAGTATAGCAGAATGACATTATAAGTCTTTGTATGGCTACATTTCATTGCCTGAAAAGTAATGTTTGGTTTTCTCTTAGGCCACTGGATTATCTCACCTCAGTTTTTTGCTAATTTAAGCAGAGTCAGGGAATGGTCCCACCCATCAGGTATTCCTTAAATAAAATCAGATATTGATTGGTGAGTACTACGAGCTTTGTGCTGCTGCTGTATTAGTATAACTTACAGATAGAATATATTTTTTATATTAAAGGGTTTGCAGTTAGAATGATGTTTACCATTCTCCTTTGGTAGCATGCAGAGTGATTTCCAATAAACACTAGGACATAGGGTAAAAATTCAAAGTAGGTACTAGCCCCAATATTCTTTGCTCAATGAGTTGTATAGGTGTCATCTTAAGCAATAGAACTGTACTGTTTATTTGTAGAGATCGATCAGCAGCCTTGACAATTGCCTGGATTGTTTGTGGTTCCCATGGATCGCCTTTGGCCAACAACTGGTTTGATGTAACCCATTTCTGGAAGGAAGCTTCATTTGGTGACAAATGTCCAGTTGAAGCTCTGTTTTATCTTTTTTTGGCAATTTTATTTAGGCCAAGTTCAAACATGCATATATTGTTATAAGCTTATATTATATTATGTTTAGATATGACTGCTCAAATGGAAAATGGTTTTGGCTGCCCAACCCTGTATTTCCACTTGCATTGCCCTTTGTCCTCTCCTTCTTGTTCAATTTCCTAATTCCTGCCAATCTCCATGCATCCATAACTATTTATTCTATTTCTTCTTCTTCTTAGAGAGCGCCATATACACCCCGAGTCCTTTACTCTCTGTGTAAACTCTGTGATTATTCAAATTGTAGTTTGATTGTCAAAAACTTAACACTTAGTGTTCTCATATAAGTGAATGTACACTATATTTGGATTTCTAGGTTACCATTCTTAGTATATGGGTTTAGAAATGGGTCAGTGGCTAAAAATACTTGCTACCCTTCTAGAAGACCCATGTTCCATTTACAATATGCAAAAGGTGGCTGCCACTTCTCTGTTAATTCTGGTTTGAGAGAATCCCACATCTTCAATCCTCTTCTGGCCTCCACAAGTAATATACAAGCATGTGCACAAATATATATGAAGGCAAAACAATCAATATACAATTTTTAAATCTTCTAAATACTTTTAGACATCCAATTTCTATATTATGGATACAAACTATTTTAAGTGACATAGGTCTCCAAGAATATCACAGGAAACCAGAACACAAAAATAGGCTAGTTTAACACATGATGACAGGTTTTCTAAAACTGTGTAGCTGTTATTGGGATGGTAGTGTCACATTCTGATGAGAAAAGCAAGGTGGTAGTCCAAATAATGATAGGTTAGAATGCCACCAATAGAATCCAGGTTTCTGAAGTGGGGAGAGTTGCTTAAAACTGAATTTTTCTGAACTTTGAAAATTAGCTGCAATGATAGTGTGATGTCTACACTGAAAGATAAAACTGTATATAGGATGATAAATTAATAAATGGTATTACAAATGAATAGATATGAATTTCATAACTACAGAAATACAGTTATGGAAGAAAAGAAAAACACTGCAAGCGTTCCTGTAGAAAGCCTCTCAGTGTTTGTATCCCATGATGAGTGGTACTAGAACTTCAATATTTGTATTTTCTGATCTATTTAAATTGGATTATTTTCTGACCATTTCCAGCTTTACTTTCTCCAAAAATGCTTCCTGGTAACTATAGGTTTAATCTTGCTAACCAAATTTCTCACAGACTGTCTTGATAATAGAGCATCACAAAATTTTCCCAACACAGGACAATTTGGAAAATATTAGCAATTCTGTTTGTTCTAACTGTAGGATCATCTAAATCTTGACATGTCAATCAATAGATTTCTACAGTCAATTTGGAAATAGAACTAAATTTAATTTAATTATACATGGAGTACATAAAAATACATTATTAAAGAGGTTACCTAGAAAAATGAAGTACAATTGATAAGCTGATATGCTTAAATAAATAAATGAATTGATAAAATTATAAATATTTACAAATAAATTTATAAATAATTGATAAATTGATAAATAAATTGATAAATTGATAAGCTGATAATTGATAAATGAAGTTTGTATCAGCTTCAAAATCATACACAGAAAATGTATGATTGCTCTTTTCCTAACCAACAATAGATTTGAGATTCTCAGAAAAATATTTTTACAAGAAACTAGTTTTGTTTACTTCGGGTTAGTAATTTTATTGCATAACATTATTAATTTATATTATTTTAAGTAACGGGAAAAAGAATTAAATAATTTTTATAACCAATGAAATCTAAAACACAAGCAGGCAAAAGCTGGTCTATTTTTCATGGGGCAATTCAAGCACACAGGGACAGGAGATGATGAAAGTAGACTGAAAGAAATGAGGATCTTTGAAAGAATACTTCTGTTCCTTACTTCTCATTTTGGCTAGCAAGCTTTGAAACAATGAAGCCAATTAAATTGGAATTTAGTAATCTCATGTAATAGAAGTCTAAATCCTGTACCAGCTAGAGAAGTAGGTTTTCCCCAGGAAAGAAATTTTTAGCTTGTCAGGTGCTCTTAGAGGGAAGAAGATAAGAGAAGCATTGCTCTATTGGGGGTGTGCTTTACCTTGACTAGGACAGCTAACTATACCTGTGCATAAGATGGGCCCATTATATAAACCTGCTCCTTCTCCCAGGACACTCAAGATATGCTGTGGGCAAGTCATTGAGTAGCTTTGTCTTACTTACCATTGTAGTTTCTTTGAATAAATCTTGTTTTACTGCTTTTCACTTTTATTTTTCTACATTAATAGACTTTTTATCTGTGGGTGATAGATCCTGGCTTGTTAAGACTGCAAAATTGTAAGGTCTGATCTTAAGATTAGAGTAAAATATCACAAAGAATAAAATATGGCCCATGAATATATATGTATTATTCTACAGCTATTTATGTGAAGTAAAACATGAAATATCCCCCCAAAATTCAAATCTTCATTACCAAATTATAATTCTGAAATATATAATGATTTAAAATAAGCATTGATAAATCAATAAAATATGAACATTTCAATAAAATGAAGTATAAAATAGTTTGTACTTCACAGAATCATGAAAAACTTAACCACAGGAAGTTACAGGTTTTTCTCCTGTCAACTTCACAAACAAATGTATGCACTCATGTGTATGTGCACACACACACACACACACACACACACACACACACACACACACACATTTAATAAATTATTTCATTGAAAAACTTATATTCTCTTACACTGTTGAATAAAATTTGTTAATAGGTTTTAGGGGCAACTGTTGATATTAGGTATTAGGGGCAGTTTGGCCATAGCTATTGAATTTAGAATGTGCTCAACTCTGTAGTAGATTCACTTTAGAGGAATGGTGCTTCAAGTCAGATCCAGAATGCTTACTGCATAATTCTTTGCAATTCCAAGTATTTGGAAAATATTATGAGCCCATTTTGAATTTTATCCCCTTAGTTTCTGCTTGATCATATTGAGACATGGTTAGGAGAATGATGCCCTCACTTTGTGAGTGTCTAACTAGAAGTTTCCAGATGGTTATAATGAAAGAAGACTTGATTTGAATATGGATGTTACCATCCAATAAGCTAGGATGGGTAAGGAATAAAGGATGAAAGAAAGACAGCCAGAGAGAGAATGTAAGCAACCTGACTACTTGGCTCCAGGCTGCCTTGATGTGGGCTGTTCTGTTTTACTTAGCACTATCCATCTTAATGAATAGAAATACTTTGAAATAATGAGCTAAAATATGGCTATTGCTCCCTTAAATTGTTTATTTTAGATATTTGCCACAACAACAAAAACATTAAACCCACTCATCAATACTTAGTGACATAGTGAGTAGACATTACAGTTGTGAAGCTGTGGAACCTACTGTGGGACCTAATATCAAATAATCTCTATGCCATTTCCGGGTAATTACAGAAACAAGCCTGAAATTTCTGGACTAATTCTGGGTTGGTGTAGGCAGTGAAAAAATAGGTTTCTATGTTTTTGTAAAAGCAGAATATTTACTAATCACATTCATGAAAACAGACACAATAAATAGGTCCAATTTGAAGAATGGGTGTTGGGAAAATAAAGTAGGGCTTTGTTATTCATGATTTAAACTCATGTCCATTTGTATGCAGTGTCTTGTGCCTGACTTTCTTATTCTACACATGTTATATAATAATGTTATGAAAATATAAAAGAATAATAACCACAATCTCTTTGTCTTCCTTGTAAATGGAATTTCTAAAATAAAATGATCTGTAATTGTCACCAGAATTTCAAAGACTCTCTCAAATGTTTTAAAAACATTTCTTTGTATTGTCTTCAAACTCTTTGAACAACTTCAATTATGTCTGTATCTAAGAATTCTGTCCAAGACTTTTTCTTTTATTTGTTTTAAAAATCCTAGCCATAGCACAATTCTTTACATCTAGTGGGGAATTTTAATTCACCAACATGGCTGCTCTGGCAAGGTTTCAAATCCAAAGGTATGATCTGGCTGGAATGCAGACAGGACATACACTTTTATTCCCTCTGGCTGGAATAAGGACTTGCCTTCAGTACACACCTTCAATCCCACAAAATAACATCTAATGACAGACAAACTAATGAATCAAATAAAGATTTGACAGAATGAGTCAGAAATAGGATAGACCTAACTGTCATCAGAGCAGACAGAGAAGAGAGGCTACTTAAAGAGCAGTGAAGGAGAATTAAATGGATTTCAGTTCAGTTCAGTGAAGTTCAGTGAAGTTCAGTTCAGTGAAGTTCAGTTTTGTGTAGTTGTACTCAGGAAGAAACAGTTCAGTTTCTGGCATTCAGAGGCAGTCTTTCCAAGCAGAGCAATTCAGTAGGAAGGTGAAAAAACCCAAGTTGCACCAGCCAGCTTGAGCTCAGAAAGTGCTAGAAGGAGTGAGTTTATTTATCAGTAAATCTCAGAGGATGTGACATTCTAGGTCTAGGTTAGCAGATAGAGGCTGGAAGCTAAAGACTTCAGTGTCCAGGATTGCAGAAGTTTAGACTGTATGGAGGCTACAAGATTATAGAACTAGGCCTAGGGCCAGTTATATAGAGATGTTCTGTGACAGGAGTATGCTCTCCTCTGAAAGATTCCATCCCCAACTGACTCAATCAAATACAGACACCTACAGCCAAATAGTGATGAAGCTTGGGAACTCTTATAGAAGAATAGGTGGAAAAACTGTGGATCCAGAAATAGATAAGAACTCCACAGGAAGACTAACAGAGTCAACTAACCTAGACCCTTGAGGCCTTCTGGGTCTGAACCACCAAAAAAAGAACATACACAGGTTGGACCTAGTCCTCCCTGCTTATATGTAGTAGATTCACAGGTTGTTCTTCATGGGGGTCCTAAACTACTGGAACAGGCGCTATTCCAAAAACTAATGCCTGATGTGGGATATGTTCTACTAGCTGGGATGTCTTGTGTGGTCTCAGTGAGTGAGGAAGCACCTAGCCTTGCAGAAACTTGAAATTCCAAGGTTGGGGGATATCTAGAGGGCCCCCCACCTGCCCTGATATCAAGGGGAGTGGTAAGGGGAGGGGAAAAGTAAGGTTTGTGGGAAGGGGTGACTGGAATGGGGACACTTATCAGGATGTAAAGTGAATAAGCTAAAAAATTAAATTAAACTAAACTAAATGCTCCGGGTTCAGCCCAAGCAATGTATTTGTAAAGCTTAGATAAAGCTCTCATCAATTCACTACATCCAAGGAAATAAAAGTAATATTTACATTTATAAAGAAACCAGCAAGAAAGTAAAGTAAGGAAAAGAAAAGAAAAGAAAAGAAAAGAAAAGAAAAGAAAAGAAAAGAAAAGAAAAGAGAAAGGAAAAGTGGGAAAATAACAAAGCATTAATCCACTCAAATCTATAAATCACTTGGCTAGTAGTCCTTACTCTTAAGAAAGCATTTTTCCTAAGGGCATGTTAAATTCATGGCAGGCGTAATTATTCCATTACACAGAAAATTATAACTTTTCATTTTCTTCCTTTCTATGTTTGCCTTTCAGATGCTTGGGCATGCTTGATGTTCTTGGCTTTCCCCGTTTTTGCAATGTCCTATTCCCATTCTACCATGTGGTGTTTTAAAATCTTCCATGGATAAGACTGACTTATTGAATCCTGGCTCAAATGTAATTGACTTCTTGCTTCCTCTCTTTTCTCAACCTGGAAAATGCTAAAATTTATACCTTGTCTTCCTTATTGTTTTTGTTTAATACTCTAATACAGTTGCCTTAGATTTTCCTGTCTTCAGGTTTGAGCATTTGGTATTTAGTTATAAACTGGTGCTGCTCTTCCCTGTTGAAGACTATTTCTCTTATGTTATGGTTATGAGCCTACCCTTTAATGGTCAAGCCATATCTCCAACATCTCTATTCCTAATACTAGGGATTTGAGGACAGAATAGTCCATCTCCAGTAACAAGACAGGACTTCCATGAAGGCATAAGGACACCAATCCAGCCACAAAACCCTCAACCTACAATTTGTTCTGCATGTCAGATGTGCTGGTGTAAAAGTGACGTAGAAATTGTGGAAGTGGCCAACCAATGATCCATCTTGAGACCACTACCATGAAATAAATCACATCATAACATTTCCTGGAGTCCAGGAACCAGAAGTTGAATAGCCCAGAATCCTAGGATACGACCAAACACAACTGCCAAAACTATCAATGAAATGATTCCTAATGATATTCTGCTATACGCATAGACAGGAACCTATCATAATCATCAACAGAGAGGCTCCATGAAGCAACTGATGGAAACAGATGTAGAGAACCACAGCCATATATTAGATGGTGCTCTTGGAATACTGCCTAAGAGGGGAAAAAAGGAATATCGGGGGCAGAGGGATCAAGAAAACAACAAAGAAACACAAAGAATCAATAAAACTCTGCTCATAGGGGGTCAAAAAGATAGAAAAAAAATAGGAGCCTATATGGGCCTTCCTTAGACCCTCTGCATAAATGTTACAGTTATATATTTTGGTCTTCCTGTGAAATTTTTAACAGTGAGATATAGCGCTGTCCCTGACTCTGCCTAATTTGTGGACCCTTTTTCTCTTATTGGGTTGACTTTTTCAGGCTTAATATGAAGGGAGGAACCTAATCTTAGTGTATTTTGATATGCCATATTTGGTTGTTATCTCTGGGAGGGCTAACCTTTTCTGGAGGGACATAGAGAAGTCGATGGGAATGTAGGATGGTGAGGAGGGACTGGAAGAAAAGGAGGGAGTGAAAACTGCAGTCAGGATGTAATATATGAGAGATGAATAAATTAAAAATTTAAAAGACTATTTCTCTCAATCTTGCCATTTTTTTAGTTGTCTGTTGTTCTTTGTCTAGAGTTGAGAATTTGGTAGATTTTCTCATTCCTTTTTACCATGTCTATTTGTGTCATCTATAGGCAGTCATGATGGTAAAACTGGATTTAGCTTTCTTATACTTCTAGAATACACTGCTCACAAACAAATTCCTGTTCCTCTGGATCTTACATTTCTTTCTGATCTCACTTCCACAATTATCCTTGAGCCTTATATGAAGTAGTTGTGTTATAGATATATCATTTGGGGGCTGGGATCTCCAAGTCTATATTTTGTTGAGTTGTGGTTTTTATATATATGACTCTATTTGTTACCAAAGGAATTTTATTTGATAAATGATGAGAATTATACTTTCTCTATATAGAAAGATAAATATTTTGAGGTTTATGGTGGTTAATTTAAGTGTTAGTTGTAGTTTCCTGTTAATGATTCATAACCTCACTAATCCGGGGTGTTTGTCTTTATTTCTAGTAGCAGGCATGATTTAAATCTTGTTGAGGAAGCCATAACTACACGTAGAGGTCTGATGGTTTACTTCAAAGTACAGATGCCACTATTGTACCTGTATGTATATTGGGTTGTGGTGGTGGTGCTTTGATTGTTTGTTTGCATTTGTGTTTGTTTTGTGGTTCATAGTCTATTGGTGTGACAATTTTTGAATCTCTAATTCAGATAGAAGCTTGCATGATGCCTTCTGATACTATGAAAGATAGACTTTAGAGAATAGACTCTCAATATTAATCTAATATTAGTTTCTATGGCTCCAGGGGCTTGATGCGTATCTCTTTAGCAAAAAAATATCTTAGCTTTCACCTGTGGGTAAGAGTAATATCTTATAATATTTGTGGTATCTAATAGACAACTCTCACCAACAACTCAGAAGAAAATTTTTTTAAAGCCCTGTGTTTGGGACTTTTTAAATCTATTGTTCTTGGATGGAACATTGTCAACACATATTTAAAAAAAATTGAGCTATATATGTTTATCCAGACCTTCAAATATTACAGGTGTTTTAGACTGACTGTTAAGAGTATGATTCTGTATGACTTTATTTTTCAGACATCCTTATTGTTATTTTACTGTACTTTACATTTTTACCTTTTCTTAATTAAAGACCCCTCAGTTTCTTCATTTCCTGTTATAGTAATTATTTTAAAAAGTGGCCTCCAGTCAAGAAGACTGTCTAGGCTGCAGTGGTTCTGCCTAGCTCAGGTGCCATGTTGCGTTTCCAGAGGCCATGTGGGTGCTGCAGCTAGAAATGGCCCACCAGAAACACCAGCTCTGCCACCCAGGAGATGCCAGCGTGAGAGATAGCTTTGTCATTCTGCAAGGCTGGGCATTGCCCAGACCATCCCACCAACTACACAGGCCTGGTAGAAAATGAGACTCTAATGCTTAGATTATCCAAAGGCTTTATATATTTAGTAATGATAAATAATAAGATGCCCATACAATCAGAAGTGTGACCCAACACCCAACCTAGTTATACCAACTACCTTTGACTGGTGGAGACACACGTGAACATCAGCCTTCATGTTCACCTCTCTCTCTTCTCATCTCTCTTTTATCTCCTCCTCTTCCTTCTCCTCTTCCTCCCTTTACCCCTCCTCTTCATCTCCTTATTCCTCCCATCTTAGCTCCTCCTACAATTTCCTATTTCAATTCACTTTTCCCATATGAGTCCTCCTTCTAGTCCTTACTTTTCCACACAACGAACTCTTTCTACTCTTTTGATTATTTAAGTAATTCATGTTATTTCACATCTGAAGATTTGAGTTGTGAGCCTCCGATAAGAGAGAATATACAACATTTGACTTTCTTTGTTTGTGTTACCTCACTTAATATAATCTTTTCTGATAATTTCTGCCAAAGACCAGCCTTTGCTTACAGAGGGAGTCCTGAGAAAGGGGTGTTTATGAGCCACTAAAATATGACATGGAGTTGACTCATGGGTAAAAGATCATCAGACAGCTCAGCTCTTGCACACCAAAGCCCAGGTTCTCATTTAGTTATCCCACCAACCTGCATTTTTTCCACCTTAGTGACATGCCTCCTAGGAAAAGAAAGTAATTGTATTATTCTTAGTATTGCAAATGAATTCTGAGACCTGCCTGTCTTTACAAGCAGAGATAATGAAACAGCTGGTGGGATTTGGCTCCGAAATCATAGCTCCTCTCACATGTGAGCTAAAATTCACTCTGTCCCTGGCTGATCTTGAACCTAGAAATCTGCCTGCCTTTGTATCGTTCTACAAGCTGGCTCATAGTGCAGCTGTCTCTGTTTTTATAGGTTCATGAAACCTCTCATATAACTCATATTGAATCCTTATATTTTGCATTGTTGAGAAATTACATATTTTTGAACTCATGTTTTCAGAGTTCTTTCCCACACCCTTAAGGGTTGTCCTGAAGATCACAGCATTTATATTTGCTAAAGAGCATAGACAACCTCTTAGCCTCCAAGACTTGTAATGTTTCTAATTATCATGGAGTCATTAACCTTAACAGGGAGAGCAGTTTTCAAAGGAGGAACATGAAGATAAGAACATTACTATACACCCAGCAACTGTCAACACTGACCTGTGTTACTATCCCTACAGACACTCTTGTGCTTGAACCACTAGCTGAAATATTACATTTAGTGAAGAAAATTAAATTAAATAGATATTGATAAAAAAGTCAAAATATCCCTGTTTACATATGATGTACTATTATAATTGAGAGATCTCAAAATTTTTACCAGAAAAAATAAATTTTATTGGATGGTTTATTTATGTCAAATGTTATTCCCTTTCCCTGATTTTTCCCCAAAGAAACCCCCTATCTAATGGCCCCTCCCCTTGCTTCTATGATAGCATTTCCCCACCCACCCACTCCTGCCTCCCCATTTTGACATTCCCCTACACTGGAGAATCAAGCCTTCACAGGACCAAGGGACTCTCCTCATATTGATGCCCAACAAGGCCATCCTCTGCTATATAAGCAGCTGGAGCCATGGGTCCTTCCATGTGTACCCTTTGGTTGGGGGTTTAGTCCCAGGGAGCTCTGGAAGTTCTGATTGGTTGATAATATTGTTCTTCCTGTGGGGTTGCAAAGCCCTTTACCTGCTTCAGTCCTTTCTCTAACTTCTCTATTGAAGATCCCGTGCTCAGTCCAATGGTTGGCTGCCAGCATCTACCTATGTATTTGTCAGGCTCTGGCAGAGACTCTTAGGAGAAGGCTTAGGCTCTTGTCAGCATGCACTTTTTGGCATTCGCAATAGTGTCTTGGTTTGGTGTCTGTATATGGAATGGACCTTCAGATGGGGCAGTATCTTGAGGGCCTTTCCTTCAGTCTCTGCTCCACACTTTCTCTCTTTATTTGCTCTCGTGAATACTTTATTCCCCCTTCTAAGAAGGACCGAAGGGATCCGCACTTCGGTCTTCCTTCTTGAGCTTCATGTGGTCTGTGAATTGTATCTTGGGTATTCCGATATTTTGGCTAATATCCACTTATCAGTGAATGCATAACATGTGTGTTCTTTTGTGATTGGGTTACTTTACTCAGGGTGATATTGTCTAATTGTATTCATTTGCCTAAGAATTTCATGAAGTCATTGTTTTTAAAAACTGAGTTAGTACTCCATTGTGTAAATGAACCACATTTTCTGTATCCATTCCTCTGTTGAAGGGCATCTATGTTTTTTTTTTTTCCAGCTTCTGGCTATTATACATAAGGCTGCTATGAACATAATAAAGCATTTATTATGTCCTTTTTATATGTTGGAGCATCTTTTGGTATATGCCCAGGAGTGGTATAGCTTGGTCCTCAGGTTCAATTTTCTGAGGAACCACCAGACTGACTTCCAGAGTAGTTGTACCTGCTTGCAATCCCACCAACAATGGAGGAGTGTTCCTCTTTTTCCACATCCTTTCCAGAATCTGCTATCACCTGAAAACTTTGGCAAATGTAAAAGAAAAATCAGCAACATGAAAGGACACAGAATTAACCTGAATGAATCAGGGGGCATTTGGTTCTGGTAGTCTTTGTTTAATCGAAATGGTACCACTACTGACTGATGAATCATTTACCTCACTTCACCACATCACTTTTCTATGAGAATCAAGGCAAACAATGACTGTTTTTAATCTCAGTTTCATAAATGCCCTCACAGTCTTTTGATACCATAGCCTACCTTTTAAAATTAAACAACATTCAGAATTACAGTTGTTTAACTTATATATTAAGGCAGGAAAAATCTTCCATTTGACAGCCATACCAAATATATAAATGTGTTTTTAAAAGGAATGGACATATAGCCAGATAACTAAAAACCAAAATATATATGTTTATGTGTATGTTTGTGACATAATCTTACGTTTCTAAAGTGATGCATGCAGTTAAAAAAATCTTTGAAAAAACTGAGCAGAAACACATCCGTATCAGTCAGGAAAACTTATGTAAAAGATAAATATTTTAAACATTTGCTCTTGCCAGTTCAGGCACATTGACCTGCATTACTAGGAGTCTTTGCTAGTGTTACCCTCATAGTTAACACTATGCAGTTTCAATAGCATTAGGTTTCTTTCTCCCCTGCTCCAATTCTAGCCATTGTTCCCAATATTCCCTTCCTCCTCTCACCATACCTGATCCTTACTACTTCTATCCATACCCTCCCACAGTACATCTTCCAAATTCATTCTATTTTCCCTTCTCCAGAAGATACTTGTATCTCTCTAACCCTTAACCCTTTCTTTTTATGTAGCCCGTCTGTGTCTGTGGTTTATAGAATGATTAATCTTTACTTTATAGCTAATATATATTAAGATAACACACACGTTTCTAAAGTTATGAAGTTGAGTCCCTGTGTTTCCAATATTAATGTGACAGGTATCACAGCTCATAAAAATACTAGATATTAGAAAAGCCTACTTAAATAATGCTATATATTTTAATAGTGTGTTAACCTCAGGGCATGTGTTGCCTTAGGGGAGAGGCTGCATCTTTATTTCCACTGGAAATAAAAGGCTGTGGATTCCTTCAAAGTAAACAGTAGATTTGATCATGGGAGACCTCCACAGAAAATGCAAATGATATGAACTTTGTTAACTGGTGGCAACCATGCAACATCAGCAGGGAATGGTTCAGAAGTGGTTCATTGATAGAAACCTACTGTAGCAAGCCCCATGGAGACACTTTTCCGTTTGGCAAGGACCTGTGGTACATTTTGGTGGCCTCTATGCCTACTGTGTAGATCACATCTGCTATATGTTCTCTTTGCTTTTGCTATTCTATTTATACTCATGACAATATGTGTCAGTCATGGACAAGCTGGGATCATGCAGGCTAAAAGCCTTGTAGATTAATTTGTGTTTTTCTCAACACTCAATTGAGGGGTAAAACCCTCTTCTATTCTCTCTACCTCTATTGATCCTCCATTCATCATCTTGTGACCATTTATGACCATTGATCCTGAATATCTTGGGACTTATACTCATTTTGTTCCTAGAGAAGCAGCTAAAGTCATCGAATAAGCCTCTGGTAGTTGTAGACTGCAATGTATCTTGACTGCATAACTGTCCTGAGGAAGCTGCATCTGATCAACAGAGACTTAAATAGGAATTAATGGGTCACCATCAGGAAAGATTCCTTTGTACAATAAGTGTGCCTCCAGCTGCAATTAAATAAATATTGTTGAGATGGCAGAGCTATTTTATGCCTGGGAGCAAGGGCTAGCTTTAAATTGTAATTTATATGATAGAGGGGATAGATGTAAAACACAAATGGTTGATCCATGTGTCACCTTGCATAACTATGTAATCACGTTTTCTGCCAGGTGGGTATGTCCTATGCCCACAGTATATACCTGGTTAGACATTTATTTTTGACTTGCTGAAACTGTGCTTGGAAGTAAGATTAGGAACGTATAGGCTGATGTGTGTTTTTATATGTGCGGTAAGGGGAGGATAGAGGTTGATATCAGGTATCATCATCAACTGCTGAGAATTTGAAAGAGGTTTAGTCCATGAGCCTTGAGCTCAGTAATTTGGCTAGACTGGCAAGCCACCAAGCTCCAGGTATCCTCTTATTTCCACCAATTTACCCAGGTTCTAAGTATATGCTTGGCATCTGAATTCGGGCCTCCTACTTATATGGTAAGCACTTTATAGCCTATGAAATCCTCCCAATGTCTTGAGTTTTCTAATTTAAGGAGATGTTTCAAAGATAACATGTGGGTTTTTTCCCTATTCTAAAAAAAAGATGTTTTTAATTAAAATACATATTTTATGGTATATATTTTGAAATAGTCTGACCTTACTTGCAAGTATTATGATACCATACATTCTTAATACTGTCCTTCTACCTGTTTGCATTTATTCAAAAATACTGTAAATAATCACCAAGGTTAACCCTGTAATGATTTCTGGAGATATCTTCTACAAGATTAGAAATGAAAGAAGAGTAGATTGTATTGTAATTTTTTCCTCTGAGATTAAAATGCTTATGAAAGTGCTGCTTTTAAAACCCTGGTCTTTGCCACTGTTTTGTTATGTTATACCTAAATCATTTCTTAATGGCAGAGTAGTAATAACAACTATCAATTATGTCTTTTTGCTTTTCTTTTGTCTCACTTAATTCTGAGTGAAAGTATTGCTTTAATTCTGTCTGCTCCCTTCTCCTAATTCTTCAAACCTCTGTTGATTTCTTGATGGTATTTTGTTGTAACTGTGACATTTGTAATTTTTATTTATTGCTTTTCTCTTGTTTTAAACATTTATGTATCATTCAATCCTTTAGAATATGTAGTTTATTTTACATCCCGTTTTTTTGAAAATTTGTGACCATTAATATTTTTAAATATTTATTTTGCTTTATTGTCTCTCTCTTTTCTTTCTGAATCTGACTCTATGTTCCAAATGAATTACATATGCTTTTGTTATGGTTGTTCACCTTCATCTTTTTTGGTTTTCATTTCACTTTGTATAGTTTCCAGTAACTTACATTTAAGTTGAATCTTTCTATGATTATCCTAACTCTAGTGATAAGTCAACAAAAGAAATCTTAATTAAGTTGCTAGGTTGTTTTCTATGACTTCTATGCTTTTCTTTCTACAATTTCTGAATGTTTGTATGTGGTTTTTAAATTTTTTTTCTTATTATGTTATCGAAACTGTTTGACTTTCTTTATATTTCTCACTTTTTTCTCCATATATCATAACATTTTGCCATGAAGTAGAGTTTTTTTCAAGGATTATCGAGCATTATGGTATATCCATCTATTAAAAAGTACCTTCATTTAAAACTATTTTCAGTTTTCTGAGTAAACACCAGATTGTTTTCCAGAGTGTTTGTACAAGTGTATATATTCACTGATAAGTAGATATTAGCCATAAAATATAAAATACCCATGATACATTCCAAAGACCCAAAGAAGTTAAAGAAAGGCCCAAGGAAGCATGCTTAAATCACAGTTAGAAGGAGGAACAAAATAGTCATAGGAGCAGAGGGAAGGAAGGAACTGGGTGATGGGTGAGAGAGTCTGATGGTTTGTATATGCCTGGCTCAGGGAGTGGCACTATAAAAAGGTGTGACCCTGTTGGAGTACATGTGGTCTTTTTGGAGAAGGCATGGCATTGTGAGTGTGGGCTTTAAGATCGTCATCCTAGCTCCCTGTACCATGCCTGCCTGATGCTGCCATATTTCTACCTTGATGATAATGGACTGGACCTCTGATCCCCAATTAAATGTTGTTCTTATAAGAGTTGCCTTTGTCATGGTGTCTGTTTTACAGCACTAAAACCCTAACTAAGACAGAGAGGGAGAGGAAATTGTGGGGACAGGATCAGGTGTGGGAAGAGGCCCAGAGAGCCAAGATAATAAAAGTAAATCTTCTGCTGCTGGAATGGTGGGGAAAAAATCTCTAGGAAGTCTCAGACACCTGGGTTAGTAGATGCCTCCAGGAGTCAATTGGGTGAACTTTGCTGAGATGCCTAACAATGGGAACATGGAATCTCTAGAGACTACCTCCTGTAGACAGGCAAGACACCCTGGGAAGTGATAAAGACACCAACCCATGCACAAAACTTTTGATCCAATATTTTCTGTCTAAAATCAATACAGGGACAAAGATGGAGCCGAACTGGAGAAATTACCAACTAATAAACGGTCCCAACTTGGATCCCATATTATGGGCAATCACCAATCCCTGACATTATTAATAATATTCTGTTATGTTTACAGACAGAAGCATACAATAACAGTCCTCTGAAAGGCTCTACCTAACAGCGTACTGAAACAGACACAGATACCCATAGTCAAATATTGGAGGACGTTGGGGAGACTTTTATGGAAAAATTGGAGGAATGATTCAAGGCCAAGAAGGGGGATGGGGATTTTGTAGGAAGACCAAAATACTCAACTAACTTGGACCTTCAAGAGCTCTTGAAGCCTGAACTATCAACCAAAGAACCTACACAGGCTGGAACAAGTCACCTGCACATATGTAGCAGATGTGCAGCTCAGCCTTCATGTTGGTCCCCCAGCAAATGGAGTGAAGGTTCTCCCTAAAACTGTACTTGACTCTATTTGTTCCCTAACAGAAATGCCTTGTCTGGCCTCTGTGTGAGAAGATTTGCCTAATCTGGCAGTGAATAGCGAATAGATGTGCCAGTTTGGGAGAATACAGAGAGAGAGTCCTAACTTCTCAGAGGAGAAGGTGAGGTAGGATGCGTAGAGTGACTCTGTGAGGAAGAAACCCAGTGGGCAGCATTTGGGATGTAGTAAATAAACAAATTTAAATTTGAAAAATGTTCCTTCAATATGGGAAGTTACTAGTCTATTGTTGTGAGTTTGGAATTTCTTGTTGCCATAGAATTCATATATTTCAAAACTTTTTAGACATATATTTTTGTATCCTGACTTACATTTGGGTTCTTAATTGCCTTTATGTATGGCCCCTACAAATCTCTAGTATTGGTTAATTGTATCAATGCTATTAATCATTCACAGTAGCCATTTTACCTAAGGGTGATTAGTAATGGGTCATGTTTTAAGAAGCTATGGTTTACCCTGGATAGGTAGACACTAGAAATTGTAGTTCCTTGGATGTTAGATCCTCTAGCATCTCTACCATCTAACGCGCACCCCCCCCCCCCCCCGAGCCCTTTACCATCCATAGAAGAAAAAACATGAGAGGCAGAGATCGGGTAGTTACTGCAGAACGAGGACTTTAATCTGTAATCCACACGTGGAAGGGGCCTGGCTTAAATACAGTCTAGAGTGACGTATTCACTTCTGATTGGCTGTTCACTCACCACCCAATATTCAGTGACTTTGGCAGGCTCTCTGCCTTTGCATCTGCGCAGATAATTGTTTACTTCTGGGAAAACACGAGGCTAGCGCCAACTTGGGGTGGCAGATTATACTGCGGCTCTCAACACTACCATTTACCCAGCAGCACACTTCTGTATTTTACTCAGTCCAATAACCTACTATAATGCTTCTTCAGTTTGCTGTTCTTCTAGACTGATATTTTTCTTATGTATACTCATACTCTCTCATATATTCTCTCTTTTCTCTGCATATATACACTTATATGTATATTGATGTCACAGGTGATAAAGATTAACACACATATTAGTAACTTTTCCATACACAAAAGTAATGGTAAAAATAGAGGTTGTAATGGTAAAGAAATATAGTTAGTAATGACAGCTATGATGTTTACATGACAATGCAAGACCTTTGTGGTAAAAATTTTAAATCAGATACTACCAATAAACTTAATAAATTAAGTATAATAATAACTATTTCAAAAGACACAAACAGCAACATTTGGTCAAGAGTAAGGAGGTAATTAACATAGCATTAGATTAATAAAAGATCTAAATTCATTTATTTTATTTTATTTCATTTTATTTTTTGTTCAGAAAGAAAACTCAAAGCCAAAAGGGCCTCTCTTTCAAGTCCTATATGATTTTTCAATAAGAATAATCATAATTAAATACAAACTTTCACAGAAATTAAAATATAGGCAATATCTGCAATATTTTCAAACTTTTAATTCAACACTTCCCTTCAATTACCATTATGCCATTTAAAAAATGTGTACACTCATTCTGTAGTAGCAAGAAAACATATTCAGAAGCAAAGTAATAATACCAATTGGCCATTCTGCAAGTAATGAGTAGACTCCTTGAGTCTGAATCCTCAGGCATCAAAATTATACATTTTAAATATGAAAATTAGCAGCAAGACTAAGGCCTGGTGGTAAAGTCCTGTAATCCTACCACATTTAAGGATGACATGTAGTTACTTTAAAGCTATGTTTGATTCTATAGCAAGTTTGACATAAGCCTGAGCAATGAGTCACTGTCTATGCAGGTATAAGCAAAGTCCTGGGTTTGATTCTTTCTAGTTCAAGAAAAAGTGGAGTCTAGAAGAACAAAACTTTAAAATGTTTTTTGGCCACATGTGTATTTTGATGCACATCTGGACTATGTAAGTAAAGGAAACAAAATATTATGCATCAGATGACAATATATATTTTAAAAGAGCATGAAATTAACTAAAGACTAAAGATTGAATATTTATAGACTTTCAGCCAGGGCCAGAGAATAAAAATGAATAATATACATATATGATATTATAGAAATAAACTCAGTTCCTTTGTATTATTTGCTTTTAATTTTTATAGAAATGTTTTTAAGTAGGTTAATTTTTGAGAATTCCATGTGTAAGTATTTTACTTAAATTATTTTCATCCTTTCCTCTTTCCCTACCAACTCCTACTGTGTCCCTCCTATTCTCTCTCAAATTCATTATTTTTCTTTAGTCATGAATGTTACACATACATACACATGTATAGACATATCTTGCTGGGTCCATTTGATGTTATTTATATGTACATGTGTTTACGGCTTATGGCACTGGAATATTATCTGGTGTTGTTATTGTGCAGGTCTTATTTAGAAAAGGATATTTTTGAGATTTCACGTTGCAGGTTTCTTGTCATATGTGGAAGATACTATCTCATAGCACACATGTTGGTCCCCTGGATCTTACAAACTTTTGATTCCCTCATTTTGGATATTCACTGATACTTCAGTGTAGTTGTTGCACTGTCTTTATACCAATTGTGACTAGGTAATTTATTTTCACTTATTCTTACATTTTGACAATTTGTAGATTTGTGTAATAGTTCCAATCTAATGGAAAAAAATGTGCTTTTTTTTTTTTTTTTTTTTTTACTGATTGTAATCATTTTTGTTTCCTCACAATGTTGTCAGGTGTACTTTTGGTTCATTATTTTGGAGATCTCCTAAGCTTACTTACCATTCTTAATTTATCATGTAATTTCAATTAATTCAATCTTCACTCGTAGATGACATGTATATGACATGTAAAAATACATCCACATCTTCATTTTCAATTGTAATTCTGTGTTTTCCCACTTAATTCCTTTCCCTTTGGCACTTGCATCAAAAGACTTGTTTAACATAGTTGGCTTGTGGGCTGGCTGTCTTTCAGTTGTGAAATAGTTGAGTCAAAGATATCATGTAAAAACTAAGGAAGTTCAAAATGTGAAAAGAATAAAATCTATGAATACAACCTGGTACTTCAAAAAATTAAGAAAATAAGTAGAGAAGTGAATTTCCATAACCTATGACTTAAGTTGGAGGAGGACTGAAAAAGGAGTCATGTATTACTGTACATCTGTTCAATTCTATAAATTATTAGAGTGCTTATATATAAAAAAGAAACCAAGTAATAGTTCTAACAGTATCAATATCATAAGTAATCTTCTTAATATATGTGTCTTTAATATGAAATTTGAGAAATAGTTCACCTGTTTCATTAGGTTTCTGTTTTGTGAACTACTTAGATATGTTAGGCTATATTTTCAATGGTTTTGAATGTGATTTCAAGTTTCAATCACATTAGAAATAAATACTTATTGCAATTTTGTGTTTGAATCATGTAAGATCTCTTTTTATAGGTTCAATTTACCTTTTATTTTCCACAACCTTAGTTTATTTATTTGTTCCAAATGATGGAAGGTAAACAAATTAGCCAAAGTGTTAAAATGAAAAAGCTGGTTAACAAGCAAACAAGTTTGGAACTACAATGAATCCTGCAAAATATCCACAATTAATTTTAATTTTGAATTTCATAGATATACATTAATCTCAAGTTGATGAAGAGATTTAAATTTTCATAATATATAATGACTTTTCTTCTTAAAGGACTACATTTATAATAAACAATAGTATTTCAAATGAGGAACACACACACACACACACACACACACACACATACACGTAACTAACTAGCCATAACAGCAAACACATGCCTCTAATACAAGAAATTGAAGTCTGGAAATATCATTAGCCGGAAAGGGAATGAAGTGCCTTCAAGATGGATTGAAAAGAAGGTAACTGATGTAAATTTATAATTTAATTTAAAATAATATATAAATACTGAAAGCCAGAAATCAATAATTAGCTTAGAAAATACTAACTGAAAGAATAAGTGGAAAGTACAAAATTCATTAAGTTCCCATAGAAAATCTAAAAGGTTCCTATGGCAGTACTGTCTTCATGCTTTTGAAGAAATTGTAGCTACAATTTCTATAAAAATTATAATTTACTGTTGAGAAATAGTAAAATTCATGCATTAAACTAATTTATTTTAAAATATCCTGTCGGGCTGTAGAAGGGTATCCTGGTTCTTGGGTGGCATGGGACCCCCCAACCCCCAGACAGACAGCAGGTGTTCGACCACGCCCCCAGAACCCAGGGCCCTGACATGGGGTCTAAACTCCATTTTACCTTCCCAGTTCAGTCAAGTAAGACACAGTTAGAGGGCATGACTAACAAGCCTAGGCCTTGAGAGATTTACATATTAATGAGTTATCTAAAGGCCAGAGGGCATAGCTTATTAAGTATTCCCTCCTGTCTTTCCCCTTCCTATTTAAATCAGCTCTCCCCTGGCTTGGGAGTGTTGGGGGGGGGGGGCGCCCACACCCAGACTCATCCACCATGTCTTGAATAAAAGCTTTGGATCTCTTGAACTCCACGTGTCTTCTGGGACCTCCACAGCGGCTACGTGTATTGCGATCGTGTCCTACAATATCCAGAATGATACAAGTCAAAACATGTTTAGGTAATTAAAGCAAATATTCATTTATCTTTTCTTCATAACTGCATATATATCCATGGTCCTAAACACATGTATATATAAAGTAATGGGTATACTCCTTTGTACCTTTATTCGTTTTAGAATTATTTACAAAATTTTCCAAAAAGATTTTTAGATAGAACAGTTATATGTTAGATGGCACTTTTTCATTATATGGATAAATAATGCAATTTTCCATAACAGATTCACCTAAGGTTGAGATGGCACCAGAAAACACGGTACTGCCATAGGAGCCAATGCTGAGGTCCATGGAACATGTGGAGTCATAGACCATATAGATATCCTTGATCCATACTGTCATCAGGAACCCTGCAGCAGTCCATGCCCTGTTTGTTGTAAAGGAAAAAGAAGCTAAAATCAAAGTGGTTTTGATGACTTCAGACTCATAGTTGAGGCAAAGATATATAGAACGCTTTTGTGGCAATGCCTATCGCATCCCACAGCCCACCCCACAAAAGACTATAACAGCCTAGACAAAAAGCCACTGAAAAGAATTCATGTAAATGGTGATAACAATGCTGAAGTGTAGCTCTTCCCAAGTGATTGCTTCTGGTAGGGTGAACATGGGTAAGGAGTTAGTTTGTATAAGGGGACTGGACACTGAAAGTTTGACCATTCTCCAGTCAATATATGGACAACACAAATTGGAAACAGATTAGAACTCTTTTTCCTCCTCGTCCTCCTCTTCCTCCTCGTCCTCCTCATCCTCCTCGTCCTCGTCCTCCTCGTCCTCGTCCTCCTCATTCTCGTCCTCGTCCTCCTCCTCCTTCTTGTCTTCCTCTTCCTTTTCTTCCTCCTCCTTCTTCCTCCTTCTTGTCTTTCTTCTCCTCCTCCTCTTCCTCCTCCTCCTCCTTCTTCCTCTACTTTCCCTTATCTTCATTTTTTTCCCCAGGGAGGAAGTCCCCAAAGTGAGCAACAACAAGAGAGGACTGGAAGTGAGTATAATACTCAGGATGCGTAATATGAAATTCCCAAATGATCAAAAAATATATTATGTTTAAGAAAGCATGAGGAGAAACAAATGAAAAAGATCTGGAATGAGATTGAAATTAAAAATAAAATAACATGAAATATATTAAAATAAAAAAAAAGGAAATCTAAAAGGTGAATGTGAAAGTAAGAAAAAAAAAGCATGCAATTTTTGACCCCAAGTAAATACTCATCAAAGTGATGACAATGTGTACTCTTGAAAGATTAAAAATGGATGGTTATCTCAAAGTTTAACTTGAAGTTATACCATGATAGTTGTATTGTTACATTTCTCATGTAAAATAAGCACCAAATTCAAGTGAAATTTAATTTTACATTACTTACTTAAAAATAAAAAAAAAAGACATAGAAAAAAAGAAACATCTTTAGAAAACCATAAAGTTGAACAATAATATTTACTTGTTAAAATTTTAATATATTCTGAACTGGACTAGAAAGATACGAAATGCAGAATTGAATAAGGAATGTTAGAATCACTTTATCAAGACTTGGGATTTCCCTTAATAGAAAATATTTTTGTACTTGATGGACGAAATACAGAAGCTTCTGTTCAATAAAGGAAAATTGTATGAGTCTACCTATATTTGTTCATAAGTACATATAAGTATATTTATGGGTGTATAAATATGTACATATATGTGTGTGCATATATTTATGAATATATAATATACATACTTATGAGTATATATATGTATCAATTTTATTATATGTGTGTTTACACATCTTTGTGTGTTTTCTGATTATAAGAGGGAGAATAAGAAAACGAACAAATTAAAGGTGGTGAAAAAGTAAATACTCTTATATCCCATACTCACATACATGTTTGTGGCATGATCACAAACTTATTCCCATTCCTTAGTATGAACCATAATGTTGTGATCATCATGCCAAATTTTATTCAAATATTAAGTGGTATAATAGAGGTGAGGCAAATTATATTTTAATAGAATAGAGAAATGTATGTTTTAAAGAGAGCTACTAAAATATCTTAATATATAAATAATATTTACTGACCAAAAACCTAATATTTAAAAGTATACTGTCAAGGATAAGCCCTTAGAAACAGTGATCACAGGAGTGTTCATGGAACTTTGTTTATTGCCTTGCTTGTTCTTTGACTATTTATGTTTATTTTCTTGCTTGTTCCTTGACAATTTGCATCTATTGTATTGCTAGCTCCTCAACCTATAACTGACCTTAATACTTGCATGTAATTAAAATGGTATAAAAGCAAAAAGGAGGAGGGGGGATTGGGTAGGGGTTTTCTAGGGAGGGGAAATGGGGAAAGGGGATAGTATCTAAAATGTAAATAAATAAAATATCCAATAAAAATAGACATCAAAAAATGAAGTTATACTAAAAAAATAAATTATATCTACATTTAATCGTCAAAGTACTGAAAAATTTTTACTGTATTAACTAAGCGTTTGGTATAGCAGGACTAGGTAGCTATGTGTACATTCACTGTAAATGTGTACACTTAGTATAAATCTTCACTCAGTCTACACACTTTAAAAATAAGACCTATTATTTCATTTTATATACATCTCCTTAAATCATATAGATCTATGAGTAATATTGACTGACAAATGTTATTATTTAGACAACATATGTCAATAAACTCTACCTACCAGGGAAAGAAAGCCAAGCATTATTCTAATCTAAGAAAATTGAAAACATGTTGGAAGGGTTCACTCTTCTCAAAGCCACTGAGAACAAATTTGAGACTGTTAGCAGGAAGTAACAATATAGCATATTATGTTAATTATATTATTAAATGTTTGGAAGAAATTGATCCTAGCTGGTGTGAATAATCTTTGGAGGTTAACCTCAGCTATCATAACTGTCAACAACTAATACCTTGAATGGATAGAAGACATCTACACTGGTGATATTCCAGCAGTCAAGTGAATTCAGCAGTCAATTCTACATTCCAGGGGAAAGGGCCTAGCAAGGTTAGTTTAGGGATAGATATCTGCAGAGGGGTACATGAGAATTTAAAGTAAGAATTTCATTTTTATGATTGATCCACCATTTTAGTTCCACTATAGTTAAGTTGTTGTTTTTAACTTGAAAAGTTATCAAACTTTTACAAATAATAAAGGTGCTTGCAGAAACTCTATGATTATGCTTAAGCAGATCATTATTTTGCATTCAGTTTATATTCTTAATTACAGTAACAAAAAATGAAATGCTATTGAAAATAGCTTATTGTAAAGTTTATTTTAAAGCTATCTCTTTTGAATGAAATGGTGAGATAGGCTATCAGAGAAGAGTATTTTTATCATAGTCTTCTGTCATATCTTTCTATGAAATACCAATTGCTATTGTCACTAGTTGAGATTTTTTTCTCTTGATGGTAGCATTTAGGATACAAGAGATAAAATTATTCCTTTTAAACTATTATTTTAATGTTTGATATTATAATTATATTATTATATCAATTTTTCTTTTGTCCTCTATGTACTTGCATATACCACCATCTTGCTGCCTTTCCAGTACAAATTCCTGATCTCCTTTTTTTCCCCACAATTAGTGTCACGCATACATAAAGACTCACACACACACATACACACACACACATACACACACACACATACACACACACTCATACACACACACACACACACAGAGAGAGAGAGAGAGAGAGAGAGAGAGAGAGATTCTAAATAAATACAACCTACTCATTTCAAATAATGTTACCTGTATGTTAATGCTTTCTGGGCTAACCAATACTTGGTACTAAATATAAATGGTGTGCTTTTTCATGGGGAAAACTATTTCTCTTACTTTTAGCATTTCTTAGTTGACTTTAATTCTTTGTCTAGTATTGAGGCCTCATGTATTTTCTTCCTGCCATGTTTGAATATGCATAGTATTGTCATATTTTAGTAACATTCAGGCACCCATATTTGTGATACCACTCTGACAGTTCCAGTAGACATAATATCAGAAAATTCCTGTTCTGGCTGTTGCATTTTTTTCTGCACCATCTTCCACAATTATCCCTGAGACCTTGGAGTAAGAGTGGTTTTTTAGACATATCAGGTGAGCTGAGAATCCACAATTCTATATTTTTAATTGTTTTAAGATTTCTGTACTGGCATTTCTAAGGCAAAGAGTTTTTTATTACCGAGTGCTGAAAACTATAGTTGAGAGTATAAGAATAAATACTTAGAATGCAAGAACAAAAAAGGCATGACAAATGCTTATAAAGGACTGAAGTAGTTTTATTTGACTATGACAATTATGACCCACTGGAATCACAAGTATGGCAAGATAATTCTAAGGGTGCAAGAATAGAATGTATAACTCAGCAGTAACCGTAAAATTTATAATTTGACTTAGGGAGAGCTCAGCAAGATCGAAATCATACCTGCTACTAGAAACCTAAGTCACTATCCAGGGTTAGTATATTCACAGACTTGAAGGGAAGGAACAACTATTACCTTATTAAATAAGCAAAATATTTAACTACAGTCTTAACTACTATTGAGAAATTCTACTACAGAAAAGCCTTATAGCTATGCCAATGGTAGGAAATCCTTAGAATCATTTATGTAATAAAAGTTGTAGTTTAGTCTTGTAGGATATGGCTGATATATGATGCTACTGATTACAAATAAAAAACAAATTCTGAAAGCAATAAGGACCTAATTGTCAAGAACATGCCACTTGGCTGGCTTTATTTTAAAGTATTTATATAAATAGGAAAAATGATTCAATAGTTAAACATTGTGGTTATAATATCAAGTACCTACTACTACATTTGTGTAGTTTTTCTGCTGTAATAGATTATGTAGGATGCTACCTTGAGTTCCAGGAGGCAAAACGATGTCATACACCATATAGAAATGAGACAGTACACACATAGGAAGGTCTGTGGTGTTTGGCCAGGCAGCAGTCTTGTAATTGGATCTGAGGACTGACAGGTCTAATAGGCAGAATGACAGGAGGTGAAGGAGACCCATCTGCACTGGCCTGCTGAGTTGATCAGATCAAGGAAAGTGCTGGTCAGTTTTTCTAAAAGTGACTCAGAGCCAAAATTAGATTTCTGAAAGTTTCCAGCTAACTGATGGGAAGACAGAGAGAAATCTGTTGCTCTATGTAGAGGGAAAGATATATTAATTAGATTGTGAGGCTGTTAAAATTTTTATATTTTAACTCATTTTGTTAAATAAATAAATAAATAAATATACCCTTTCAAAATTTTTAAAATTGTATGTTGGCTATAGGTCCATCTCTCATATTTTCATTATTTTGTTTTGTTGTTTCTTTTCAATAAACAGAAAAGCAAACTTACACTGTAAAGCAGTAACTAGATCAAGAGTTGAATCACATATATCAGCCCCAGTTTCATTATTGCACATATTTAACTATATACCCTTTTCTGTGTGGCTCACAGAACTTACACATTATTCAGTTCACGCTAATGCACACATTTTTAATTTTGTAGTATATAAATAAATAATTCACAATGGCCATTGTTTCATTTAGTTCTATGCTGCATTTTATGGCAGTAGGTTTAGAAGTGATGGATAGACTGAAGACTTTTTCCTATAATTACATCTATGTTCATTGTCAGCCCTGAGCTACTGGATTTGTCAGGGATAGCCATCCCTGCCTAGCAAATAGTCCTCATGCCACTATTTACATAATTTCTAATTGCTCTGTTTTTCTGCTTTCTTTCTTTCTTTGAACATTAATTTAAGAAATTGAAACCATCCTAAATTATATAACACCAATGATGGTCTCAATGTGTTACAGTTTTATTGGCCGTTAAAACTGTAAAAGCATCAAGATGAAAAGATGAAAATGAGAGTGTCTAGTCAGCAGAGTTGTGGAATATCACAGCTCTGTCTGCTGCCTTTGCATGTCTGGCATACTGCTATTACTGGATCCACTAATTATATACTTTTTTGTGATCAGGTTAAAAGCTCACTCACTGGCAACCTGTGGATACTTAGATATCTTGTAAGGAAAATGAAAGACAAGTTATAAAGGTATAGAGTATTTTGGTTTATTTATGTTATAGCCACATGCCTTATTCTTTCCCACAGAAACCTTCGCAAGTTTTATAATTTTGAATTTTATGCTGGTACTCTTTCTTCATTGTCATCTTCTCATACACAGACTGTGAAAATGTTTAACTCTTTTTTCTATACTCAAATTAATATTCACTCTTAACTATTCCTTTTAAGTACTTTATAGGTTTTCTGCTTTAGAACACCTGTTTTACCATCAACTAAAGAATATAAATTTTTGAATAAAAGGGAAAGACTGACTGTGAATCCTAAGTTTATAATAAACTACCTGAAAATCTTGTACCAAAATCTGATGCCAGTATAAATATCCCAGCATACTCACGCTTTCTGGGAGAAAGACTTAAGCTTAAACATGTCACCCAATTTAACTCTCCAAAGTTAATAATACAAGTGTATTTAACAGTCTTTGAATTGTTATATTTTTAAGAACAGTGCATCAAAACAAAAATTTTAATGTTTTGTCATCTCCCTAGATTTGATAGTTATTTGTAGTGTAAAATGTGATGAGTATTATGAAAAACTATAAGACTATAGTTTCTTTGGGGTAGATTACATGTAAAAATAAATCTCTAAGAAATGAATCTGAGAATTGGGTGTTGATAAAACTTTGCTGCCAGCAAAAGGATTCTCGATGTATTAAAACAAATAGAAAAATGTATAGCAGGTTTTGAGCTGTTAAACTTTGAGTGTCTCAACTGATTGACTTAAAATAAAGGCTTCCAAACAACTAGAATTCATGGACTTCATTTTTTTTCATAAATTTTTTTTATAAAATTAAGTTTTGACTCAATTTTTGGAAGAATCCACTTCATATATTAGACAAAGCAAAGTTTGATAACCTAAATCACTAAAAATCTATATTTTCAGTTGAGAATGTTTTAATGATGACATATGCTCCAATGGGAGCCCTATTCAGTAACACCGGTTATATTTATTAGTGCCAGAAAATGAAAGACCCTGAAATACAGGTTGTATGATTATAAAAATATTACAAATCCAATTATTGATTTCCAAAATTAATTTTCAGTTAAGACATAATCTGACATATAATATAATCTCAGTTAAAGTATATATCATCAGTTAAGATTATAATCTATAATGGCTCCCCTTCCATGCATGCACTTCAGTGCATACTATTCAGCATGGTTTCAAATATGATGCAAAACTTGTCCCTAACAATATGCATGCTTCAACTTAGAATTCTATCCTTAAATAACTATATGAGCTTGGTATTGTGGGGATGTCAAAAATCATCCTTGCTTGCCTTACTTTAGTAGAACTGAATGATATGACTGTCACTTGGGTATTTAATTTAATTAGAATTAGTATCATTTGGAAATGTTTCATCATTGAGAAACTGGACTAAAGAAGGCTATTTTAAGCCCACTAAACACAGCTTAAGAGACAACAATGTGAGTCAGTCACTCTAAAAGACAAAGCTCAATACTTCCCTTGGAAATAATTGGATCAAGAGTGTGCCAAGTTTGAATTCTTCTGTCTATTTGACTTCAGTGTTTTTATATAGTCTTTATATAATTTCTATAGTCAGCCTGCTGTATGTCTGATCTTTCCCTATTGGCTGTGTCCTATCAATAACAAATACCTTTGGTCTGTATTTATTGAACAGCACATCAAGCATCATATTAGGAAGGAATGGATGATAATTTACAAATGTCTTTATAATTTGATAAAAAATTAAGTTATTTATGCAAACTTAAACTAACTGATCTCAAAGAACTCAGTACTTCAAACATATGCTATCAAGTGATATCTATACACTATTTCCTTTATGTACATTTAATGAAAAAGGTTATTTTTGAGCTGTTAGATGATTTCTGTAACATACATTTATACATGTACACAACACACACACACACACATAGTGCTGAATATTAGAGGCAAGAAGAAGCACATAATTTAAGATCAAACTATATATTAGCTTAGGGTATAAAAACTGATTACTTGTTAAATCTAGGGCAAGTCAGGTTGGTTATTAGATTTTTTCTCTTAAATGCAGGTTATATAAATATTCTGAGCACAAGGAGGAGAAATCAGTTTAAGTCATAAATTCCCTCAAGGTATATTATTAACTACATTGTGAGGTTCAGCAAAGACTCCCATCTCTTAGAGTTTAAGAGATATTTTCCTAGAAATGAATCACTACTGTAATATACATGGGTATATTTTCTCAAGTTGTAGTATGGAATTCTAAAATATAAGAGCAAACAGTACTCCTGGTTAGACCTGACCATGCTATTGGACAAAATCAGTACTATGTATCATGCCAAGATCATTGGGATAGTTCTATAGTTTAAATGCTTGCTCCCTTTAAAAAGTGTTTAAGTGAATTTCCATTGGATTTTTTAATGGCACTTACTAGAAGTAATCAGGCCTTGTGGGATTGTTCTTGCAGACTGTTGATTTTTATCTTGGTTGATCTTTCTTAATCTTTAGCTTTCTGCTATATGGAAAAGGAACATGGAGGCTATTACAACATCTTTGTGTGCATATCTGTGAGCCAATAGATTTCTGTGGATTTTAATTCACTTAAAATCCAGTTTTCTTTCCATAGCTACGGAAAGTAAACCAAGATAAGCAGAGAGGCAATTCTCAAATTACTCAGTGTGAGATTGTGGAGAAACATCAAAGCACTACATAAAACAACATTCTAAATGAAATGTGAAGTAAATGCAATAAAGTGCCATGTGTTCACCATGCAGCACACATTGAATGACAAGTGTCTCAAAGGTATGTAACACTGAGCTGAAAAAACAATTAGGTCTGAAAAGTTGACTCTGAGTTAAGAAGCTTTCCTTCATCAAAGTGTAATGAAACATCACTCAAGGTGGCAGGATCTGCAAAGTGCTGATAGTTTTCTTAGTCTTCAAAATGAATGTGGTTTAGTCACCCACACGTCAGTATGTTACTTACTTGCTTTAAGAAGCATTGTAAACCAGTGCCACCTACTAGAAGAATGTGTTCCTTGGGGAGTTGTAAAGTAAATGGTTATGTTAGGTACTGTCTATTACTGTGATAAAATATCATGAGCAAGAAAATATATGTAAAGATAAGTTTTGTTTGGCATAAAGTTTTACAGAAAAAAGTGCATCATGGCAAAAAAACACAACAACAAATGGCATGCATGATACCAGGGACAGGAAACTAATCTTCAAATGCAAGCAGTAAGCAAAGACAGAAAACTGGATGCAGGGCAAGAATGTAAGCTCTTAAAGCCTTCCTCAAATGAAGCAATTCCTCCAGCAAAGTTAAATTTCTAAATCTCACCAAACACTACCAGCTGGAAAACATGTGTTCAAAACTGTAGCTTATTGGGGACATCCTCATACAATTGACTGCAAGAATATTCCTAATACTTAAACAAAGAACATATTTACAAATTAATGACACCTTCATTTAAAAAAGTACAGTGTGTTTGTAATTCCAACAATAATTCTTGAGTATTTTGTCTATTATTTTTTATAAACATTCCAAAATCACTTTTCTTATCTTACCTTCCTGTTCAAATTCATTCTACTACAACATTCAAGACTAGAATGTTATGTCTCAATTTATTGCATAATTTATCACTTTATATATTTACTGTTAGTAGTGTTCCATTCTAATATTGTTATTTTAAGTATCTTGTTTGTTTGTTCATTTGTTTATGATTGTGACTCATAAGAGACATTAATACTGCAGATAAGACCATGTTTATGAGGTCATCAGTGAAGTCATAAGGAACCTATTACTGTCTGCAATTACCCAGAAAAGACTATCCTTCTCAAGATACCAATAACTGCCAATAGTTTCTCAGTTAGTGGGTGTGACCTTGAGGCCCCTCCTGACTTATTGTTGGATCTTAAATGGCACTGAAACTGAAATGATTGAATTTTGGTTCCCAGAACCCTATACCAGGCAGCTCACAATTGCTGACAGCCTTTCCTGGCTTTCATGAGCATCTACTGCACACATGCACACACATGCACACACACACACACACACACACTCACAGAAAGACATAAAACATTTAAGTTTACATACATGCATACACAGAGGCAAAAAAATATAAGATTAGTAAAAGAAAGTAGGGTTATTAGTACAATAATTATTAGTAATTAAAGTATATTGCATTAATAGATTTACAAAGGAATTTGGGGAACTTTAGTATTCTTGATTGTATACATAATTAGCTTTTACTATAATAAAATGACTGAAATGCAGACCTCAAGTCTGTCACTTATTTATTGTGGAGTATAGAGCGATTATATAAATTATTTTTTAATTCTTTCCTTATCAAGCGGAACATATATTAAAAATTGTTATATTGTGTCAGTGTGAAAGTTATCTTAAAAATTTCATTAATATGAAAGCAGAAAAATGTTTTAAATACTTTCTGTAAAATTTTTAGCTACAAAAACATAAAACTTGAGAATTACACAAAATACGTGCAGAGTTGAAGTTTAATTGAAAAATATAGTCGATATTAGGCTAGGACACTAAAATATGCTCATTGGATTATGCACATCATTTAACTGCATATGTAACAATCAAGTGTTATTTTGGAATATAAACTAAATGTATACATTTTAAAAGGAAAAATTATAAAAGTACAGATTATTTTTTTTTCAGGTTTTCTCTTTTCTCCATGTTTCTGTGTTAGGTAGTGTGTTCTCCATCACTTGAACAACTATATGAAACAGGTACATTAAAACACCAAAAATTTCCATTCCCAATCATGGATATTAAAAGATTGGCATCAAAGATTTATATTGTTGGACATTTTGTTCACGACCATATGTTTTTTATATTGTAAAATTAACATAAAGAGAACAATTTTAAATCACATTTCTTAAATATGGGCTTATCAATATTTTTATCTTCCTATTATTCTTCTTTGTGAATAACACATTGTTTTACTTAGTGAATTCAAACCTAAAGTGTATTTGAAAGATCAAGAACTGGTCTTCTTGAGAAACACATGTGTATACCAGACATTGAAGAAGTTTGAGTAGGACAGACATTTAAAGTCAAAAAAAAAAAAAAAAAAGGTTTACTCATGCTAATTCAATGACAGAAATAATAAAATAAAGGAAACAACCACAGAATCCTTGCTAACAACACAGGAAGATCTAAATTATAGTGAAACATAAATATCTTGATAATTATCTAAAATCAAAGAGTTAAAAATCCCATAAATACTTTGTTCTTGAATGTCCTTGTCCCCTACTCTGTTCTGTTTGCTGATCACCTTGCTTCTAATTAGTACCTTTCCCCTAATTTTTAGTTTTTAAGCTTGTCATTTGTTGTTTTTGGAAACAAATTAGTTTTCATACAATACTTTTCATTACAATTTCCTATTTCCAAGCATCCCCCAGATTTTCTCCAGTTCACCAACTATGCAAATTCACACCCTTTATTTTTTTTCTGTGTAGAATACAAACATACATAAAAAATAATGATAATAAAAATAAGATAAAATAAAACCAAAGGAAAAAGGACACAACAAAACTAACAAACAGAAAAAAATGCCAAAGTAAAAGCACAACAAACACATACACACTTGCACACACAGAAGATCCATAAAAATAAAGTTAGAAGCCATAATATATGAGCTAAAGATTTGTAAGGAAAAAAATAGAAAAGCCCAGGTAAAGCACAGTAAAAGTCGTAAATAACATCGAGCTAATTCTGATGGCCATCTACTGCTGACATAGAGCCTGTTCTTAACTCACAGGCTGACCATCTCAAATCAGTTAAAAATAGTTAAAGAAGAACTGGGTCTAAGCTTTGTATTCCTAAATGTGTTATACTGGTACAATGCCTATGAGAGTAACAATATTCATCTCACTCTTATATCACTAAGAAGCTCATGCCAATGAAAACCTTAAAATTTGTAAACAAAGTAAATTGGTGCCATTTAAGAATTTATATCTTCATCTTGATATTAATTATACAGATTTCTACTAATAGGTTATGGCTATGCAATAAACCCTAGCTAATCCTCTCTATTCCGACAAAACCACTACTTTTCCCTAGAGAGACAGCCTAACATTTACCACCTTAGTCCCCAAGCTCAGGGAATAGGGGCGCTGACTCATCATTAGCTTCTTCAAGCTGATTATGGGCATTGAGATATTAGAAAAGGAGTGGGGGGAGAGCAAATTGACAATCCTCTGATGCTATGTCTTCGCTGCCTCCAGATGGAATTCCCGGACTTCAGAGGTTTGAGCAGGTCTGCCCAGTCTGGTTTGTATACTCATTGAGATTTTATTGGAGAAAATCATTTTTTTTCCTTTCAAATTCTATAAATGTTCTGGTTTATGAATGGGACATTGTATCTACTTCTCTCAGTGACATGATCTCATCTGGAGAAGACCAATGAAGGTCTTGTTAAGATTGCCATGGTCTCTGAGAGTTCATATGTGTATCAGTCCTGTTGTGTTCAGAAGGCCTAATTTTGTTGGTGTTCTTCATTCACACTGGCTCTTAACATCTTTCCATGTCCTCTTCCACAGAGTTCTCAGTCTTGGTGGTGAGGAAATTGATAGAACCATCCCATTAACTTATGAGTATAGCAATATATCACTAGGATATGTCTTCAGCAAAACAATAGTGTTTGGGTTTCCTCTAGACCCATGGCCTATCTAGTCTCACTTTCGTGGCTACCTAGCCAGTGTTTGAGTTCCATATCATGCAGTGAGCCTTAACTCCAGAGATTTAGTGGTTGGTTACTCCCTCAACTTGCATGCCACTCTTGTACTAGCTATTTTGCAGGCCAGACACCGATATCTTTAATGTTAATAGCTGGCTTGCTGTTTACTTTTCTTTTCTTGTAGTGTGTAGAATCCTTTCTGGTACCATGAATGACAATCGCTTTATAGAACCTCTCCTTAGACACCAGCCTGACTCTTTGGTGAGGTTTGTGGATGTTATCTTCAGTTATAAGGCCTTAGCATCAGTTTTGAGAGGGAAACATATTACTTGGCATTAGTGTGGTTTGTTTTGGGTTTCAGTGGGGGCACCTTTGACCAACGTCTTGATTAGATGTAACCCACTCACCAAGATGGAGTTTTGGTGGCAAGAATTATCTTTTTGGGGCTTTGTCTTCCTTATTATTGGAAGATTCCAATTTATCTTTCATATATATATATATATATATATATGTATATGTATATATATATATATATATATATATATATATATATATATAATGTATATCTACTATAGACTTAGAATCTTCTCCTATGATTCCCTGTGATCCGTTTGATGGTCTTTACCTTTAAGTGTTCCTCCCTGTGTTTTGTTCTTTCCTCTTCTATTTCCCCTTTCTTCATTTGATCCTCTTACTCCACTCCTCATCAGTTTGAATAAAATATTTTTATGACATTTCAACTATATTACTGTTTCTGAGGTTAAAACAACACAGATTGTAAAAAAGTGACAATCTTCATTTTAAATCACATTATATTGTATATTCATGGTAATTTAGCTTGAATATATTTTGTTTGAAATCTCTGTAAGAAAGTTTCAGAGAGAAGTCAGTGCCTCAGAAAGCAGCATTTTCTGTTTGTGAACAGTTATTTGAATTCCATTTTCTTTCCTTCTGTTTTTCGTGTGGAATGTCACAAATAGGTTCATTTACCCAGCAGTTTGTAGATGCTACCACTGTGTCACAGACCCATGCTGAGTTCAGGATACATACTTGACACATCAGTAGGTCAGCTTTTATCTAAACATATACAGTCTTGGCAAGCAAACACAAACTGAGACTTCATTAATTGTAGCTGTGTATGGAAGACATGCTTATATGCCACTTCTGTGGGGGAGCCAGTAAAATATTTGAAAATATTCAGTGTTCTCTTAACTTATTGATCAGCTGTGAAACATAATATTTTTTTGGTATATTTCCTTATGATTTAGGTTTATATCTTTAGGTTTCATAAAAAGGGTAAACATTAATTAAAATATTCCATTAAAGTCTACTTTAAAGGTTTTTCAAGACTTTAAAGCCTGTACTACAGAAGACTATGAAATTAAGCTCTTTCTTTTAATCATTCTTAATGTATATATCACTAACACTTTAAAATTACAGTATATATAGCTGTCGTGAACTTTATGTTATAAAAATCATAAATTAAGCATTATTATAGTTTATATCATAACTGATGATTTTAGTAGTCATATAACCACATGGAGTACATTTTCTTAGCATTTTTAAAATAAATAACTTTGCAAAGCAGTTTATTTATAAAAGATACAGGATTGTTCTTAAATGTTGCAATTCTTTTATATTATCTGAAGCCTGAAAATGCAATTTTTAAAAATCAATTATTCAAATTATTCAGAAACATCTTTTTGGCTGGACTATCAAGAGTCCTTTTCTCCCTTTACTTCATGACAAGAAAACTGTTGTGGGACAGTAACCAGAGAAGACTGCTAAGACTATTATTGGTTCAAGCCAATAATAGTCTTTATTAGCCATCTGGTCACTACACTGGGTATTCAGGATCCCAATTTAGCATGGAACCTTTCTCAGGGTAATCTTTTTTTTCCTATTATGTTGATTTATTTTAGGCATTTTGTCATAGTAATGGAAAGCTGACTGACACAATGACACACACACACACATATAACTGATATATACATATGGCATAACAAAAATGAATACATATTATTATAGTATACAATTATATACAATGTCACATTTGTATCAAAAGAGGACTGGCTATGTAACAGTGGTCTCATAAAATTTTTCTTAAAAATGATGTTATAGCCACTCTATGATGTGCACCTAATGATAAAATTGCCTAACAATTTATTTCTCAGAATGCATTTCCATTCTGAGAACCAAGAACTCACTTTCATAATCACAGAGTTGATAAACATTCCAAACAAAATTACAGTAAAAACATAGGACACTTTCCTTTTTAAGCACAAAGACCATATACTAGGTTGGCATACTTCAGTTAACATGAACATTTAACATGAAATAGAGGTCAAAAAATTTAAAAAATAAGATTAATAAGTACATTTAGAGACATTTCCAGATCTATGGACTTTGATATAACAGGTGTTTGTTTTCATTTTGGCAGGTTAGGTATTATGTACATGCTGAGATTTATGACTTAAATGTTATTTCCATTATGTCCTTAGTTAAGCTAAGGTCTGGAATCCTTCAAAGCTCTGAGGAGCTGTTACAGAAATTCAGTCTACAGAGTTTGCCATCACCTGTTATAATAGAGGTGTAGGGAGGACAATTTTAATGTTCTGTTTTCATCCTCTATGGAAAAAAAAATGCTGATTTTGTTTTACACGGCTAGGCTATTTTAAACTTTTTTCTTATTGAGTAGATGATTGCCAAATAATTGAAATACTTTTCTGTTTTGACTGTTGCCTCCTGCAAGATAACTATAATTACAAAGTTAAATTGCAAGTTTGTTTTTTATTTTATAATTATTAAAGATATTTGATCATTTTGATCTTAGTTAATAATTATTTCTCTTTCTCAGTATTAAAATTCTTCTTGTATTTTTGATCCATGTAAACTACTATAAATTCTTTCTAATTGAATCATGAAATGGTGTCATAGTATGACCATCATTTTCTGAACATTAGTTACATGTATAAACAGTTTGACAAATTTCAAAATTCAGTGACACTATCATGTCTTGGATTGTTGCTTTTAAAATAATAGTTTAATAATATAATGATGATAGTTTTAATTATGGTTTATTTCTATAGTTAGGTATTATCCCCAAGAAAAAGATTCTTCTGTTTCTAGTTATATTATGATAAGTATACAATGAAATTTCAAAACTATTGATGAGTAAATGATTATTTAATTGATTAGACTTTCATGAAAAGTGAATCATTTTAGTTAAAGTCTTAATACTACTATTATCCATGCCCCTTGGGATTAGTTTTATCTACATAATATAGAGTTTAAAATGTACCATTTACCACTGATGTTGTAGTTTCCTATGCACTATTCATATACCCACACAGTTATGACAGTACAAATACAGATACATTACAGTAATCAAATGCTTAGCTACTAAATTGGCCTCAAGAAAAATGTGCTTTACTGTGTGCAATATTGATACTTGAGCAACAATATAGTTAGCATAAAATTTAAACACAGCTCTGAATTTTAAAAGATCTGATTAAGAACTTCTAAATCAAGGTTTTAATATAAGATTTAAATGGGTGGTAAAATTTTGCAAAGTTATACTGTCATTATTTATCAGTGATAATAAAAACAGAGAAGATGGATATACTGTTGCTTTCTTTTTTCATCAAAATGCCATCATTTTAATAGCAGTAGACTTGACTATACAGAGGAGTTGTGTGAGAGCTGATATCACTCTCCTTGCTAATCACATTATTGTTTCTCGGCAGGTGAGAGAACAAAAAATCACCCATCATCTTTATTTTCCAGCAATGAGTTCAATGTTCTTATTACGCCAATGAAAGATAAAGCAGTTTAGTCATTGATTTGTAACTTATGTGGCTGTTTTAATTTTTTTTACTCTATTTCCATATGCCACCAGATGGGCTTGCTGACAGTACATGATCCATCAAAACAAAACCTCTTGATACAAAGTAGGACTATGTATCCAGGCAAAGCTCTGTCCAATTGTATACTTGAATCTGATTACAAATATGAGCACCAGAGCTTGAGATAAAACAGCAGGGTAATGCTTTACAAAGTGCCATTCCTTGATCTTTCTTAATTTGCCAAAGAGGCCATTTATCACTTTCTCTTGAGAGGGAAAAATGAGTACATGGAATTTAACTTATATATCTGGCAGGCAATAAAAGGAATTGTTTGTCTTATCCAGACAGGGTCTTTCCATATACTACTTGTAACCATATACTATTTGTAACGTCAGAGGAGAGTCAATAAAGGTGACTTTCTCTAACATAAATCATATGCTAAGAACATGGATATGGGCACATACATATATGGTCGGGTCACTATGTCATTTTTTTGAGTGATTCAAGCATGGGTTTATTTATACTTATCTCGATCTAAAGATTTGAAGTCACAATACATACTGAGAAAATTAATGTAGAAAGATTTCTAAATGTAATTTAACAGGGGTCTGAAAAGTCCCTGCAATTAAATAGTTTTCTTATTGGTCTTTCAATGTTGTTATAAACACCACGATGAAAAGCAACTTGGAGAGAAAAGGATATATTTTTGTGTTTGCTTATAAAGAAGGAAGCTCAAGGCAGGAACTCAAGGTGGGAACCTGCAAGAAGGAACTGAAGCAGAGCCATGGAACATCTCTAACTGACTTGCTCCTTATGGCTGCTTAGTATTTTTTTCTTATGTACCCCAGAACCACCTTGCAGTGGTACCACTCAGAATAGCCTGGGTGCTTTCATATCCATCACTATTTAAGAACATAGAACAAACTATTACTTATTTTCAATATATGGGGATCAAATCCTCAATTGTGTTCCCCTCTGTTGACATTTTGCCTTTTACTGTTTATTGTAATGCTAAGTGCAAATCCCTAAGACTTGGAGTCTGCACATAGCCCCTGAGACCCTGCTCCCAATTTAATTTTGAGTAAGGAATAAAGATGCTTACAGCCAATAGCTGGGCAGAAGAGACAAAGATGAGATTGAGATTTGAGTGGGCTTAGAGATTGATCAAGAGGAGGAAGGAAGAGAAGGGAGCTGCAATGGAGGAAGACGAACATTCAGGAGGGAGAAGGAGAGGCTCCATGTGGTAGGAATAATGAAAACGTGGTCATGTGAGCTGGCCATTTTGAACTAAGAGCATCCCAAGTGAAAAATAGTACATAGTAATTTAATTTGGGGTTATCATTAGTAAGATAGATTCTAACAGCATGGTTAGGTAGCTACCCAGCTATAGTACTGCTTAAAAATTATAACACTATTAAAAATGAAAGGCTGTGAGTGTGACTTTCACACAGGAACATAAGTGGCAGAGAAGAAACTCTGGGCTCTGGATTTTAAATAGTTTCTACTCTACCCCTCTTTTCAGATATATCTAGGGTTGTGCCATGTATACGAAACCCACTTACCATGAATAGCTATGTTCAACATCCAGCTCATTCTTTTATTTTTTATGACATATTTATATATTTACATTTCAAATGTCATCTCCTTTTCCAACTTCCCCTCCAGAACCCCCTTATCCCATCCCCCTCCATCTCCTTTAATGAGGGTGCTCCTCCACCCTTCCACCCACTTCCACCTAACTGCCCTGGCATAAACCTACACTGGGGATCCAAGTCTTCACGGGACCAAGGGCTTCTCCTCCCATTGATGCCAGTCAATGCATATGTAGCAAAGGATGGCATTGTCTACCTCCTTCCTAAGAAATTTGTTTGATACTCAAGTTTGCTACAGGAAATTCTCAGAGATGGGCAGACTTATGTTTTGAAATACATCAGACACATGCTACCTATTTTAATTAGTACAATATGTGCTGCTTTAAATATAAGGACTATTCTTAACTTTTTACATAAAATCTAAATTGTAATTATCAAGACAAAAAGTTAGCATTGATCTGTTGTTCTAAATCCCACATTTAATCTTGGCTATTAAGTAACTCAATAGTGTACACTTCAATTTAGAACTGTAATAGCATGTTTTGCAGTATTTTCTTAAGGTCTTTAAACTGTTTCCATTGCAGTTCATTACTTATTTGTGTGTGTGTTAGCATTCATGTGTATAAGCTTGGACACACACACGTACACACACAAATGCACACACACACACACACACACACACACACACATGCCTGTGGAGGTCCAATGTAAATTTATAGATGTAACTTTTCTTTTCCAACTTGTATGTCTTAAGAATAATTTCAGAACGTCAAGCTCAGTGGCAGGTTCCTTACTTGTTGAGCCATTGGTCAAGACAAAGTTTATCAAGGATTGATTCAACTTAGAAAGTATGTCACAATATTATGGTTTTTACTCCCAGGAAAAATGAAAATTCTGATCATATGGTTAAGGTAGTATCCTGCTGGTCCTTTTATACTACTATTGACTATTTGCTTTCTGCATTTATTAATTTGTTTTAGATTATTTAAATATTTATTTTATAAATCAGGTCTTCATAAATTTTAACATTCTATTTCCATAAATCATATTCATCAACATTTTCTGTTTGCTATTTTTTCTATTCCATTGCTCTCTTTATTTTCAGCATATCGATTTCAGTTACTCAGTACATTAAACTCATCAGTATCCCGAGTTTGATGTGCAAATTCACCCAGAATGCACTATGAAACACCAATGGTAGGATATTGTTGATGCATTCCTTGGTTTTGAAATATTTTGATGACCAGTAAGATAGATATAATCTTTTTGGGTGAGAGGCTAGCCTTTAACAAGAAGGTATTCTGCAGCCCACATAAAGAGAAACTTGGAAACCAAACAAGCCACAAAACCCTGGACCTACAATCAGTCCCACTTGCATGATATGTCAGGGCAATGATGACTCAGGACTTATGGGGGTAGTCAAACAATGTTTGGTTTAACTTGTGGCCCTCACCACAAGAGACAGGCCATTCCCTACAATGCTTGGATATCCAGGATCTGGAGACTGAATAATACAGTCATCTAGGGCAGAACCAAACAAAACTGAAAATATATATACATATATACACATATATCATATATACATATATACATTATATATATACAAATATATATATATGTATATTTTGTATACATGTACATGTATATGTATATTGCAATACTCATTGGTCAGTTTCTTGTCCAGCTGTCATCAGACAGATTTCTTTCAGCAGCAGATGGGAGGGGTACAGAGGCACACAGCCACTATGTAGAGAAAAAGTTTAAACTGAAAGTCTCCATTGAGTCCTTCATTTGAAGGTTAGGGAACTCAGAAGAAGAGGGGAAGAAAAGTCTTTAAGAGTTCAAGGAGATGGAGGACACCAGGAGAACATGGCTCACAAAATCAACTGAGTATGGCTCACACTGGCTCACAGAAACTGACACAGCAAGCACAGGGCTTGCATAGGATGTCACCATGTCCTCTGTATATATGTTATGGCTGTTAGCTTGGTATTTTTGTGAGACTCCTAGTAGTAGAAGCAGTTATGTTTCTGACTTTGATGCTTTTGCCTGCTTTTTGGATTGTTTCTCTCCTATTGCATCACCATGCCCAGCCTCAGTGTGTCATAAACCTGATTTTCAATTTTTCAGCTTTAGTGAAGTTTTTCCTTAAAACATTAGGAAAAGTCACACTACTTTCACTTGCAACTCATTGGCAATATTCGGCTGTTTTTAGAAATGAATTGAGGTCTCCATTTTCTTTTCTGCTTCTTGTATAAGTCTCAAACTATTCAAAGTCCTAAAGATTTATCAAGTCTCTTCTTTCCTATCCTCATTAGCCATCTAATCCTTTTTGTTCAACTACTGTTTTCATCTATCTTTCAATTCTGCGTTGAAAGATTTAACATTATTTGTTAGGACTGTCTTTTATACCACTCAAAAATAAACCTAATTGTTTTCATAGTTTACTAGTTTCAAAGCTCTCTATAACATCATCAAGTTTAAGGTTTGGTTGAATACATACATCAGAGCCTGGGAAGCTTATGGCCATATTATAATTTTATCTACTTCAAATGTATTTATTAAATTAATTCACCTTTCCAAATATTGGAATGATCACATTTTTTCATCTTGCTTACATGTTTAATAAATGTAGAATAGAATAAGAATTAAATATTTGAATTTCATACACTAAAGTAACATTTAATAACAGAGATAAAGAAAGCATAGTTTTCATACATTCTCTTTTGTTTCTGTTCACATCCTTTTATCAAAGTTTTGTGTACTATTTTCTATCAGAGAAATTATGCTCTCTTTTTCACACTTGATCTCAGCCAAAGGGCTGAGAATTATGCTTTTCTTTTACAAAAGATTTGTTGCTGCTCATAAAACAAAGAAAATGCTGAAAATAGATCCTCACTTTGTTCTTTGATTATTTAATCTTTCATTGTATTTTCCAGGAGAAGCTGAAGAAGAGGAGGATAAACTTGACATTATTTTTCTTTTGAAGTGTTGCCAGAGTTACCATTGAAGCTATATGTATTTAAAGAGTTCTCTTGGACAGGTATCTTTTAAGAACTGATATGATTTCTAAAGTGAATGTTTATATTTTTATCTTCTTTTAAATGGAATGGTTTGGAAATGTTTTATGGAGGACATTACATTAATTTACATAAAATAACTTATAATATTTTTTGGATTGAGAATTATTTTATGTTTGTCTGCAAAACAAAATTATATATATAATATATTATATATATTAAAAGATAATATATATATAAATTATATATATAAAATATATATATATATATATATATTATACTATATCTATATGGACTGGCAAACACCACTCTGCTGCTTAAGCTTCTCCACAGTATAGGCCAAAGACAAAGCAGGAGAAGTAAAAGCAAGTGGTTCGTTCTGAGGAGATAGCTTCTGATCAAGTCCCAACTTAGGGACTGCCTGTCCTTCAAGCAGGGGTTAATACAGTCAATACCTTAGTAGAGAACAAGTATGCTCAGCTGGTGGTGATTGCCCATGGCATAGACCCCATTGAGCTGGTGGTTTTCCTACATGCCCTCTGTTGAAAGATGAGGGTTCCCTACTGTATCATCAAAGGAAGGGCCAGACTGAGACGGCTGGTTCACAGGGAGATGTGCACCACTGTTGACTTCCCACACAGGTTATATTGGAAGATATGGGTGCTGTAGTTAAGATGGTGGAGGCTACTAGGACCAATTACATGGACAGATAAGATGAGTCCAGCTGCCACTGTGGAAGCAACATTATGGGTACAAAATGTGTGGCTCACATTGTCAAGCTGGAAAAGGCCAATGGTAAAGAACTTGCCACTAAACTGGATTAAATGTACACTGCTGAGTTTTCTGTACACAAATATAACTCCAACATTAAAACAAACTAAATACTAGTTATGTAAGCCCCAAGTGTGTGGACAATTGACAACCTAGAGATCCATGTGTGAGCTGATGCTGCAGTTTAGAGCCTGTGACGATCAGGTAGTGCCAAGGGGCAGATCCCTGGAAATTTCTGATATATACACATATATGTATATATATCAGAAATTTAATCTCCCTTCCTCTCACCCTCTATTTGCCCTTCAAGCACTTCCCTCCTCTCTCTCTCTCTCTCTCTCTCTCTCTCTCTCTCTCTCTCTCTCTCTCTCTGTCTCTCTCTCTCTCTCTCTCTGTGTGTGTGTAAGTAATATCTGTGGAAGTCAGATGACAACTTATAATGCTCCTTTTGCTCAAACTGTGAATTTCAGAATTTGAACTCAAGTTATTAGAGTTGACAGAAAAAGTCCTTAAATGTTGTTTACCACATGATTGCCTGTTTCCTGTGGAGATCAGAAGTGAGTGTCAGATACCCAGAGACTGGAGTTATGAAAGAGCAAGGAGAGCCTTAACTGTGGAGTTAACTCACCAGCCGCTTCATATAAGCCTTCTAATCTGGGTTTCTAGTGATAGTTTGACTGACAGTAGAATTAAAATAATATTGATAGGTATTTTGATTCATGTATTGGCCTCCTTTGTGCAGTTTATTACAATACAAAAATATTGTGAATCAGGTCATTTGTTCACTAAGGAGTTTTTCCTACTTTGTAACGTATAGTTCTTGGGCAGGGAAACAGTAAAATATCTTCTTATTGTATTTATCAAAATCAAAAGGTACTTATATCACTGTTTGAATTAGTGTTCATTTTAATCTTCAGTTATATATTACCAGGGTCTTCTCTGCTTGATAGTTTTGGCAAGTGGTCTAGAAAAGCCTTTACTTATTACTAAATTTTCTATTTCCCTCAGTATTGTTACTGATAATTATTGCAAATTTAAATTTTTAATAGTGTTAAGTGTTCTATTTCTGGTTTTTTATTTAGAATTTGGATGTATTGATGTCTACATTAGTGCAAAGAAATCTATTTTATTAATATGTGTATACACACATTATATATATTCCTATATATATTCATATATATAGGAATATATTTAAATATATATTAGAATATATATATATATTCCAAAGCCTAATATTTTATGATGTAAGCATAAGAGTAAATATATATTTTAATATACTAATAGTATAGTTCAGTGTGATGTATAGTTCTCTAATACTCCCTCCATTAATTAGTGCAAATATCAGACATCAACAGAGAACTATCTTCATGTAGAGTATGGTAGTTAACATAGAGAAACTCTTAGTTTTTTGAAGTTCAAAGACAAGTGACAGTGGAATTCCGACCTACCATTAAGGCATATATATCATGCTCTTTATTAAAATCCAAAGAACAAAATGGAAAAAAAGATGAAAAGATTGTTAAGAGACAAACGTTAAGGAAGACTGGAGAGAACATGATGAATAGCTGTATTCATGAATTCAAAGAAACTCTAGTTCCCTGCCCAAGGCCTGTGTATGATCAAATCAGTCAGCATTCTAAAATGGGGTGGAAGGGGTCTGTGAGCACACACAACTGTCTGTAGTCTACCTTCATGAAATAATATGCCTCTTCTGCCCACTCTAGTGCTTGCTGTCACACACCCATACTATTTCCACTACACAAACAAAGATAGACATATTTAAAAATAAAATACAAATATTTTCTTAAAAAATAATCAGTTGAATGACAATTAATTTCCAGTTGGCCAGAAGAAGAAATTTAGAATTCCAAGTCAAACTGAAATCATGAATTTTGTTGTTACATACTTTGGACGCATTCAGAGCCTACTTATTTATTGTTTACTCCACAACAGATTTATGTCAATCATGTTTTAATATCTTCAATTTGAAGACTTCTGGCAGTCTGATAATACTCTATTGCCAAGGGTTATAGAAACCTATGAAATAAGGCATGTAGCAATCTTGTTATAATTTTTCTTTGTTTAAAGCACAGTACTAAGAGAGAAACCTCTGGCTTCTTTAAAGGCCACTAAAATAGCTTGCAGTTAATTCTTTTGAAGCATAAAGGTTATGAAAAATTGTAGTTCCAAGCAAGTTATTGGCAAAAACAAGATTAGGACTCTGTAAGTGATTTTTAGTAATCACGTTCCTGCTGAAACTCATAAAGCTAAGTGTCTCTCAAACCATGCAATAGACTTTCTTCCTCTCCTATAGCACACATATCATTGCACTACTTGTCATTTTAGAGATCGAACAGAATCCATGTTTTCAGTGCAGTACATTCTATTTTGCTAGTATAGAAGCTCTAGGTAATAAATGTTTCTGCAAACAATTTAAAGAGTCTATTATACAAACTACATAATTCCTGCATAAAATACTTAATTTACAGCTCAGTATTAAGTATCAAGCTAGTTATACTACTTTTTAAGATGAACTTATTAACCACAAGAGGAAATAATGTATAACCTTCATGCATATCACATCCAACAAAACTGATACTGCCACAAATACCTCCAGAGTTTGTATTTGGAATTTTTGTTTCTGAGTTATGAAAACTTTAGGTTTTATAAAAGATTTAAAAAAGAGTTTCTGGTGATTTTTATAAAAAGACAAACACTTATGAATTTCTGGCAAAATTTTCTCCTGAAATACCCATAATTGTTTATTTTACCTATCATTTATTTATCAGTCTGTGTGTCTTATCTATCAATTATATGCTAATATAGCATAAGTCTGTAAGTATATACATTTCAACCACTTATATATCTATTTCTATATACCTTTTAAAATGAAATTTTTCTGTACCTATGTACAGACACATGAAAATAAAAGCATAGATATATTTCCTCAGAATTTATCTTCTTCTGCTTAATTAAATAGTAAAGTCTTTCATGTGCTGGATGATTCCAGAATAAATATAGTAAGATAGGTTAGTTTTTAAATAGCATGAAATTATCTACAGTTGAACAAGAGTTCAAAGTGAAAGGGGAAATTATACAAAAATCATCAATTTCATTTTCTCGAGCAAGTATTTAAGTAATAATAATGTCTACCATAGGAAAGTTTGTTATAGGGCAAAATTTCCATGCAAGAATCTAAGTATAGTCTGGGGAAGGGTCTATAGTCATCTTTCCATCATGGTCCCTATGGGAGAACCTCACATTTGGCAAGTCTCCATATGCTTAAACACTAGTAGATTAATGAAAATTATATTATTTGGTTCAGCCTATACAAATGTGATTGCCTTGTCTTTTTGTTTTTTATCTGTTATTCACACTCAAGAAAACTTGCTACATGATGGTTATTCTTGTGTGAATAATCTGACATCCTCTCTATTATTGCTTGTTTGTCTCAATTCTTTCCTAGTTTCAATTTCTCAAACTTCCAGTCTGCCTGTCTAAATCATTAAATTTTCCGGATTTTTCTTTTTTTTGAGAAAATTTACATATATTCATCTCCAAGAAAAAAAATTAACAGTTAAATCCATCTAGACTAACATCTTTCCAGAGTCTTCTAAAAGAAGTTAAGTACTTTTCAATATTCCTTGTGACTATCCATTAGAACTGTCTTCATCTGCCACAGAAGTTTCAATATACACGACTATCTTTATAGCCAGACTCATGGCTTGCTTTCTTCGAGTATCTTCCATTACCCTGTTCCAACTTTCTCCACTTGGGGCTTGTTGACCTCTTTTGGACTTGGGAAGCAAGAAATAGTGACATGATGGAAATCATTTATCATTTGACAGGTTACCCACAGTTTCTCGTATGGCCCTGCCTCCTATTTGTTCTTAGTTTACAGGTTAACTTCTAAGTGAGTTGTTTTTATTCCAATATAAAATTAAAGTTAACCCATACAAGTATTTCTATCTTCCATTTTTGATGCATGTTTTGTTTTAATAGAATGCTATTTAAAATAATATGTATATATATATATATATATATATATATATGTATATATATATATATATATATATGCCTCATTTATTCACTGACATTATTCATTAAGTGATACCCACTTTAAAAACATACCTTCTCCAATATGATATCCTAATCCTTTTAATGTTATATTGATGGTGTCAAGGAGAGCTACTCAACTAATTAATGGTATAACAGATCTTTTATTTATAGATTATAATTCATACATGTGATCATTTAATTAATGCATTACTTGATTAGTAAATTAATAAATGTAAATGTAAATATTTTATACACATGTACATTGATTTTTGTATAATAAAAACACCAAAGTAAATTCTGTAAAGGCTTTTAAATAAAAATGTTAAGTGATAATTTTAATCTCATGTGATATTAATATTAAAGAATTAAGCCTTATATTTGAGAAAATTGAACATCTGGAAATAAACATAAAGGAATAACTACTAAAAATAACCAAAATGACAAAAATATAAAGTAAATCTTACTATGTACTCCACTTTATAACAAATTTTTAAAAGTTATATAAAATCAAAAGTAGAAAATATTTTGGTAATGGTCAAATAAATTATTTTCTTAGAAATTCAGAATGCAATATAAACAAAGTCTCTCTTGATTTAACTTGGTAGAAATGAGTTGTTTCAGAATGTAAGTAGTATTATTAATGAATTAATAACTGCAGACAAAGATTGAGGCTAAATCTGGTATTGTGTCCATTTAAAATATAATCAGAAGCCAAAGTTAGACCTAAAATATGTCTGTTGTAGGATTTCAATGGCTAGCCAAAGGCAAATTTGATAAATTTAAGCAGCTTACTCATCCTTCACTGATTCCTGCTCCTTCCTAGACTGTTGAGGTTCCCATTCTGGCACTTTGATGTCCTAAACAAATATTATCAAATATATTCTGAAAATTCCATGACAATTGAATTTCAGATAAGAAATTATATTTACCTTATTGCTTTAAGCTTATTATACTAAAATTGACTTGTTTTAAAATAAAATTTAGGTTTACATGGTTATCATTTTATTTTACAGCTAGTTTGACATTTACTATATTAATGTTGTAATATGATACCTAAAAGATTTCTGTAATTTTTTTCTTTTCTATATAAGAAAATTCATCAATGTAATCCACTATATAAACAAACTGAAAAAAAAAAAAACCACATGATCAACCCACTAGATGGTAAGAAAGCATTTGACAAAATTCAGCATCACTTCATGGTAAAAGTCCTGGAAAGACCAATAATTCAAGGCCCATACCTAAACATAGTAAGAGCAATATACAACAAGCCAGTAGCCAACATCAAACTAAACGGAGAGAAACTTGAATTAATTCCACTAAAATTAGGAACTATACAAGGCTGCTCACCATTTTCCTATCCTATGCAATATAGTGCTAGAAGTCCTAGGAAGAGCAATTAGACAACAAAAGGATATCAATGGGATAAAAATAGAAAAGGAAGAAGTCAAATATCACTATTTGCAGATGATATGATCATATATATAAGTGACCCCAAAACTTCAACCAGAGAACTCCAAAACCTGATAAACAACTTCAGCAAAGTGGCTAGATATAAAATTAATTCAAACAAATCAGTAGCCTTCCTCTACTCAAAGGATAAACAGGCTGAAAAAGAAATTAGAGAAATGATACCCTTCTCAATAGTCACAAATAATATAAAATACCTTGGTGTGACTCTAATCAATCAAGTGGAAGATCTGTATGACAAGAAATTTAAGTCTCCGAAGAAAGAAATTTAAGAAAATTTCAGAAGATGGAAAGATCTCCCATCTCAAGGATTGGCGGGATTAATATAGTAAAAAAATGGCCATATTGCCGGAAGTAATCTACATATTTAATGCAATCTCCATCAAAATTCCAACTCAATTCTTCATAGAGATAGAAAGCACAATTTGCAAATTTATTTGGAATAACAACAACATAAAAAAAAAAAAAACCCAGGATAACAAATACTTTTCTCAACAACAAAAGAACTTCTGGAGGAATCACCATCCCTGACCTCAAGCTGTACTAAAAAGCAATAAAGATAAAAGCTACATGGTATTGGTACAGAGACAGGCAGGGTAGGGAGATCAATGGAATAGAATTGAAGACCAAAAAATGAACCCACACACCTATGGTCACTTGATCTTTGACAAAGGAGCTAAAATTGTCCAGTGGAAAAAGGACAGCATTTTCAACAAATGGTGCTGGTTCAACTGAAGGTCAGCATGTAGAAGAACATATTCCATCCATTGTTATCCTGTTGTACAAAGCTCAAGTCCAAGTGGATAAAGGATCTTCACATAAAACAAGATACACTGAAACTAATAGAAGAGAAGGTGGGAAAAGCCCCAAATAATTGGGCACAGGGGAAAACTTCCTGAATATAACACCGATGGCTTATGCTCCAATATAAAAAATTGACAAATGGGGCCTCATAAAATTGCAAAGCTTCTGTAAGGCAAAGGACACTGTCAATAGACAAAATGGCAACCAACATGTTGGGAAAAGATCATTACCAATCCTACATCCGATAGAGGGCTAATATCCAATATATACAAAAAACTCAAGAAATTAGACTCCAAACAACCAAATAACCCTATTAAAAATGTGATACATAGATAATAAAGAATTCTCAACTAAGGAAACTTGAATGACCGAGCAGCACCTAAAAAACTGTTCAACATCTTTAGTCATCAGCAAAATGCAAATTAAAACTAACCTGAGATACTACTTCACACCAGTCAGAATGGCTAAGATCAAAAAGTCATGTGATGGTAGATGCTGGCAAAGATGTGCAGAAAGAGGGACACTCCTCCATTGTTGGTGGGATTGCAAGCTTGTACAACCACTCTGGAAATCAGTCTGGCACTTCCTCAGAAAATTGGACATAGCATTAGCTGAGGACCCAGATATACCACTCCTTGGCATATACCCAGAAGATTCTCCAACATATAAAAGGACACATACTCCACTGTGTTCATAGTAGCCTTATTTATAAAAGCCAGAATCTGGAAAAAACCCAGATGTCCTTCAAAAGAGTAATGGATACAGAATATGTGGTACACTTACACAATGGAATTACTCAGCTATGAAATACAATGAATTCATGAAATTCTTAGGCAAATGGATTGAACTAGAAAATATCATGCTGAGTGGGTTAACCCAATCACAAAAGAACACACATGGTATGCACTCACTGACAAGTGAAAATTAGCCTAAAAGCTAGCAATACCCAAGATTCAACTCACAGACCACATGAAGCTCATGAAGAAGGAAAACCACAGTGTGGGTGCTTTGGTCCTTAATCGAAGGAGTAACAATATAATCATGAGAACAAATATGGAGACAAATTATGTGACAGAAACTGAAGAAGGAGCCATCCAGAGACTGCTCCACCTAGATATCCATCCCATGTGCAGTCACCAAAGGCAGATGCTAATGTGGATGCCAGGAAGTACATGGTGACAGTAGCCTAATAGATCTGTCTCCTTAGAGGTTTGCCAGAGCCTGACATATTCAGAGGCAGATGCTCACAGCTAACCATTGAACTGATCATGGGATTTCCAATGAAGGAGTTAGAAAAAGGACTGAAGGAGATGACGGTACTTGCATCCTCATGGGGAGGTTAACAATACCAACCAACCAGAGCTCCCAGGGTGCACACAGAGACAAAATTTTTAACCTTACTATGACTTTAACAATTTTGCCTTTTTAATGGGAGTGAGAATGAAAAATTCTGTTTCCTTCAATAATGTTTAATAACTGTAAAAAGAAAGAAATACATTTTTATTTCTACTTATTTTAATGAACTCACATTTGTAGTATATCTCAGTCATATTTTTACATCTACTGTTAATAGCTACCTGATTATGTTTTCTAAAATTGTACTTTTTCTCTATAGTGAACAGAAGAGATGTAAGAAGCCTGAATTTCAGTTTTTTTTATACCATTTAAAACAGTAAGAACAATAACAACAAAACATCATTGACACCTGTGACACACCAAAGAGTTTCTGTACGTATCTGCCATGGCAAATACCAAGTCAGTGACCCAGAGTCCTCATTCACAAGAGCACTCAGGTATACTGGCCATATATTAGATGACCAGAGCCCAGAGAAAACAGGCTGTAAGTGCTGAACTCTCAATATGGCAGAGATGATGAAGATTTCAAATCATTTGTCACTTCTCTACAAACACTGCCATTCACATAACTCACAGAATTCTCCACATCGATCAGTTTAACTTGAAAAACTATATTTCTCACAAAGAGCCAAGTTATTCTCTTTGCAATTGCTGGTGACCTCTATTTTGTCCCCTTTTAGAACTCTTTTTACTGGCAGTTTGGGAGCCATTGTTACAGAGTTACCCATTCTGAGGATGCACTTCACAACTCAGGCCCAGATGAGACCTTGGGATCTCCTTTCTGCAGCAGAGTGATTCATATGCCTCTCAGTAATGTGAAGTGAACACTTAGTTGAACTCACAACTAAGAGCTGCAATTGTTGATTTGAGCCTAGATTTTTAACTCAGATATTTGAGTTTCTAGTTGCAAATTATTGGAAACTTACTAGGTAAAATCTTCAGCTATGAAATTAATTTGATATTAGTTTGATATCTTATATCAGATTAATTTGAAAATATCACAATCAACTAATACCAGTTGTATCAATGAGAACATCTCTAGTTCCAAATATTTGTGAGAGTGTTGTTAAATTCCAGTTCATTCTTTACTATGTCTTCACTGAAGTACTTATTTAAGAATATTATTCATCACCTATTTTTTACTTAGTATTTTAATTTATTTGTTTTATTTTGTGTTCATAATAACATAATTTTGTAGTCTTCATTCTTTCATCCAAATCCTCTCACATGCTTCTCCTTACTCTTTATTAAATACATGGCCTTCTTTTTTATCAATGGTAGTGTGTGTGTGACAAAACAGAAATCACTAGCAATTGCTAGTGATTGGCTCTTTTTATAGAAATATAGTTTTTCAAGTTAAGCTGATCAATGTGGCGAATTCTGTGAGTTATGTGAATGGCAGTGTTTGTAGAGAAATGGTTGTATATTTAAATACATGTATATTTATATACATATGTGTATATGTGTGTATGTGTGTCTGTGCATAAATATATACATTTACATGCTTCCTAAATACATAAGTATTCACTGCTCAGTCTGTATACTGTTACTTAATGTATGTTTTCAGGGCTGATCATCTTGTATTGAATAACCAACTGATGTGTTCTTCCCTGAAGAAAACCTTTCTTTTAATACTCATAAATCCTCACTGAAAATAGTTCTTTGTGTGTAAGCTACAGCAATAGTAATTGCGAACCCTGCTGTAGGTGCTGGATTTGTACTGTTTCTCTCTAAGAGAAGTATGCATTCTTAACCACAGGCTACCTCCTCTACTCATATAAGTAAAATATTTTTTAAATTCACTGCCCAGTATTATACTTTAGATTGAGCTTATGGTCAGGAGGTAACCATTTGCTTGAGAAAGAATCTCTGAGTATCATAATATCCCTTAGAAATGAGTCTTATACTTGTACTGCTGTGGTAAATTAAATTTAGACAGAATTTGTGTATCTTCATGAATCAAACTTTAATCAGTAGAAGAAAAACATAAAAGGAAAGATGTTTACAAAAGGCACCAGATTCTAAGGAGACATATGCTGAGATTTTCAACATTTTAAAGAAGTAAATACAAGATGTAGTATAGGTAGACCAGCAAACTAGATAAGGCAATGCCCAAAGATGTGGAAGAAAATGACTGTGAAAACAGAATCATATAACAAAGATATATAAATTTCAAGGGGCTCTCCTAGCCATACCAACTTGTAGCTAAGCATATTGTAACCCATCAATGTAAGAACTTTAAAATCAAAGACCTAGAAAAGAGGTTAAGGGCCTTTCTTATCTGATAGAAATGTCCTAAAACTTAGTGCATAAAATTAAGGCTTTATAAAATCTTCATCTATCTAAATTGTCAAAAAGTATGTTATATGCAAGTAATAGAACTGGATATAAGTAATAGATTCTGCCTATTGCAAACATACTACTGTCAGAAAAAATTTTCCTGATGGAGGCAGCTCAGCCTTCCAGGCACTTTGTTTCTCCTCCTTGACAATGGAGAAAATTGCACAGTGCTTGCCATCCCCGAAGCATATTTAATTCCTGTTCTTGAGTGATATAGATTCATGGATTTAAGCTATGTCTAGGCATACAGTGTAGTCATCATCAATTTAATAATCTCTATATTTTCATGTAAAGTATCTTCATGGCCAATTTGAAAGATTTATATGGTTTTGTTTTGAATCTGTCATCAGAAAATTGACATGAACAGTATGATGGAGTCATGGGGCTGTGATAAATGGTAAAAACATCACTATAAGTGGTAATTATTAGCATAAACACTTCTAATAAAATATAGGTCATCATTTGCCTCCAATTTCTAACTGTGAAATGTATGACCTTTCCTTGTGCAGCCAGTCAGGTTTTCCTATACTTCTTAAAAATGTATACAAACATAAAACGAAGCCCCAAAGAAACCAACAATAATGAATGATGCTGTATTCCAAACTGCACACACGAAACCACAGCATCTCTATTATCTCAACTACTGATGAGCCAGGTAATGGAGAGCAAAAGAGAGGAGGCCGATGAATGTGAAGGTTGGGATAGAAAGAAAAAATTGAAGCCAAGGTTCCATTGTGAAATGTAGAATAATAATGGTTTAACAAACTTTCTGGAACAATCTCTATGCAATGATCTTAGACTTAAAAAAAAGATTTACCATCTTTAAAACTTAAAAATAGTATTTCAAACAATATAGTTACTCAGAATAAAATGCACACTTCCATAGAGTAAATTTAACTCAGGATTCTCCTGGGAGATTGGACAGTGCAAATTGTGCACAAGCTGCACATGCTTAGGTGACAAACTGTCTGATTTGTATGCAAATGCACTTTAAATATTACACTTTGCAATGTTACCCTTTCCATTGCCTTACCTCACTATTATTTAATCTTAGGGACGTAATTCTTAAATGGTAATAATTCATAAATTAGGATGGAATGATTATTTATTGTCTATAGATACAAATTCAATTTTTAAAGTGTTTTATAATTTTATAAACAAAGACCCATAGGAAAATCTATTATTATCTAATATATCACTATTTGACTGCATAGAATGTAAACTAGTCAATTATTTTCAGTTTCTTAAATTTTATGACTTCTTGTTACTTAAATCATGTATAGATTTCTAAAGTATGTTGGAAACATTACATATAACATGCCACTAAGTAATCATATATATGTTTCTGTATGTTTTTCTAGAATCATTTATTCTTCTGCCTAACCCCTAAAGTTTCATTTAAAACATTCCAAATAACTTCCATAATTAATGAATGGGGAAGTATAGAGCTCAGAATCATTGTCCTGAAATTTTGAGTACCTTAAGTAAATATAAATAGTATAAAAACATATTTATCATAGCAATTAGAGAACAGCAAAAATATATCACTGCATGGAATTTATTCTCAGGATCATGATGAAGCAAATCTTTGAGTTCTAGCAATATATATATATATATATATATATATATATATATATATATATCATCATTATGTGAAAAAGGATATAAATCACTTTAAGATCTCTAAGATCAGATGACAGAGAAGTTAACAGGATGAAGGTTGTGGTGATGGTATTTAATTGTTATCACTGCATCATCACATCAGAAACCCATATGTTGTAGTGAAATATCATCAGCCTAAACCAGCAACAATAAATTAAACAAATTGTGTGAGTAACTTGTGCTCAGTCCTATTGCTTTCCCCAGAATGGTTTGACATAACGGGGCTTCAGTAAGTCATTCTAATTCAAAATAAAATATTCAAATGTAGTAGATGGATGGGTATTTTGATTTTGTAATCTTGAAAACCTAAATATGTATACTTTAGTAGATATTTTATTTCTATGAACCAGAGAGAATAGGAGCACAATAATGGGTGGGTAATTATAGCAACAATATGCAGGCAAGGGATCTCCCCTTACATAAATTTATTTCTAATGTATTTTCTGTAAATAACTTGGTAGGAAGTATCCTGAATGAAAAATAAAACGTCATTTTAATGAGAAAGCTCTAATTTAAAAATATGTTGGAAAATTGTTAAGAAAATTATACAGAAAAAATGTTTATTTGGTATATCAACAAAATCAAACACATAAAAACAGTGATTGTATAAATTTTCACTATTATTGTATCTATAGTTCATTAAAAATTCTCACTAGGAGAATGTCAGAAGTGAGTTGAAATGTAGGGTCTAGACCACCTTCTGCAAAATCCACACTCAGCCTGTGAATTCAAACATGTTTAATCCCTATAGAAAAGTCAGCAATCATTCTGGAACTGAAGCAGAGAAGCTTTTCTCCCTTGGTAGATTGCCTATGGTTGAAATGGGCCTAACTTCTCAAGTGCTCCTCTACTAACCACCCCCACGGGGCCCTCAATGTTCTCCCTCAACTATGGCACTTGCAACAACTCTGACTCTGTGTATATATAATGTTCTATATATCATCACAAACGAGTACAGACATCATTGGCAGGAAACAGGCCTGCAAAGAGCTCCTCTGGCTAAGGATAACTCATAGCAAATTATGTGATGTACATCCTCAGCTGTGAATTAGGTAGAAAACGGCTGAAACTCAGAAGAATCTGCCAAACAGAAGAAGCCAAGTTGGAGGATGGAATTTTAACAGGGAAGTTGAGATACAATTGGCACTCAGCATCTTGATGTCAGATCAGATTCCAGGTTTTACCATCTGAAGTTGTGAGCAACAGATTGAATATAAACAAGGACCACAAATTATCATTAAGAGAATTGGTACTTCAATGGCATCTACATTCTGTTCTCTGAAGTTAGAAAATAGTCTGTGTAGGATCATTCAATGAGACAGGCTGACTCCATGGCAGGATTCAAATTAGCAGTCCACAAGATTAGGCCTAAGAACTGGGCACATGCAGGCAAGTTAGTTACTAGAAAATATCCTAGGCTTCAGGTAGCTAGTCAGAAACTATCCTGTCATCAGAAGCTGACCAGCTACCTGGCCTGAAGCAAGGGTCAGCAACAGTTTCCAGCTCTCATGCCACAGTAATGGAATGTCCCTAGAGATGGAGTAAAATAAAGGTCACCAACCCCAGATCCCCTAAAATGCTTTAAATCAGGCCTGTGAGCTCACTTGATTGTCTCTCTATCTTGCTAACGGGAGACCCTAGCATGCTGGACTTCTGCAAAATAAAACACTCTTCGAATTACATACTGTTTGAGTTCCATGAAGATATAACACTGTAAGCCCAGGTAATTCAACAGGAATTGCTCAGGGAAATTCCTTAAGCTACATTCTTCTCTCTGCATCTAAATTTTTCTAGATACTCCTTTGGAATTTCAATAGAAATTCCAAATAGAAACCTGAAGTCTTGGTGAACTAGTGGGTGGCATTTTAAAATTTATTTATGCAAGCCTAAAAGAAAGGTAATGGTGAAAGGAGAAGAGCAAGGCACAAAAGAAAAGTGGTTTATATACAACAAGTAGAATAGTCTCCATTCTCCTCAAACTGTTTCCAACCTGAAATATTGAATATTTGTTGACAATTACTTTGTGGTTGTTTTTAATTTTTGGATGTATTTTACACCACCTACAGACATACAATCTGTGAACTTACCAAGATTCTTAATTGAAGCATATAGAAGAAAATTGTATTGTATCCCTGTTATACCAGATTGAAAAAAAATCTTAGAAAAATTTCAGCATGTTTTTTGTTAATGATTTAACAATGTGTTTTCCTAATTCAGAGATGCCTGTGATGAAAATATTTCTAGGTAGGTAGATGACTTCATGCATACATGAATGAAAGGGTTATTTAAAGAATAGATAGAATTCACTGGGATATATATATATATACATATATGTATACATATACATATACATATACATATACATATACATATACATATACATATACATATACATATAATCTGCATGCTAACATTTGAAGAGAGACTTTATGAAGAAAGACTTTAGCAGTGTTGCTAACCGCTCTGCCCCACGCTTGGGGGCCAAAATGTTGCAGACTGCTTTATCAATATTGGAACCTGCGCTGCCAAAAGCCTTGGGAGCTAAATTGTTAGAGCCCACACTGCCCCAAGCTGCTCCAGTCCACGGGTCGGAGTTCAGCAAGAGAGAGATTGAGGACAGACGCGAGGAATGGAGACCAGACAGAGTGTGATTTAATCCTGTTTATTCTTCACTCTCTCTTCTTCTCTCCAAGTCCCTAGTTCCAAGTCTATAGTCCCTAGCACCAAGCCTCAGGTCCTAATCCTAGTTCCAGTTGCTAGTCTCTTTCCCAGTTCCAAGTTTTTTTCTCCAAGTGCTAAGTGCCTACTACTTTCTTCTGTCTGCTTCTCGCCTTTTATGCCTCACTTCTAAGCACTTTAAGTCATACCCTTAAGTCTTGCTCTAAATCACACCTTTAGGTCTCACAAACCCAAGGGAAAATCCTGGGTATCTAAAACAAGATGTTATCAGAGTCTGCTCAGCTGTTGTAGGCTATTGTAAACAAGTCTTTTGTCAGAGTATATGTCTCAAGATGGCTGCAAGGATGATAGCTGCCTTCTGTTGGCTCCCCACAGAGCAGCATATACAAAAATAGTGATGAGATACCAACAGATTATGTCCTATCATATTGCCATGACTGTAAATTTAAGATGTTTTAAAATATAAAAATATTACAGTTACTAGTTCACAGGTTTATTAACTAGAAACCTTGTTTTAATTCTTTTATTGGATATTTTCTTTATTTACATTTCAAATGTTATCACCTTTCCCAGTCCTCTCCTAAAGCCCGCTATCTAACCCCCCTCCCCTGCTTCTATGGGAGTGTTCCCTCACCCACCCAAGCACTCTCACCTCCCCACGTTGGCATTCCCCTACACTGGGGCATCAAGCCTTCACAAGACCAAAAGACTCTCCTCCCATTGATGCCCAACAAGGCCATCCTCTGCAACATAAGCAGATGGAGCCATGGATTCCTCCATGTGTACTCCTTGGTTGGTGGTTTAGTCCCTGGAAGCTCTGTGATGTCTGGTTGGTTGATATTATTGTTTTTCTTACGGGATTGCAAACCCCTTCATAGACCACATGAAGCTCAAGAAGAAGGAAGGCCAAAGTGTGGATGCTTTCATCCTTCCTAAAAAGGGAAACAAAATACTCAATATGGGTCAAATATGCAGACAAATTTTGAAGCAGAGACTGAGAGAAAGGCCATTCAAAGACTGCCCCACATGGGGATCTATCCAATATACAGTCACCAAACCCAGACACTTTTGTAGATGCCAAGAAGTGCATGCTGACAGGAACCTGATATAGCTGTCTTCTTTAAATTGCTTTATTTCATGGAGATTCTGGTTGTGCGAAAGAAAAAGAGCAGATATACAAGTAAATGGAAATAGTAAAATTACTTTGTTCATAAAGCTTATTTTTTAAAAAATAAAAACGGTTTTAGATTGATTTAGGTAACAAAGTTTCTGGAGGTTAAGTTTATGAAACGAGAAACTGAAATCATAACAGAAGAAAGAACAAATGGAGGCTTTCATTCAGCAAGTTGGTCTGCAAGGATCTCTTTATAAAGAAGACATTTAGATGACTTATTAAAATGAAATAACACACCAATAGATGAGTCTGGCTGTATTAGAACAGAATATGTAGAAACATCATATTATCAAACAAGAAAGTGATTGTGCCATACAGAAACCTGAAAATGTCTCAGTCATCTTGAAAGATGATTAAAATATGTGAGGTATTATATTAGACATGGTTTTAATCAAATTTTAACAATAGTTTTTTTTCCAATTCTACAAGGGAAAGGGGCATATAGCTGTGTAAATGGACGTTAAAAAGGGTTAAGTGACTTGACCAAGATGGCTCAGCTACTAAATGGTTGAGTTAAATGCAGGTCAACCTGACCCTGAAGCCCAAAAAGAATAGATTTTATAAAAGCAATATTTTCTGACTAATTGTTACTTCTGAACAAAATAACGTAATTAATGGAACATAAGAATACGTCCAAAAATAGATAATAATTGTTCCAAGTAAGGAACAGCTTGATTTAAAGTAACAAAGAGGTCGCCGTGCACCAAGTAGAATTAGTGGAAAACATAAAGCTCCAAAACATACCCCTGATAAACTGCAGTTGTAATCTATGAAGAAAACGTGATTTAAGCCATTCTATCTTTTTTTAAAAAATAAATTCTGAGAAAAATGAATGTGCTAAGTCATTAGGATTCTTCCAGGTACTGCAATCCTACAGAAAGTGTTAATATTCCTTTTCAGCTACAGAATAAAGAAAACTTGTTATAAATTATAATGCGAGCATATGATTGGTCTAGAAGAATGTATATTGTGTCTCCATGTGTATCACTCTGTGTTACTCGTAACAATATTTCTCTTCATCTGGTGGACAATGAAAGTTATCTTCACAGCCCGGCGGTGGTGGTGCACACCTTTAATCCCAGCACTTGGGAGGCAGATGCAGGTGGATTTCTGAGTTCGAGGCCAGCCTGGTCTACAGAGTGAGTTCCAGGACAGCCAGGGCTACACATAGAGACCCTGTCTCGAAAAAAAGAAATGAAAGTTATCTTCACCTCCACTGAAAAGGAGAAACAGGTTCAAGGCAACTTGATAGTATGCAATAGGCAAGTAGTTATTACTTACATACTCTGGAAGAAAGCAAATGTTGTTTGATCAGAAATCTCACTACGTTTCCATGCTACCCTTAGTGCCTGGGTAATATTTCAATTTTTAATTTAAATATTGTATTTTAGTTTCAACAATATACTATACATTTTGTGTAAAAATCAAGACAATTCATAAAAGCCAAGACACTTATTCATAATGAATCTCTAACAATAATCATTCAGCCAAGAACATAAAACTACCTAAATAGGACATAGTCCTAAAAAAAGAACCAAATGCTTTTTTTGCTAAAAAAAACATAATAATAAAATAAGTCCTAATAATATTCTTCTGTATGCAGAGATCAGTGTCTTGTGCAACCACCTTGATCACAGAAGCTCCCTTCTTCCATAGATAGAAGCTAATGCAGGAAGCCATAACTGGACAATGTATATGTAGAGAGAGACCTTGGATCACTAAGTTTTTAAGAATATATCTTCATCCAATCTTTCCATTCATGACTAAATGAGAAGACTCTCAAGGGAAAGAGGAGGCAGAAAGACTGTAAAACAAGTGGAATGGGAAACACCAAGAAAACAATGTCTTCCAGACAACAAAACAAACCAAACAAAAAAAATCACAAACAAACAAAAAATGGACAAGCATACATATGAACACAAAGAGACTGAGGCAGCATGTACAAGGCTGCTCAGGTTCAAGCTAGACAGGGTTCTAGTACTGAGATAAACAGGGGACATAAGCCCCCATCTATAAACTAGCAGGCATCTCTAATGCTAACCACTTGCATCAGAAAAATTAGGTTTTTTTTCCCAATGGAACAGTAAATAGTCAATATAAAAATAAGTCCATGATATTTATCTTCTAATGGGTAAAGACATCTTTGGCAAACCTCTGTCTCCATAATCTTTACATTGTGATCTATAAACAATAGCAAAATTATAGTTATGAAGTGGCAATGAAAATAATGTTATGGTTGGGGGGTCACCAAAACATGAGGAACTGTATTAGTGGATCACAGCATTAGAAGGGTTGAGAACTACATTAGTGCTTTGCTTGAGCAGTTCTTATGTTACTTGTCTTTGGTAACTCTTCCTTTTCCCTAGTTTGTGTTTCTATGGAAGGAGATTGCACAGATACGTGTGTGTGTGTGTGTGTGTGTGTGTGTGTGTGTGTGTGTGTTTCTTATACTTCCCCTTCTCTTTTCCTGGTTGCTTTTTTTCTTTTCTCTTTAATTTTTAATTTTTTGGTCATTATTGATTTCTAAAGAAATACGAAGAAATAGATGCTTGAAGAGGTAGGGAGGATTCAGGAGAAAAAGAGAGAAGGGAATATACTGTATGAAAAGAAAAAATATTTTCAGTAAACAAAGAAAAAATGGACACCAAAGGAAAATAAAAATATTGTGTGTATTAACAATATGTGAGTTTTAATATTTAACACTGTTCACTTAGCAATAAATGTGGAATCTTTGGAAAATTGTTAATAAATATTATGACAATATAACTTAAAATCATATTTAATATGATAAAACCTGTATACATTAAGCAATACAAAACTTACTTAGCTGGTTATTTTTATACATTTATTAGCAATAATATTTAAAGAACACGAGGCCTTATTTTTTTAACAGTTCAGCAAATTGTAGGGAAAGATGGGTAATTGCATATGTTTTTCTCATTGAACATTCACAGATGATACACATTAGTTCACATATTAATAATAAGCCTTGGTGTAAAATAAAGATCTGTAGAGTTTCTAGAAAATGACTTAGAAGGAAAATCTATGTGATACTGAGACAAGTAATTAGTTTTAAATAAGCAGGAAAATAAAGAACACCGAATGATAGTAGTATGCTATACTTTATTAACATTTAATAATTCTTTTTTATAAAAAATGCTTCAGGGAGAACCAAAAGTGAAAAACTAGCTGTGGATTTTCTTACTGTGAAAACTAAATAATAAGAAAACAGTTATATTTAAGGCTGACCATCTGGAATTGGATAGTTATTTAGGGGCTTGTGTCTAAGAATAGCAACTGGTTCTTTTTCCACAGTTTCTGATTGCTTATAGTGCTTCATCCAGGGTTGGACCAATCCAAGCTGGCATATGAATGGTGCTGGTATTGCTAATGTCTGTTTAAACTGTTTCATTCCTCAGACTTCATAGGTGCTACTTCCCTGTTCTATCTAGAAGACACAATCTGTCACGTTTAATGGTCCTTTGGTGTTTATAATAGTTCCTCTTCCCTCTTCTCTAATGTTCCCTGAGCCTTAGGTTTACAAATTGTGCATCAGCTTGGCTTGAGCATTTGTGGTGGCTATTCTTGGTTTTCAACTTGAGTACATCTCTAACGAATTAAAACATGAGCAACTGTGCATACCAATGAGCAGTTTTTCTCAACTGTATCATTTGAGATGGAAAAATACCTGGGCCATATATTCTTGTGACAGTATCCATGAAGAGACATGGTAAAGGAAGTTCTCACTGTTCGTCTATTTGTTTTCCTTTACTCTCACTAGCAGGTTCATCTACCCTGATTTACCCTGTCATTTCTTCACAGGCATTAGAATCTATTTTGTCAGTATAAAGTAGAATCATGATCAGCAGCTCTCTACTAATCCTTCAGGACTCCAGCACCAGATTGGGACAGTGGAGACAACCAGTATACAGTTATTGACACACTGGCTTTTATTTCATGTGACAGCTAGTTTTGGACCGTACCTATCATAGCCTGTAAGCCATTCTAATACAGTTAACATGGTCAGTTCCTCTCTATTTTGACTAGTCATGTCTTCCTGTAATTGTCTCTACTTCTTTGACGAGAGGTGAGAGCTTCATTTACCCATGTGTATAAGAGTAGTATTTTGAATGCATTTAGAATTTATAGGAGCTTAGAAAATTTTCATAGTAGGTTTTCACCTGGGGTTCATGACATCAGTTGTCACAAAAATGACTGAATAGGTTTAGAATACCACACACAACTACCCTCCTATTTTGCAGGCTTTAAGTCCAAAATCTGTTGTCTACCACATAGATTTGAGGGCCACTATGTACCACCAGTCATATTAGTCTATGCTGAAAATTTTTATGGTTTATAGATGGCATCATAGTTAGGTAGAATTAACTATTGAATTATTTTTTCTCTTGGGAGTTTACATTATACTTTCCAGGATTATGGAAGCTAGTACTCAGGTAGAAGACTTTGGTCTCCTTTACACCTCAGTGTCTGCATCTGTGTATGTTATGTTTCCAGCAACAGTGACTCATCTTCAACCTATAGCCTGTATTGTTTGAAGAGTCTCTTGGACATCCTTGTCAACAACCTGAAAAGAGTTTTATTTTCCTCATGGCATTAGGGTTTTGAGGTTCTGAAAGATACTTTATGGTTCTAGGAAGCATTCTGACACAAATGGTGCAATTTTATTTAAAATATATCTGTATGTATATACATAACTTTATCTGTGCTACATAACTTTAGGTGAAGTCAAAGTAATATGGTTCCTTGTAGCTTGTCCAAATCTCCTCAGTGTCTTTTATCTTCAGTTCAACTTCCATATTTCTGTATCAAATTATCTTTCCTGTGCAAAGTTTGGGTCTCTCTCTCTCTCTCTCTCTCTCTCTCTCTCTCTCTCTCTCTCTCTCCATATATATATATATATATATATATATATATATATATATATTACATATGTATATATATTAAAGGATATATATATATATATATATATATATATATATATATATATCCTTTTTCATCTTTAACACCACTTCTTTCCTGAAAACTATATAATTATAGGATAATAAGGAGGTAGCCACCACACAGATCTCAATAAGTTGCAATCAACAAATGCCTATCTAGGCCTTCTAAAAACTCTCAAGGGCATTAAAAATAAAAGAAATATGGATATCTATCACAGCCAGAAATAACCTAAAGAAACAGGATAACCAAATGTAATCTGTGTCTTTGAAAAAATGCTGAATAGGGAGAAAACTGATAAAAATTAAACATAGCAAAATAATTTGCTATGCTTTTAAAATGTATATCATTTATCTGTCAGAATGTCTATAACAGGAGAAACCATAAATGTTTTTATACTCATTTTTGTCAATAAATTCACCTAATAACATTCCAATTGAAAAATCTTAGGTCTGAAAATTCTTCAAAAGAAGAAACCTTTTTGGTCTCAAACTGATGCCACCTGTGGGATATAATCATACATTATTTTAGAAGATGAATTGAATTTAAAAAGTAAGTACTGAAAATGTTGTATAAAGCTGATTTCAGGCCACATGTATATGAAATAAGATCTATTTTTGTCTTAAATCTTAGACCTCCTTCTACAGACAAATTACTGTCCAGAAAAGGACACACTTGCAGAATAGTCGACTGATTATATCTGCCTAGACAGAGTAATCAGCCCTTAATAATTCTGCAGCACTAAGGTCTGTCAGATGATCCTGGGCCAGAAGGCAGAAGAACAGATGCTCCAACGTTTTGAAGTAGAGCGAGTGTCCATGTGTTCAGAGGTCTCTATAAATTGGCTAAGTTTTAGAAACTATGATTTGTGCTTCCCACAATTATAGTTAACTCAGTCATTCTGGATTTCTGATGGGGTTGAAAACATATAGCTATTGACCTTAAGAGAAAAGACTTGAGTGGATGGTCGTCAGCTGACATTCATCCTAAAGCCAGGTTCAGAACTTTATGTTTTAGTTAGAATAGATGAAAGAGGAGCTGGTTAGTCAACAAAAGGATGGACTGGGTATTAGGACTATCCTATACCTCACTGGTACAAATTGGCATAATTATATTCTAATTGTATTTTGAGAGAAAAGTTTCATTTTAACAGGAAGGGTGATGTGTAGGAGGAGCTAAGGTAGGAGGAGTACTGAGAGGAAGAAAAGGAGTAAGAAGAGGAGACGAAGAAAGAGAGGAGAAGCTAGGTGAAGAAAGAGAGAAAGAGGGGGGAAACAGGGAGGCAGAGGTTCAAGTATCTCCACCAGTCAAAGATAGTTGTTATATCTAGGTTGGTCAGTGGGTTACACCTCTGATTGAACAATACCAAACTTATAAAGCCTATGATTAACATTATTTTTAAAAAATGTATAAATGCAAAAAGGAAAAGGGGGCATGGGATAGGGGTTTCCTAAGGGGGGTTGGGGGGGAATGGGGAAAGGGGATGCCATCTGAAGTGTAAATAAAATATCTAATAAAAAAAAGAAAAAAGAAAAAAAAATCTTAGACCTCGTCCACAAGATAGCTTATGACACAGAGATGATAATAGTATAAAATACAGGAAAAATATAAAATCACAAATCTTTCTAATTCCAAGAACTTCAGATATATGCTACCCAAATGTCAACATTGTTTCTCAAATAAGATGATTACTGATGAAGTATATATCATGAATAATCTGAATTATTTATTGTAAAACTCAAATCATTTTAACATATTTTGTTTTGAGTGATATACAAAAATTCACCTTCTAGCTTTTTTTCTTTAATGTCATTTAACAGGCAGAAAATTCTGACTCCTGTCGTTTTTAAATCACTCTCTCAGTTTTTAGCTCCTTAACAGCAGCCACAACAGATAACCATTTCTATAAACATTGCTTTATCATGAGCAGAGAAAATAGAAAGGAAAACAAAGTGTTCTTTCTTATTTTCTGAATATCTATTAACTAAACAAAGACTTTACGAAAATACTAGTATTTGTGAATTCAAAGAATAGTAGATTTGCTGCATGTATTGCTGTGGGAGATTCTCTGAAGGAACAAAGATTGTTTTAGTATCTCCTTGATTAGTCTGATCAAATTACTTAACTACTCAGTTGGTGCTCACTGTCTGATTTCATATATTTATCTTTAAAGTATAATGAGTAACAGATACAGAAATAAGTATAAATGAGTCTCCTGTGATTGATATGAAACTATATCTACCATGAGAAGTAATAAATATTTGGTGCTGTATGATACAATGCATTAAGAACTGTGCTAGCAATGAAGAAGCAAAGAAAGCACTTCATGTCTGTTCTTTAAGCAACAGTATTTACATGTTAAGTGAAAATGTGAAAGCGAATGCCAGGAATAACAGTGAAACATGAAACCTTAAATATGAGTAGATTTGTTAGTGAAAGATCTTGCACACACTGTTCATTATGAAGTCTTTGTTCATTTATTATTTATTAATCAATCTAGGTGTGATTTGATCATAAGACTGCCAAGAATATGTATGCATGTATGGTGAGTGAATTCAAAGTTTCTGGTTACATGTATTGATTTTGAAAAAAACTGAAGAAATTAAAATGAATTATTTTAAATTAAATTAAAATCATTGGCCTACTTTTTAAAAACTAGAATAAATCAGTAACCTCATTACAACTTTCTTACCCTGGATATTTGAATATTAATCATAGCCTCTGTCATTATTTTGATATTACTTCTGCCTACTTGTGATCTTTTTAATTTTTTTTAATGAAAACATGTATTGTGATTAATTATATGATTGCTGTTTGTAGGATACATATGTTATATGAGGAAGGTTCTGATATGATAAATAAATAATTCTACATTATTTTATTCCCCTTTTCTTACTGATTTCAAAATATGCTTATGTTTAAACTATCAAATTATTGTCACTAGTAGAATGTTTCCTTTATGAAAAGATTTAGTAGAAGACAAAAATATTTTCAAAACATTTTGCTTGTAAAATTTTTTTAAAGAATTATTGAAAACTAACATATTTTCTACATATATAATATGAAACATACTGTTCTAAGAAATGTGAAAGCATGTTTTAGGTCACATAAACATGACAACAATTTTCTAATTGCTTATAACATTTTCTTCAGCAACAACAACAATGAATAGCAATGGTAAGTATAGATAAGTTGAATAAAACTTGAAATATAACATGCTTTTAGAGTCAAAAGTTTAATATGTTTTGATGTTTTTTTTTGTTTTTTTTTTTTAGTGTGTATGTGATAGCTAGTTTTGGATGCCAACATAAAATAGCTTGAAACATTAATTCTATCTAAAATATTAATTAAAAAAACCTACCATCATCAGATTAACTTGAAAACATACCTTTGTGAGAATATTATTGAATGACACTTGATGTAGTGGATCTAGGCTACTGTGGGTAAGGCATTGAGTCCACCCCTGTACATATTAACCTAGAATGTATAAGAAAGTCTGAACCTGAGCATGAAAGCAACCAGCAAACAGAGTTCTATGGTTTTTGCTTCCATTTCTTGCCCTACTGAAATTCCAAGCTTCTTGAGTTCCTGTTCTTATTTCCTTCAAGAAATGAACATAGTCTGTAAGATAAGATTTTTGCCCTACCAAAAAGGGTATATTTAGTTTGACTTTACTAAGAATGCTCCATAATATATGGCTTTATAATCATTTTTAAATATCATAAGAAATATTTGTTTTAAATAACAGAAAGTATTTTAATTTTTTTCATAATTATCATTTTACTTATTCACTTTATATCTCACTCACTGTCACCCTCCCAGTCACCCCCTCCTATAATTCTTCTTCTACCCCCTTTTCCTCTGAGCAGGTGCAGGCCCTCTTGGTATAATCATCTCTAGCACATAAAGTCTGTGTGAAGCTAGGCAGCCAGGCAAGACAGACCAGTTAGAAGAACATATCCCATGTACATGCAACAACTTTGGGAATAGACCCTGCTCAAGTTGTTCTGGACTCACATGAAAACCAAGCTTCACTTCTGCTATATATGTGCAGAGAAAAATACTGTAAACTTAATCCAGGAATACATGAAAAATATCATCCATCATGATCAAGGAGGCTTAATCCCAGAGATGCAGGGATGGTTCAATATACAAAAATCCATCAACACAATCTTCAATGTAAACAAACTGATAGGAAAAAAAAATCACATGATCATTTCCTTAGATGCTGAAAATGCCTTTGACAAAGTCTAACACATCTTCCTATTAAAAGTATTATAAAGATCAAGGATATAAAGAACATACCAAAAGATAATTGTGGCAATATACAGCAATACAGTAGCCAACATCAAATTAAATGGAGAGAAAGTTAAATCAAAGCAATAACATCAGGGACAAGACAAGGCTGCCCACTCTCTTTCTAGTCAATATAGTACTTAAAGTTATAGCCAGAGGAATAAGACAACAAAAAAGATCAGAGGGTTACAATTCAGAAGAGAAGAATTCAAAATATCTCTATTTGTAAAAGATAATAAAATATACATAATGAACTCCAAAATTTCTACCACAGAACTCCTACAACTGCTAAACAACTTCATCAAAGTCGATGGATACAAAAGTAACTCAAAGAAAACAGTAAGCTTCCTTTATACAATTGATAAACTGGCTAAGAAAGAAATGAGGGAAGCATCAGTTATTTTATTTTATTACATTTCAAAAGTTGTCCCCTTTCCTTGTGTTCCCCCTGCAAACCTCCTATCCTATCTCCCCACACCCTGCTTCTATGAGGGTTCTCCCCCCACCCACCCATCCACTCCTGCCTCACTACCCTTGCATTACCCTATGCTGGGGCATAGAGTCTCATCAGGACCAAGGGCCTCCCCTCCCACTGATGTCAGATAAGTCCATCCTCTGCTACACATGTATCCGGAGTATTGGGTCTATCCATACACACTCTTTGGTTGATGGTTTAGTTAGTGGGAGCTCTGGGGATCCAGTTAGTAGATATTGTTGTTCTTCATAGGGGTTGCAATTCCTTTCAGCTCCTTCATTCCAGGTGAATTGTTGAATCTTGAAAATACTATCCCGAGTGGAGAAACCCAGTCACTAAAAAACATTCACTGTATATACTCACTTATAATTGGATATTAGCAAAAAAGTACTATTAGACTGTCTATATATACACTAAATATTGAAGATTTGATAGAGTGATTAGACTCTTTGTGAAAAATTAAGCAGAATGTGTGTCTTTCTATATCATACTCATATGAGTGTGTTTCTGTAGGTTTTTTTTGATCTGGAAATATATGCATATTTGTGAATTAGTTATATTCGTGATGGATCTATTTATTATGCAATTTTTATAAGAAATCATGAAGATATCTCATTAATCATGGATCTTTAATTTTTTAAAAAGATTCACATAATTTTGTAACTGTGGGTGACCAAAGGCCTACCAGTAAGCATTGAAAACCTATAACCACTATAATGTAGATGTCAAATAATTATAATGCATGTTCCTATTTATATTTAGTCTGTGTTTCATTAGAAAGCTACATTAGAACATTTAAATGTTCTTTTTGATAGATGTGAAATTTTTTGTTCTATATACATTTAATATATTTATTTTTAAAAATAAACAGTATATCTACATTAAGTAAAGTTTAAATTAAAGATGTCAGTTTTAAGATTGTGCATAAAATCTGTTTTGATGCTGTTTTCTAAGTATCCAGTGTTCCAACGCATGTTAACAGGTCTAATAAGGCCAAATGGAGAAGCAGTGCCTCAACCAGCTGTGACAGAGGTTGCCTTTGTCCTGAGCTCATCATTCTTGGGGATTCTGTTTGCCTTGCTTATCATGGTTTGTCACTCTGAATATTGTCTTTGTCATGATATAAATGACATAAATGCACTGTGAACTTAAAAATGTTCTTAACTTTTGAAAACCTCAGAGCATGAAAAAAAAATCTGTCCATATTGCATTAAAAAATAAGAAACATGCAAAGTACCAAAAGAGAACACAAATTTCAATTCTTTCTCCCCCCTCCCCATGTCTTCCATCTAACTGTAGTCTGTAATTACTGACCTATCTCTTCTCTGGTGTTTCTGGTCTGCGTCTGTGTGCTGTGCCTCTGACTAGCAAGAAGCTTTGCTGCTTGAGAAGCTGATCTCTTTGATTTCAAACACTTTTTGCTTGAGATTTTTTGCACACACTGGACCAGATTATATCAATCCTATATTGTTGATTTTTGCAATTGCCGTTCACCCATACTAACAATAGGCAACATTTATGAGGTCAGGGACAAAATTAATTGTTCAATTTTATATTTGAGTCTTCTTGAGTTTTAATCCTCTAGTTACTTATAGCATTTATTAAAATACCCACATACTATTCTACCTGATCTTACACAGATAAAAGGTTAGTGCTGTCTTCAAAGAAGATATACCAGTTCTGGAATTCAGTGCACCAGGCTAATTGAGTCCACTCTTCTTTAAGAGCCTCCTGTGAAAGTACAGTTGTTATACCATACATTTTCTCAACTTTTACCTTGAAACACATTCTACATGCTAAGGATGGGGAGAATACACAGATTTTAGTATCTATTAAACATTACATTTCACCAATTCTTTCTTGAGCCTCATGTAAAGAAAGCAATTAAAACTTACAAAGCTTTTACACTTAGTTGACTGATTATTATATTATGCAAGGAAATACTAAAGTTAATTTTTAGAGAAAATATGTGCTTATCATGATCTTAAGACATTCATTTACTCTTCCTACCATTGCATAAAATTATCAACACAGAACAGTAAGGAATATTGTTTTACCTAGGTAGTAAGAAGAAAAATATGTAAAATATAAAGGTGATTCTAACAAGGACACCTAGCAGTGAGGGATACAAGTCTCAACTGGCCAGCTCTTGTATCTAGGCAAGGCTTCCAGTAGAAAGATTACATTGCATTCAGCTGAGTTGCTGGTTAAGGGGCTTCCATAGAAATACCCAGTAAGTACAGGATGTTTGGAAGAGAAAATGTTACTTGCTGCAGACTGACAATATGGTACTGATTGTCTAGTATAGCAAAACATTGATTCACTGAGAAGTTAAGCTGGTGCCTATGTGAAGGCCTCCCTTATATGTTCTAGTCACTTTGGTCAGAGAAGATACTTTGCAGGCTACTGAAAGAATGATGAAGACACTTACCAAGCCATAAAACCTTCAACCTACAGTCTGTATAGCCTATATAATATTCTAGAGCAATGATGACATGTAACTCATAAAAGTAGCCAATTATTGTCTGATTAAGGGTCACTCAATTTGAAGAAACCCTCACTTGACATTGTTTGGCTAACCAAGCAAAAACCAAGACTAGATAGCACAGAGACCTAGAGTAAAATCAAATACTCCTTCTTACTGTTTAAAAGTAAATCAACAAAATGATTCCTAATAATATTCTGCTATTCTGATCAGTACCTTATCCAGTCATTATAGAAAGGTTTCCTATGCAGAAGTTGAAAAAAGATGCAGACACCCACAGCCAGATATTATGCTGAGAAAGTCTAAATTGGAGGTTTCCATTATGTCCCTCCCTCAGAGCTCAAGGAAAACTGTGGAAGAGGAGTCAGAAAGACTGAACTTTCGAGAGAGGTTGGAGAAATTCAGGAGAAGAAGGCCTTCTGAATCTGTGAAGTAAAGAGCATTTGAGCCTATAGAGACTGACATAAAAAATGGAGGGCCTAAACGGTCTACACCAGAACCTCTAACCACTTCTCATTCTCCCTTTGGGAAGTTGTCTTGTCTAATGTCAATGTGATACCTTTTGCTTCACCATATTATATTTTATTTTGTCATTTTTGGTTCTTATCTCTTAGAAGCCTGTTCTCTAATAAGAGACAGAAAGGGAGGAGGTGGGACAGGAAGTGGGAAGAACTGGGAGAAATAGGGTCAGAGGAAATTATAATCAGGATATATAAAATATACTATTCTCAATAAGTGAGAAAAGGCTTAAAATATTTGAGTTACTAGATGAAATATATAATTTTCTTAATAATGTTGAAAACACTTTACATTTCTTTTTACTGAAAGTATTCATTACCACTCTCAAATCTCTATTTCAAATGACCAGTAACTATTTTAATTTGTTGAACAGATCCATTATGGGGAAATATAATTTTCCTTATAACCATTAACTCAATTATTTTTTTCTTTACCAGTCTTTGGATTGAAGGCTGCTTTCCTTCTTTCATCTACAACTCATTTTTTCTCACAAATGTACCAAGACTCACTACCATCAATTTAAATCTGGTAAAAATATTGACATGTTCACAACAGCATGTTGTTCTCATTAATCTTGGGATAAAATCCAATGTCCACATCTAATTTTCAAACCAAGCAAATAATGTAAATACCATAAGCAAGTAGAACTGTGTGTACCCCCTCATTTCTAGAGCATCAAGCTTGATCTTACCTTTAGTATATTATGTTAGCAATCATTTCACACATTTCTACATTTTTTCATTATATAAACTAAAAGAAAACAGGTACTCAGTTGAATTTACAATGACTGTAATGTTTAAAATATTAGATGTGATAGTTAGGTCCCATTTCCTGTTTAGATATAAATATACTTTATGAAACTTTTAAGGCAGGGTAACTCTATCTATCTGCTCAAAATCTTAAAATTTTTAGATTTTTCTGAGTTTCTTACATTGTATTTTGTGCAACCCTACAAACTTCCCAGAACCTCACTCCGACTCTACACAACCAAGTTTATTTCCTTTTTTTTTAAAAAAAAAAAAAAAATTTAACTCATCCAAACCATTTGTGCTGACCAAATATTCTGGGATGTGTGGTCTTCTACTGAATCATTTTCCACTTAGCAAGCACTGTCTTTTTAGAGAAAACTGACTTTCCCTTTTCCAGCTATTAAAATTTTTGCCAATAGCTCCTTGAAAAGGGTGAGATTTTGTGATCAACTACCTTTTCTGTGCTGGCATTAGATATGGCTTTTGCTTATGCAAGTCTTGTGCAACTGCTGTGCATTTATGTGTGAAGGTTTTGACACATCCATATGATGATGTTTTTCTCATAGTCATCTATCACATCTGCCTATTACATTCTGTTTTCTCATCTACTCCAAGATCTCAGAGCCTTTTAAGGATTGTATGGTATATATGATTCTGCATTTTTTTTTCTTTTTTCTGGAACTTATCCAAAATTGAGTCTCTGTGTTAGTTATCATCTACTGCAATTAGAAGTTTTTGTGATAAGAATTGAGGGTATATTAATTTATAAATGTAATGAAGAGTCGTTAGAAGATTTAATGTCATGCATATTAAGCAAAATAGTGCTATCAGGTTATTTAATAAAGCCGTTGACCTGTTCAGATATAGGTTCTTGTCTCTAAAATGGTATCAAGTCTGGGTTTCATCTTACATATTAGACATTATATTCAATCTGAAAGTAATTGGTTATCTCCCTGAAGATTATATTATTATTGAAACTGGCATGCTTTGTCGGGTTAGTCATTATTGTAGCTTACAATGTTCACATTTGGATAAGATTGAGGACTCATTTTTGCCCTGGTGATATACAAACTACTATATAAATGACCTAATAAGGATGGAGGTTCCATGTAAGTACTAGCTTCAATATTTTTTTAATGTTGAAATTCATTTACTCAAGATTTTAGACAATCCAGAATATTAGTGTTATCTACATTTGGAATTACACTGTGTTGATTATTTTGAATAGAGTTCTAATGTCTTAACCACTAAACAAATGGGGTTCTGAAGCCAAATAGAATTTGAATTGGATAAGTCTTCTCTGGGCTGATATTCCAGACCTCTAATTAAAGAGAAAATCCTTTTAAGATTAACTATCAACCAAGAAAGTGTTAACTTTCTTATAATTTTGTTCATTTAAATAATATATGGATTTTTATACACAAGTATTAATATTCTAAAGATTGCCTAAGGAACATTTATACATAAAATATGAAATGCAGACCTTTTACATTCCTAGGGATTAAGCAACTTCAAGGACAAACTGGTGTGAAATAATGAAGCAACAACAATAGATTAGTAAAATTTAAACAACAAGTTATTAAAAGGGATGTTTACTTTTCCCAGATAAGCAGAAGGTTGTCTTTTCTTCAAAAATTTAGGGCTTTGATACATTTATATTCCCTTTAATGACAGCTTTTCAAATGATGTAACTAGTCACAGTAAAAAATAGCAATCAATTATTAAGTCAGGCCACTGGCATTGCCAACCTAAGCTGTGAATGAAACAAAAGTTCCCAGTTGTCCAGGGCTTCCAATGGCAACATTGAGATATTTTTAGTGAAAGTGACTTTCCAACAAATGGAAAATGTAATGGTGCAAGTGTTTTCATGAGTGAAAGTATATTGAATTGGCCCCAGCATACAACAGAGGGTTGTATTACAGTATCACTGCTACATCAACCAAGTGTTGGACGGGCAACATGGTCTTATTCCATCTTTAAACATCAAGGCTTAAAGATATTGTCAATAGGATGATCACTGGACTCCAATGTTAGCTGTCTCATGGATAGAGAACTCTAAAACAATGGATGAGTTTACTTGTTTTCCAATCATATTTACACAGACATTGCTTGTCTACAATGAAATGATGGAAGCTAGTAAATATATTTTTCTTACTTCTTTGTTTTTATTATTGCTTATATGTAAATTGGAAGGAAACTCTATATAATATCTTACAGAGACTAGTATATCAGTAGAACTTAGCTTCTTTATCAGTGTTAGTTTCAGAAATGGAATCTGTACATATGTCCACTATTTTGTATTGATAGTTCCTTTTTATTGCTGTTATTTGATGGTGTTCACAGTGAAGTATAAACCAGAGAACAAATCCAGTATAGGTCATGTGGAAGAAATTTCATGCCTATTGTATCTGCAGAGAGAGCCCTGTCATTGGACAGGAAAGAGGGAGGTGTGGCTCAGAGTTGGGAGGAAAGAGGAACAAGAGAGAAGAGAGAGGAGCCAGATGTCTCTAGCAATTACTGATAGTTACTCATAAAAAGGTTAGATAATTGGGATAACAACTATAATTGTGTTAGCTTCTTGTGTATTGAGTATTTGCTGATATATAATCAATTACCTTAATCTCAAGCTTTAGAGTTTTGATTTACTGGGTTACTGGAAGGTGGGTCCAACAATAACTGGGTAGTTATGACTGTAAAGTAACTAGCTGCTTCAGGGACAAGCGAACCAGAGCTGGAAGCACAGAAACTGGTAGCTACAGGGACAAGTTAGAGAGGGCAGCCCGGTGGAACCAGCTTAGGAGCTCTGGGCCCTGCTGGAAAGTTTGCCTAGACAAATGCGCTTAGAATGGGAACACAGTGGGCAGTCTGAGAGCTAGTTGGATGCTCTTTTTTTCAAATACCTCCCACTACAAGGTCATTCAGACAAAAGTTATTAACCCATGGTCAAAATGCTGTTAGAAATGGAGAAAGTTGATTAAGAGTATGAGGAGCCTCAAGGGGATTCTCATGTTCCAAAGGATGAGAGAAAATGTCTATGAAGCTCAGGGGACTACACCACAGATTCTGAAGGCTGACAATGTCAGAATCACTTTAAGATTAACACTAGTGGCTATTCTCTGCACATCCTCTAGTCCTACTCAACTATCTTCTCCAGCTTATGCTGTCAGCTACCCTCTGACATTCTTGTTGGAGAACCATAGACACTCACGTCCATTACCACTATATGTCTATTTTGCCTTTTTATTAGTTCCATCTTTAATTTGAGTGTCAAAGTCAGAATATCCCGAAGTTACAAACTATTTTATTCAATGAAGATGACATTCTTGAGAGGACAAAATAAACAATATAGAAGGCATGTCAGCTGTGGATATTCTTGGGGATACCATACAAGATTTTATAGAAAGAGATGACTTTAATAATTTAAAATGAGAGAGATGTTTGTGGTGATGAAGTGTCTCTATTTTTATTACAGACTTAATTTTGTAGAATCAGTAACATGAAATAAGGCTATGTGTACGTTTTGCAATGACAATGGTCAGATTTGATGCCATAGAAAAATTATGTGAAGGATATTAATTTCCAGTATCTAGGACTACTGTTCTATCTTTCAAAAGATTATGAAAATGTGGCATCAAAATAGAAAGCAATAAATATGTAAACAATTACTTAAATAAATCTTTGAATTTTCTACCTCTGTCCAACACTGACTAAAAAGTCATCACTGGAGAAGTTCATGATAACTAATTATAGGATGTTTTAGAGACACAATTTCCTCAGTCCATGGAAGAGCTATGAGTAATATAAATAAAATGAAAAAATAAGTTAATAAGAAAAGCAAAGCAGAAAGCCTTTCTAGTGTGTATCAATAAAATTAACCTTTATATTTAAAAATACAGTAGCAACACAAACAATTCATTCCTGTAATAAAGTGTCAATAGTTCTTATGGCTCCAAAATGTTAATGTTTAAAAGAAAGAAATAACATTAAATAATTTAAGTAATATTAAGAAAATTTTAATACTATTCCTTAAATAATGTTTTACTACATAATATATGATCCATAGCACTTGTTAAATTAATGGTTGAAACAAACACATGAATTTTACTAATTTTCTAGCTTTAATATTTTCTGTTTTACAGTATACAATTAAGTTGTATATACTAGTATCTAGGCACGTGCTTTAATGATATGATTTTATGGATCAAAAACCTACATTTATACTACCAACTACCACACTTTAGCCTTCATACACAAGAGAAATTGGTCCTTCAAATGGGTCTGGAGTTCAAGTCTATTTCACTATGTTAAATCTATTTCTTTTTAAGCTGTCTTTCAAAAGAATACTACCTATAGCAACAAACTCTTAAAGAAATCAAGCAAGAAACAGTATCTGACTTTGTCATTATCCTGTTTGAACTTTTGCAGGAGCACTAAAGGAGAGGCTAAAAGCTAGCAAGCAATCTTTGTGAACTGCAATGGATGAGCCCTGGCAGGCAAGGTTGAAGGCAAGACATTTTCAGGATTTGATTGCTGCTATTGATATGCCTTTCCTGTCATTATTAAATTAAATTAATATATAATCTCTGGCCATTAGCCCACCCCACTGGTCAGATTCTCTTCAGTTAAACAAAGATGCAGTGCATTGTAGTGATGCTATACAAACAGATGATTTCTTAATTCTTAATTGATCCTACAAGAATTCCTAAAATTATATTAATCACTATTAAGTCCTTTATAATAAGACTGCAATTAAGACCATTTGTGATATGAATACTACAATTAGAACTCAGAGGTGTTGGTTAGTCAACAAAAGGATGGACTAGGTATGAGGACTATCTTGTACCTCACTGGTACAAATTGGCATAATTATGCTCTAATTGTATTTTGTGAGAAAAGTTTCATTTTAATAGGAAGAGTGATGTGTAGGAGGAGCTAAGGTAGGAGGAGTACTGAGAGGAAGAAAAGGAGTAAGAAGAGGAGAAGAAGAAGGAGAGGAGAAGCTAGGTGATGAAAGAGAGATAGAGGGGGGAGACAGGGAAGCAGATGTTCATGTATCTCCACCAGTCAAAGATAGTTGTTATATCTAGGTTGGGTAGTGGGTTACACCTCTGATTGAACAATACCAAACTTATAAAGCCTATGATTAACATTTTTTTAAAAACCGTATAAATGCAAAAAGGAAAAGGGGGCATGGGATAGGGGTTTTCTAAGGGGGGGGGGGGAATGGGGAAAGGGGATAGCATCTGAAGTGTAAATAAAATAGCTAATAATAAAAAAAAGAACTCTGCCAGTCTTCATGTGCCATGGGTTAGTTTGTGCTGAGATAGTGCCACTGGTTAGTTTGTGCTGAGATGAAAAGCAAGCATTGAAACAGACTTACTACTTGTAATATATTTTTTTTAAGAGCTGTAAATCAATTAACCAAAGGTCATAAATGGGAACTAGTGATTTATTTTAGGTGCAAGGACAGAATATAAAATATTGACTGTATTTATCTACACAAAACTTCAATGCTAACATAGTCACAAAATCTATAGTTTTAGAGTTTCAGTGAACCTGTGGAGCTAGTAACAATAAATAAAGGTCTAGTTAGATAACTACTCTTTTTTTATTGGATATTTTCTTTATTGACATTTCAAACCTTTCCCAATTCTTCCCCTCCAGAAACCCCCTATTCCATCCTCCCTCCCCTTGCTTCTATGAGGGTGTTCCCCTAACCAAGCAGTCTCACCTCCCTGCCCTGGCATTCCCCTACATTGGTGTAACTAGCTTTGAAAACACATGTAAACATTTCTCTTTTGAACTTCTTATTTAATTTATTATTTGAATTTATATTTAAACTCCTGGTAAACTTTTGAATTAGATAGCACGTGGTCATGTATTTTGAGAAAATATGTAAATACTAAAAACTAAGGACACAGAACGAACAACTAGAAACAGAGAACTTAGGGCCGAGAGATTTAGATAGTTTAATAGGTTCAACCCCCACTCCCATTTCCTTTTCTTTTAGAAATAAAGATTGGAACCTCTTTCTAGGTGTTTTTTTGTTTTGTTTTGTTTTGTTTTTTCATTTCTGCAAGGTGTAGCTAACAAATAGTTGAATAAACTCCCAGATTTAGACAGGGTCTAAGGAATTCCTGCAGAGAAAAGAACTAAAAAGCCAGTGTTTATTAATCTCAGAATAAACAAGAAATTTTTTTAGATTTTTAGATTTTTCAGAGCCAGCAGCATCAGCTTTTGGCATAATTAGACAGTTTAGACTAGAGATTACCAGTCTTCTGCCGTATGTTCAATGCTGTGTTCCACTTCAGCTCATTCCATGCTGGGCAGGCACATGGCAAACTTTCCTTTAATGGAGTTACATGTGAATTTACCTGAAGAATACCAGACTTTACAAAACAGTAGTAAAAACAGCGAGCTAAAATGCCTGTCCTAAGAGTCCACCGTCACATTTGATAAATCAGAATGATATCCAGTAGAACCCAATTTCTCCATAAATCTCCAGTTTGATGCAACTAGTATCTTAAACTACAAAACTATCAAATATTTTTTAAACATGTATAGAAAAATGTTTTATTTCTTCTTCAGTATAATGGAATAGAATTTTATAATCAATCTAATAGTTACATTAAGTGCTTTATAGAAATTTGACCAAGCTATTAACCTTAGAGGTATATAAGACCTTACACAAACACAAAAACTTTACATAAGGACATTCATTTATTAAGGCCAAAATCTGTAAGTTCAAAAGTCCTTCAGTGGGTGAATCTTTGGACAGAAATGCTTGCTGTGAATGAAGTTTTAGTCAGGTTCCTCATAGTCCTTTTCTCTGACTATTCCCAAGCTTGACTCTGCCAGCATCAACTGGTATGGAGCTATTTATTTAGTTTAAGGTTAGACCACAATGCATTAATATATTGTATATTATAGTCAGCAAGTACAGACATTCAAAATTCTTCTTTGGCAATCCTTTTTCCATAAAAAGTTTAAAATTTTGACTTTTATGACTAATATAATGAGATCTTTATAGTAAAACTAAACTCACTTGTTTATTTTTACACAATGTGTGTGTGTGTGTGTGTGTGTGTGTGTGCGTGCAACTTTGTGGGAGTGGTGTGTGTGAGTGATTGTGTATATATGATGCTTATTTGTGGTTACATGAATGCCACCACAGGGGTGGAAACTTCTGTGGAGTCACTTCATGCCTTCCATCAACTTCAGGGTTCCAGTGATCAAACTCAAACTGTTATATTCCCATGGAAAATATCTTCACTCACTGTGCCATTTTTGTCCTTGTTTATTATAAATATCGGTGTTTCATTTTGTTTATTTCAAGACAAGTTTTCATGCCAAGACAAGCTTTGGAACAACAGGGTAAATGAGATAGACAGTGAGGTGTCTCATTGGTGGGGTTCAGGACTGAGATCAGCAGACAGGGTCAGCAATAAGATAGGCTGATAGTGGCTGAGGGATGAGGCTTCTGTCTACGGTAGCCAGCAGTTAGAAAAATTACTCAGCAGACTTTTCTCTGAGGGGAAAAAACTTGACTCAATGGGGCTGGCATTCCCTGTGGCTAGTGAAAACTGAACTTTCAACTCTTAGTGGCAAGCAAAAAAGAAAAAGAATGAGAGAAATTTCAAATACACATACACACCAATGCATAAAGCAAAAGGCAGATTCCAATATCTTCATCCATGTAAATATATATATATTTATCGAGAGAGAGAGAAATTTTCACATTGAATGCATGGAGGAATGCAAGCCAGCTTCAGACAGTTCTCAAACACACACATATTCATATATACACATGTACATATATACATATATATAGATACACACATATATAGATACACACATATACACATATATATACATACGTGCATATATACGTACACATATATACTTAAATATATACATATATCTTCACACAAATGTATATACACATATATACTCATACACACATACACATATTAACACATACACACATATGTATATACAAATATATGTGTGTATATATATGTATATTCTTATATATCTAGATATACTGATATACAGTTATACAGATATACACACATTGGTGGATAGAGCAAGTTCTAATAATACTCAAACAAGTTTTACACACACACACATACAAATTTGGTGAACCAAACAAGGTTTCAATCTCACACAAATTTTACACACACACACAAACACACATACATATACATATATGTATATATGTGCTAGATGAAAAAAATTTCAACATCTTTATTTTTTCTTCTATAACTTTTATATAACAACATAACCCTTCAAGCAGCACAAAACTACAATGAAATTGTATTCTACTTTTCTTCTAGTGAATTACTATAAAAATACAGTATTTTTGACAATACCTTTAAAATGTATAACATTAAGTAGTATAGGTAAAGAGAGAATAGTTCCAAGAACCCACGTACATTCAGAGCTAACCAACTTTTTATAGATTAGCAAATTGTGAGAAAGCAAGTTGGTTTTCTCAGCCAATATCTCTTACTGGCAGGCAGTAATTTGTTATGACAAAGAAAGGATTATTTTATTGTTTATCTTTAAAATAATCTTATAAGAATCTAAAAAAATCACAAATTTAAAATTCTATATAAAAAGCAGTCATTTCGGTTTTAAATCCTCAGTATGCACATATACTCATCAGCAAGTTTTATAAATCATAACAGGAAGCTGAGAGCAAAAATGGGTACAAGAAATTAATCATCACCAATCCAGCCTCAGTGAGAATCATGTCAGCCAGTGCTGCCATTGTTCTTGTTCCCTGACCATAAAAGGTCCATAGCTTGTAATTAATAAGAACATGTCTTTCTGAACTTCAAATTGTTCCCTAAGATGTTCTACATTAGCCAGTAGCAAAAACATATTAACCTAGCCTCACTAACAGTTTTGTTTTTCCACATGTTTTCTAAGGGTTGTGGTCATAGTTGACAATCTTCATTTCTACTAGGTGTGGTGAATCATTAATCTACTGTAGCCCCAATGTCTGAAAGAGATCTGGCATTATTATTTTGAGTGCCAGTGACACTGCCTGATGAGGGCCTGGAAGCTTCCCATGCCCCCTTTAGAGTTTTCTTAGATTAAAAGGGATATGAGGGTGACAAGCAGAACAGAACTCTATAACAGCATAAAGTTCTCAAGACACATGGTTCTTGGGGTCATGCCTCTGTATTTGGCGGGCCTCATTCCACGAGTTCTAACACACTTTGAGGTCCCATGCTCAGGGCTCTAGGCAGTCTCCCTAGGATTTTCTGTCTGTTCTGAAAAGTCACTATGTTGATCACACCGATCTCAAATTTAGAGACTGGTATCTCCTGCCTCCTGAGTACTGGGATTAAAGCCAGGTTCCCCAATGCCAAGCTTGTCATGATAAATTTTCAAGTTGTTGTAATAACAAAAGAAATAGAAAAAACATTTGTTTACATAAATGGTAGTTTGTATATAATTAAACCTTGACCTAGTTGATAAAATATCTTCTTTCTACCAACCAGTTAATTGGGGATCTTTTGATGCGTAAGGTAGACACAATGGATTTGGAAAGAGCAGAAATTCTGAGACAGTCGTTATAAGGCTCTTGTACAGAATGCCCATGGGTGGGACTGGAACACCAGAGTCTTCATCTAGGTCTTGGATGCTGTTGGAATCCGTGGCTTCAAGCAACAGTAAGTGCCCAAAGCAGGCAGTTTCTAAGTAAATGCCGAATGTTGTAACCTTGCTTCCCAGAACAAAGATAGTTAGTTAGAGTGGTCAGAACTACAGTGTCAGGTCTCTTGGACTGAAGGCTTAAATGATGGCTGAACGTTTCCAGTGAACAAGGATCGCATTTTCTCATCTCTGGCTGTTGATAGCCTTCCACATCCCTATATCTCGTATGTCTACCCTCTCTACTCCACTATATTTATGTTCCAGATATTTGACTCTTCTACTCCTTTCCCTGCTGCTTTGGCCCTCGAGCCTTCTGGGAGTCTTCAGTTGTCTTCATAAGAAAACCATTGCTGCCATCCCCGCTGTAATGTGGGCACCAGGACAGAGGTAGTTGTCCTCATCACTGCCATAGTTCTATTGCTTCTTAGAGATTCTCTTTATACTTCTTGTTCAGCCTTCTATTCTGTGAAATAAAGCCAAAAGCAAACAAGGACAGAACACCTCAGACAGACTTTGTAATGATCCGCAGGTTGCACTGGATCCTCAGCATGGGAAGCTGTGACGCAGCGGACCTGAAAACACTGTGGTTTAATTCTATTGCCAAAGGGATGTGTGGCATGGGTAGAGTGTGCAGATGTGGTGATTGTAACTTACTCTTCAATCAGGGGCCTCACAGAAACCAGTAATAACAAAGCTCTTCTGCAAATGAAGTGTTGTAGTCGGCTTCAGTCATTCCTTCGGTTTGAGGTTGAGCAATGGCAGGAAAGTATTTGAAGAGTGAAATAAACGCGCAGTCATCTACATACTTGTGTTAAAGTGACACCGTTTTCCATGTTGGGACTGAGAAGCCAGAGAAGTCGTAACTGGAGCAGATTTTGGTTGTGATTGTAAGGGTTTCCGGAGCTGCTAGAGTGTCCTCAATATGATTGAAAAGCATTCAAAGTAGGAGGACTGCTGTTGAGAAATCTTAACTGACTGCCTATAAAGGGGCTGCTTAGCTGAAAGTTTCCTGCTCCAGGCTGCCAGGCATAGAGGGGGCTTATCAAAGAGCCCCCTCTTGACACTTAATCAAGGAAAGCATTAGAATTATGTTCATTAAAGGTTTCATGAAAGCTCAATGGGAAACTAACAATCCTAATAGCATTTAACAGTACTTAATAACATTTGACAGTGCTTAACAGTGATTATTGTCTGACCCAATGACCCAGGAATGGCTGTAACCCTCTGAACTGTCTCACAATCCACTCAAGCTATAGCATTTAGCTCTCTTACTCTATGGGTAAATCTACGACAGAAACATTTAGTTGAAAGTTCAATATTCTTAAATGGCCCTTATTCATGGAGAGCAACTATGAATAACATTTCCTTTTACATTATTTTCACTGGAGAATTATTCTGGGTATTGATCCTTAAGCAAGAAAATGCTTGAATTGTTGAAACATCCTTCGTAGATGTTTGCAGCCTGTGCATAGGACTGTTGTGAGACCAAGGTTGGTTTTTGTTTGCTGAGAGAGAGAGAGAGAGAGAGAGAGAGAGAGAGAGAGAGAGAGAGAGAGAGAGAATACAAAGATCATATCCTAAGTGTATGTAGATGTTATATTTTTTCTTGGAAATAAGATTAGCAAAGGATGAAGTAGCTAGTGCCTTGGCCAGATTTGAAGTTTTCTGAAATTACACTCTTCTTCCTTTGAACTAAAATGAAGTCTTTTTATTAATTGGAATGGAAATGCTGTGGTGAGTGGTTATAAAAAGATAAAGAGAAGGAGAATATGTTTTGGGGAATGTGTAGTAAGGTATAGGGAAAGGGGGTGCCCCGGTGAGCCCATGCTGAGGCATCCCTTAGTCCTGAGGGACCAGCCACATGATGGTGTAATATAGAATAGAGCTTATTTATTCTATAAATAGATACACTATTACCTTTTTATAGATAATAAATGGGGAGTGGAGTCAAGAGTATAGTAGAAGCAGAGAGAGAGAGAGAGAGAGAGAGAGAGAGAGAGAGAGAGAGAGAGAGAGAGAGAGAAGAGGCTGGCCATAAGCAAGTGGAGAGAGAGGGAGGAAAGGAATGGGTAGAGAGTGAGGAAGGGGCAAGAAGACAGAGAGGGAGCAAGAAGGCAAGAGCAAGAGAGAGAGAAAAGAGGAAGCAAGCAGCCCCTTCGCCAGGCCTACTTGTCTGTTGCCAGCAAACTGTGGGGCAGAGCACACCTGGCTGTTGCCATCTAACTGTGGGGTGGGGCTTTGACGGAATGCTAACAAGGAGTAGCTAATATCTCTGATATAATTCTTTACTTTAACCTACTAAAGAGGTTGAAAATTCTACAGGACGTTCTGAAAAGGATTTTTTTTTGTCTTTTTTTTTTTTTTTTTAAATCTCTGAGCTCCAAAGCAATTTACAAGATCAAGTGAGTACAGGGAGGGAGTGAATTAAAAATCACTGTCTCCTACAGTGGTGTTTCATACAAAACTATAAACTACTACAAAATAGCAGTAAGCCTTTAGATTAAGCCCAAATAAGAATGTCTATTAGAAGTTTATTTGTCAGTGTTGTAGTATGTTTTAACCCTGGGATCAAATAGAAAATTGCAACTTCCATTGTGTTAATTTTTTATTAGATATTTAATTTACTTACGTTTCTCTCCCAGAAACCCCGTATCCCATCTCCTCTCCTCCTGCTTCTCTGAGGGTGTGCCCCCCACCCACTCTCATCTTCCTGCCCTGGAATTCCCCCACACTAGAGCATACAGCCTTCACGGGACCAAATTCACAAACATGGATTAAATCATTGTGAATTCTAGGATCCAAAATACATAATAATATGCAGTATATAAAATCACAGATAATGAATAAAAGTTAACAAAATAATTCAGGTTAATATAAAAGCTAAACTTAGTACTCTAGCTTTAGAATACACAAAGGTCTTGTTACTACATTAAAAATACAAGATAGTGACTGTGGTTACAAATATATGGTCTACATTTTAAAGACATATATCAAATATGATTATGTAAAATAGAAAATAAACTCAATTTTCAAATAAAAATTAATAAAACTTATATTTAGAATAATTTATTTGATTTTTGTTTTGGCTATAATAGGAAATTAATCTAATCATAGGAATAAATAATCCAAAATGAAGTTTTGCAGTATGTTTATATGAAAATGAAAGACTCTAAAGCAAGCAAAAATGTCCCTCATGGATGCTTCTGTGTGTCTCTGATTTATTCAAATGAAGTTGCTATTTACCACAACAAGAACTTATATACTTTAGATTGTCCTTAAGGCCAAAGTTACAATATGGAAATACATCATTGTTTTGAACACTCAAAAAGTAAGGAATATTCTATAAGTAAATAAAAATTTAAATTTAACCTGAGCAAATATTCTAAATATAATCATCACATTATTAAGTTCCTTCTACTAGTCTGTTCTTACTACTATCAGAAGCTTATACAGACTATACAAAATTAAAATCATTCCCCAAATCATATAAAGCTTCTTTGGACATAATTACATGTGTCTATGCAATTTTTCATTTGCACAAATGTTGAACATCAATATTACGCAAAAATATTGTCATGAGAAAAGTTCATGATTATAAATAAAATACAATTTTACTTTTATTTATAAATATGGATGTTCTAATCCAAAGTGTTCATGCATATTAGTCCAAAATAAGAGTCATTTTGTAATAAAGAATTCCAGTCAGAAATCATATTAAATTCTACAAATAAAAAGTGAATCCTGTGAATTAATCAAGACATGTATTAAATTCAAAATTATTGTAGTAGATCTCTAACTTCCTTGCATCATTCAATTCATATTTTAGGAGACAGAAGCACTTTAGATATATTTTTACAGGAATCACAGCCGTTGTTCAAGATACAGTAAGTTTTAAATTGTTTATCTCAAACATAAAGAAAATATCTTGCTCATGAAAACATATCTGAACTAAGTAATCCATAGTAATTATTAAAATAATAAAATAAAATGTTTTTCTTTCCTTGGAACTACATATGGGATTTGAAGTTTTAAAAATAATTTAGTTTAAGGTCCCAAAATCATATTATAAATTTGGGTATGTTATCCCCTGGGTATAAACTTTCTACTCAAAAAGCTAGTAACAGGAGGAAATTTTTGAAGTTTGAACTCATCATATAATACGGAATGACAGCCTGACTCAAAAATATAGCAAGAATAAAAAGGAATATTATATGCACTGTATTTCATACATTTGTACATTGATAAAGCATTAATCAAACATTTTAGGAAGCATATTTATGTAGTGCAAAATAAACTTGATTTGATTGTTACACACACTATTAAATGTAGTGAATTGTCCTGTTGTATTCCATAAGCACATGCTTTTTTAAAAAAACTCAGATAAAACAAGAAACAATAGTAGATTACACTTAAACTGTAAAAGAGTAAGTACTGTTTCTGACACTTTCAGACCTTACATGGGTCCTATAGCCTATACATTTTCCCACACTAGTGAGTGTTCAACACATCCACCCAAACAATCCCCAAACTTCCAGGCCTATTTGGACTCATGAATATAATATACCTGCTCAGCCAGCTGATTACACTACCTTGATACATGGAGTCTTCCTCTCCACATGCCCGATAAATATAAGCTATATAAACGGCCATAAAGTGAAATGGTCACTTGTTAAGATGCAGGAAATGGCTGTGACAAAATTTCACAGCCCATCATGATAAAAATTCAGAGAGAACATGCTAGAAGGGAAAAAAACTTCAATATAATACAGGCTGTGTATGACAAACCCACAGCTAACATCACCTCAGATAGAGTAAACCTTAGAGTAATCTGAGGAAAATCATGAGCAAGAGAGAAGTGTCTGCTACTGACATCCTTCTCTATAAAATGTCTGTAGCCCTAACCAGAACAATAGAAGAGAATTAAATAACAGGGATATAAGTCAAAAAGTAAAATATTTGCTATTTACAGATATTGGAATTCATCTGTACAAAAGAGATCCCAGAATTTCCACAGGGAAATTTTCTTTAAATAAGCAGCATGTTCACCAAGATGGCAGAACAAAAGCATACTTAAAAAAAATAAGAAGCCTTTTTATATTTCAATGCTATTCATGCTCATAAAGGAAAACAGAAAAACACACTTATACAACATTTAAAATATTATCTAGTAAAACACTTTTTCAAGTAAGTGGAAGATAGCCACAGTGAAATATTAAATCTACTTAGAAGGAAAAGAAGATACTGGAAGATGGAAAAACATCCCCTACTCACAGACTGGCAGAATAAACATTGTGAAAAATGACCATCCTACAAAAAAATTCTAAAGATTCAATGCAAATACAATCAAAACTCTGTAACATTTTTTCACAGAAATAGAAAAAGACTGCCTTAAAAATAGCTAAATAGATTCTGAGCAAGCAATGCTTAAAGACTTACTATACTATATTTTAAGTGATATCTCAAAGTTAAAATAGTAAGGCCAGTATGGCACTGACACCAAACCAATCACTGTGGATCAATATAATGAAACAGAAGACTCAAACATGAGTACACAAACTACAGGTTTTTTTTTGTTTTGTTTTTTTTTTTTTTTAAGGAAACAAAGGAAACAGAGTTTTCTGGATACAGTAGTGAAATCAAAATATGATTGCACATCCATTGTGACAACAGACACAAGATTGCACAAACTAAGGGCAGAAACACTCCTGGAATAGAAGTAGAAGTTCACCATGAACTCACATCACTAAGTGAGAACCCATTGGCATTTGATGGTTGCTAGACAGAGTCAGGGTCACTTTTCTTTAAGTATAGACTTTTATTATATGGGTTCCTGGGATTTTAATCAAGCCTCTCTGCTTAGAAGAAAAGAGAATTACTGAAAGAGCAACTTCTATAGGCATTGTTATATACATTATGTATGTGTGCATGCATATATGTATGCATATTTATATAAATATTTGTGTATATATACATACATATAGATAGATATCATCTGTGTATGCAGGCACACACACACATATACATGTATATGATATGGCTTCAAGTTTTGTGTTTTTATGAGATTCCTGTGGGACCACACTTGTGTTTCTTTCCTTCTTGTCCATTTGCTTTGGCCCCTTTTTTCCTATTCTGACTATCTTGTTTTTATTTTATTATATTTAATTATTATCTCTTAAATACCTGTTTCTTTTCTAGTGAGAGACAGAAAGTCAGTAATTATGTATAGAAAAGGAAATGGGGAGAAACATGGAGGGGTATAGGGTAGTAGAAACTATAATTACAAAATATTGTGTAATTTCTTTCAATATAATAAAAAAGTTAAAATGTATTTGAGTAGTAATTTAATAAATTCAGAACTAAGAAGTTGTTTTATTTTTGACAGCTTTATTAGACTGAATCTGGAATCTTTAGACTGTATTTAATTTTTAAGAATATTATGCAGTGCATGTTAATGATATTTCTTCTAGCAAATTAAGAAACTGAATTTCAATGATTAAATGTACGATTAAACTTTAAATTAAAAATACAAGAAATATATTAAGCATTAAGACAATGTTTACTTTTTCTCAAATGGTTTAAGCGAAGAGCTATCATTTTCTCTTAAAAAATATTAGAAATAAGGACGTAAAGAATGGTCATAATAGAACAATGGTTGTCAAGTTTACCTGTCTGTAATAAATACCAATCAAATCACACATACTAAAAGACAATAAATACATACATACTTACATGAAAATACATACATGCATAAATACATAGGTAAATAGGTATGCAGTATAGTGGTGAGTGTTGCTTGTTGATATAATAGAACATTGTGTCACTGTGGAAATGAATTGAAGCATGTGTGTGTTGCAGAGTCTGGATTGTGGTAGTTGATGTAGAAAGATGCAGCCTAAAAGTGGGTCATGCTGCTATGTGAAAAGGGATCATATCCTGAATAAAACATAAAACAGAGAAAGCAAGGTGAGAAGTGGCATTTCTTCTTTCTGTTCTCTGTCTGGTTATGCAATGAGACTATCTAACTGTCCTGACTAGTTTTATATTAAATTGATATAACCCAGAGTCATCTGGGTTCAGTGATAAAATGCCTCCCTATGATCTAGCTTGTAGAGAAATTTCTTAATTAGTGACTGATGGAGAATTTCTTAATTGGTGTCTGATCATTGTGAGTGGTCTACACCTGGTATAGTGATCCTAAGTTCTAGAAGAAAGCAGACTGAGCCAGCTACAAGCAGCATCCTGTTCTAGCTGCATCAGCTCTTTTCTTCCAATTCCTGTCCTGTTTGATTTCCTGTCCTGAGTGATTGCAAGCATAAGCTATGATATTCATATATATGTGGCATACATTCTTTCCTCCCTAGGTTATCTATGGTCATAGTGTCTCATCATAAATTTAGAAATCCTAACTAAGATACTACCTCTTTCCACAATGGTTTCCTTTTTCCTTACAGTGAGTGATAGACACTTAAAGTATAAGAAAAGTAAACCCAATGTCCCTTGAAGCCCTATTGTCAGGTATTTTAACACATCTACATGCAAAATTACTTATACAGATAGATTACAAATGATATGTAGAGACAGACAGACATTAGAAAGATTATCACTATGAGATGAGTGCTGAAGAATTCTAGTTCCTGACAAAGAATAATATTCAAATTGAACAGAACATCTAGTTCCTCTATCCTTTCTCTGTAAGGAGTATATCACTTTTCTCCAATGAACTTTTGATACAGTGTCACAGCAAATGAAATAAAAAAAATACAAATTAGCAAATTTTAAATAAAATCTAACAAAACAAATATGGAGAAACACCTGGGGGGGATGAGGTATGTTTGGGGGCAGTCACGACAGAGTACAAAATTACAGAGAAAAACTCCAGAGATGTATACACATTCATACTTATTTTTGTCCTCGATTATAATAATCACAAATATGTTCAGATTTCAAGAAATGAAGAAAGAAAAGCTATAAAGAAGTTAGGAAATTATAAGAAATTTAATTTTTAACATAATTGAGCAAGGGTGGTGTTTCAAAAATTTAGGGTCTCATAAAAAGTCTAGACATCTTCTCAGGATCCCAATTATTCCACACAGTATAGGGCTACTTTAGATCTAATGATAGTTTCCCTAATAGTACATTCCCAATACTCTATTTCTAGTTTTATTTGTGCCTGTCTAAACTGGAACATAATTAATTACTTGATATTAAAACACATCAATCCTTTTATCAATAATGTACAGTTTAGTGTATGCAACATATACACAGTTCAGCACAAAGATTTTTAAATATTAGACATAGGCACTGAAAGAGAAGTATAAACTGCAAATAGAAAAAAAAGTCAATTAGACAGAGCAGGAGATGAAACACTTATGTTTGAATTTTAATGAAATGACTCTTTATTAATGCACTGCAAGATTTAGAACAAAAGTTGTACAGTAAGAATGAATAGAATAATGAAGAAAACTATCTCTCCTGCTCTGAGATTTTTCTCAGTTGCTTGTATTACCTTTTTTCTTTTTTTTTAAATTATCAAATTTTATTGTTTTTTTGAGACAGGGTTTCTCTGTGTAGCACTGGCTGTCCTGGAACTCACTCTGTAGACCAGGCTGGCCTCGAACTCAGAAATCCGCCTTCCTCTACCTCCCAAGTGTTGGGATTAAAGGCGTGTGCCACCGCTGCCTGGCTATAATCTTTACTTTATAACACAGGGGTTATAAACACAAAAATGCAGAATGTGGGGAAGGGGATGACACAGGAGCATAGGTGTTCAGGGGGAGTACAGATATCTTTCAGAATAGAGTATTAGCTGGGTGAAGGTTCAGGGGACAGGTCACTATGACTCTGTCTAAGATTCACTTGTCCTTCTCTAAGTTGGTACTATCCACCAAGGCTGCCTATTTACAAGGTCTATGACTACTCAGGCTGGTAAATTTCTACAAAAGCTGCATGTTTACAATAGCTTATAGCCATCTGTTTCAGTATTTTTCCACAGAGACCCAAGATTATGTGTTAGCAGGCATGTATGTCAGGCCTATTGCTGCTTGTATTACTTTTTGCAAGATTGAGGCTTTGTTGCCTTTCCCCACATTCACATTTGCACACCATTGATGACATTCTTATTTAGCTTATGTTTGGACAGTCCCATCAGTGAAAGTTTATGGATGTAGTTTCTGATATCACATGAAGACACAATCTCAAGTCCCTGATCCTCTGGCTCTTATAACCTTTCAATATCCTCTTCTGCATTTTTCTTTGAGTCTAACATGTGGTAGTGTGTTATAGATGTAGTCACACTGGGCCACACTGTTGGGGGATGGTGTTGTGCACTATGTATTTAGATGCAGATGTCTGTGTCCCAAGATCTGATTTTTATGCCCAAACATATGTCAATATTCCGGGAGTTGGCATGGTCAATCATCTCTGGTCTCAATGCTATGTAAAATTGTTTTCTATCATCTCTGATTGGTCAATAAAGAGCTGACTCAGCCTATCACTGGGCAGAGGAGATAGAAAGACTGAACTTCCTATCCCAACAGGGCGTCTCAGGATTAGAGGGAGGAGGTAGGGAAGGACTGGGAAGAAAAGAAGAGAAGTGGCTGTGAATAATACTGTGCAGGAGTCCAGATGAGCATGTCACCAAGGGATTATCCACGAGGAAACACATGGAGCAGAGCAAGGCAAAGCAACACTCAAACTACAAGTAACATGTGGCCTGAGGCTGGAATGTAAATGACTTAAAGGAAAAGAAAATGAATATATGCCCATTCATAGTGATTAAAATTTGTTAATAAACTTAAAAGGTACTTGTGTCAATTATTTGGGGCCTAGAAGGGGAACAGAAAAGACTTCCATCTATAAATTACAGTCTATTCTTCATAACTGCATTTTTATTGGTTGTGGTTTTCTGTTGTAGTCTTTATCTGGAGAGATAAAGGGGAGTGGATAAGTATTGCAATTATATTATTATCTCAAGAAATGAACAAAAGCAAACAAAAGAAAAGATAAGGCAAGTCCAACAAAGTGTGAATACTTGGTATTGCTTTGAAGGGGAGAAATAATTAACACTGAGACCTTTGAAAAAAATCTTTCAAATAGGACAAAAATGACAATGTGGTTACATTCCATTCCTCTTCTGTTAAACTATTACACAGAGTATAAGTAAGAAAAGCATGTTCCTCAGTATCTTCACATGATCAAATATTTTATTTATTATAGATTAAACAAACAAATTATTCACAAGAATTCACATATTTGTAACTAAGCAACTTGTTATAAATTAACAAAGTGTAAGCAAGCAAGGTAATATTCTTAGCCAGTTTCTCTTACTGGCAAGCTGAAATTTGCAGTTAAAATAAATAGATCAAATATTTTATTATTTATCTAAAAGAGTAAGTTTACAAAAACCTTTTAAAGTCACAAATCTAAACTTTTACATTAAAAAGTCATTTCCACCTTTAATCATCAGAGATTACTCATTAACAATTTTTTTAAATATACCAGGAAACTGAAAGCAAAAAATAGGTAGAAGTAATTATCCGCTTGATTATGAGCACATCTTCAGCAAGAGCGGCATAGCAGTCAGTATGAGTCTGGATGCTGTTTTTCTTGTTCCCAAACCCTAAAAACATCCCTGACTTAACAATGAAAAGTGTGCCTTTCTGAACTCTAAATTGCTCCCTAAGATTTTTCATGTCAAACCCCTAGCAAAAACATTTCAACTCAACTTAATCAACAGTCTACATTTCCAAATTCTTTCCAAGGATGGTTGATGGTGCTAAAAATATACATCTCTAAGTTCTTTCTGAAGGGGTTGGAAAAGGCTTTAATCTGCTCCAGTAGCAATACTTGAAGAAGATCAATCACATGTAGTCCTCTGGGCTCTGCATTTCCGAGGCACACATGTTGTGATTTTGCTAAACAGTGGGCCATATTCCATAAGTTCTAAAGCAGTTTTGCAGTTCTTTTTGCAACAGACATAAAGACAAAATTCTGGAGCTAACATTTCTTGATTAGACATAAAGTATGGTGTGTGTGTGTGTGTGTGTGTGTATTAATATGTGTGTGCACGCACATGTGCATGTGTATCCTAGCATAAGGTATAATGAATTTTTTATTGGATATTTTATTTATTTACATTTCAGATGTTATCCCATTTCCCATAGTGATATTCAAAAATTTGTTTTTCTTATTTGCTTAGTATTGCCACATTGGTAATCTGTAGAGAATAGAAGAAATGAACAGAGACATCGAGACACATCTTTCTTTATGTTTACAACATAAAATCCTTAAAAGAAAATAAGAAAAAAACTAAAAGCTAAAAAAAAAAATCCAATATTAAAGGTAAAACATTCCAATTTTGATTATCATTGGTGTCGATTTTTGTAAATTCAACTCAGAATATATGATTTTAGTATAATATTTCCATTTGCAACAATGTTTATTATGTAAAATCAAAGTGTGTCTATTTTGAGTGAATAAACCATTTAAATCTCATTATGAAAATGTACACAGTATTATACGGGAGGTACTTTTTGGTAAATGCAATATAAATAGAACTCAAAATAATTTTGTAAATTCATTGAGAAAGAAAGCAGGTCAGTTCATCCCACTGGACATGGCTTTAAGAAAAGGAAACAGAAAATAATAGGTAAGAGGTTTTTCAGTGAATGACAAGGAATCTTCAGCATTTTATTTTGGAATCCTGATTCAGTGGATATTCCACAAATTTACACCTGTATAAAACACATGGAGAGACCCATGGCTCCAGCCTCATATGTAGCAAAGGATGGCCTTTTCTGACATCAATGAGAGGAAAGTCCTTTGGTCCTGTGAAGGACTGAGTCCACAATGTAGGTGAATGCCAGGGTGGTGAAGTGGGAGAGGGTGGATAGGAGAGGGAACACCATCATGGAAGCAGGGAGAGGGAGGATGGAATAGGAGGTTTCCGGTGGGGAAACCAGAAAAGGTAATAACATTGAAATATAAAGAAATACAATATCCAATAAAAAACTTACAGTGTGTAAGTGTTAACTCTGTGAAATTTATTTCTGTCATATATTTAATAAAGCTACAAAATAAATCAATTCACTGTAGACAAACTATTTCATATTATCTAAATACAAGGATATCTAAATAAAAGATAATGGTTTCAAAAATGGTTTCAGTAATAAAAAATAATTTTTTTTATCTATAGTAGGATACTTATGAAAAGCCTATAGTATAGTAATAACTGGGTATTAAATGCCTTCCAATCATTATGAGAAGAAAGTTAAATTTAATATTTGTCATTATATTAGAGATAGGGAAGCAAGGAGGAATAATGATATGCATGAATAGAAATTTATAATAAACATGAAAAACAGACAATAACTAAAATTAATTAAAATGTACAAATTTGTGAATCCCATACATATATATGCTAACTCAAAATTTTTTATTTTCATAAGGCATGATCAACACATCTGATAAGAACATCTTAAATTGAGAAATTGCAAAATTTGCTTTCATAGAATTTCAAGATAGGTCATATTTAATAATTCATTTTGAATATCTGGAAGTCATATATTGTGGATTAAATCAATACACTGATTTTTGAGAAAAGGAATAATATAATTCTATTGTCAATTACTCACATAAAGAACCCACAATAGTATTCCAGCTGATTGACACTGTATCTAGCCTTTACATTTGTGTTTTCCTGTTCAGCTTCCAGAAATATCACCCAATTGCAAAAACAACAGGTAATGCTCAATGTATGGCAGGCATCTTGACACTTCAATTTCTATGTGTGTGTGCATTTACTCCTGTCTGTCTATCTATCTATCTATCTATCTATCTATCTATCTATCTATTCATCTAAACATCTATCTGTCTATTAATCACTATCACTATCTATCACTATCTTATCATCTATCTCTAACTATATATATATGAATTATATATACATGAGCATATATACACATATTTTACACATACACACACACACACACACACACACATATATATATATATAGTCTTATATATATATATAAGTCTATATATATATATATATAAGACTATATATATATATATATAAGTCTATATATATATATATATATATATATAGTCTTCCCTCTACGTTAGATAATGTCATAGGTAGGACATTCCTAACAAGAACATTGATTCATTCATTTGCAATTGTTTTGTAAAGCTATTATCATATTTAAATTAAGAGGTGAATTTAAATAACTTATCAACTTGTTATATACCTTTCTTCCTCAGTAGACTCTCTATGGAAGGACAATTGGATATTCTGTGTTCCCAAGAAATGCTGTTAGAAAAACAAGTAGAGATTTACACACTTGGGTTTTCAGCACACACAGGAAGTTTTCAATAGGGATTCATATGAACTTCCATATGGCAGAATGATGTGCAGAAGGCTAGGAAAGCCCATAATATGTCATATAATTAAATGAAGTGCTACATTTATACTCTAATAATAAAAGTTATTGCAAGATTGTAAATCATGACAATGCAAAAATATAATAAAACCAAACAAGAAAATAGAAGAGGAAAGAACAATAAAAATATGCTTTAAAAAAAAAGGAAAACATAACTAGGTGCTGGGTAGACTGGAGAAAGTATAAATGTATGTTTCTATGCTTTTCTGAGTCAACATTCCTATTTAGAGAAACTAATTCTTTTTGTTAGTATAATGATATCAACTGAAAGAATTAAACTAGAAAATTTAATGTAAGATTTGTAAGATGGATTAAGCACGGGATTAAACTTAGTAAGTATTTCACTCTATTTTTAATTATATAAATTTACTTTAAATACTTTTTAAATTTTTTTTTTTTTAAATTTTTTTGAAACAGGGTTTCTCTGTATAGCCCTGGCTGTCCTGGAACTCACTCTGCAGACCAGGCTGGCCTCGAACTCAGAAATCCTCCTGTCTCTGCCTCCCAAGTGCTGGGATTAAAGGCCTGCACCATGACTGCCAGGCTTAAATACATTTTAAAAATTATTTAATTGGTTGTTTAACTCATTTACATTTCAAATAATGTAAATCCCCCTTCTTAGTTTCCCCTCTCGAAGCCCTTTATCCCATCCTGTCTTCACCCTGCTTCTATTAGGCTACTACACCACCCAACCACCCACAGCTGCCTCACTGCCCTAGCATTCCCCTACTCTGGACCAAGGGCTCCCATTGATGCCAGATAAGGCCAGCCTAGGCTACATATGCAGCTGGAGCCATGGGTCCCTCCATGTGTATTCCTCAGTTGGTGGTTTAGGCCTTGGGAGTTCTAGGGAATCTGATTGGTTGATATTGTTCTTCCTATGGTGTTGTAAGCTCCTTCAGCTCCTTCAGCTCCTTCAGCTCCTTCAGTACTTCCCCTAACTCTTCCATTGGGTTACCCATGCTCAGTCTGATGGTGGGCTTCAAGCATACTCATTTGTATTGGTAAGGTTTTGGCAGAGCCTCTCAGGAGACATCCATATCAGGGTCCTGTTAGCAAGCACATTTTGGCATCAGAAATAGTGTCTGGGTTTCATGGCTCTATATGGGATGGATCCCCAAGTGGGGCAAACGCTGGATAGGCTTTTCTTCAGTCTCTGCTCCACTCATTGTCCCTGTATTTTCTTTACACAGGAGGAATTAAACAGATAGTTTGGTTTTTTTTTTCTTCAAAGGATGTAGCTGATGGACATAGAGGAAGGAATCAATATAATGTCATTGCATCTTGATGATATAGATTTGATGAGAGTCATATTTCCTATTGCTCCATAATAATCATGGCATATGCCATGTCATAAAGATCAAAGATCACATTTATGATAATTTAAATATGGATGAGGAAATTTATTTCTAAATTGAGATTTATTTCACCAAATTTTTGATATAAAATTATTATTGTGATTTTATATCATCTTCATATCATCTTTTCTGTGATCCTCCAGTTTTACTATGATTACATTTAGAAAAAAGTATTATTACTTGTTCAAATGTCAGCGTAATAAGAGTAATAGTTTTGCTTTCAAACATCAGGAGGACTTATCATAGTGAAAATGAGGTAACAAACCAATTGTCTAGAAATTGAGAGCTACTCATTTCAGGAAATCTCTAATACAATAATAAAATGGAAGACAGTCTTCTGGAAATTACTGGTGATTTAGTTTTGATACAGTTTCCCAGAAGGAAATATTTATTTATAAAATTCATAGAGAGAGAGAAAAAAATAAGCAGGTAAAGTATGGGGTAAAATGTCCCTAAATCGTTACTGATAGTTTACTAAGAAATCAGCATGGGACCTGTACTGTTCATAACCATTGTCCTACTTCTTCTACTCCTGTACAGTAAGGAACAAAACACTGTGTTCTTTCAGGTCTTAGATAGTTGCACAGCCTGGAAATGAAATATGATATAACAAAGTGGTTGGAAGCACCCTGTATTTTGATGCTGGGTGTGGTAATAGGGACTAAGTGATTGTGAAACAAGTCTGAAAAATAAAACTAAGTTTTAATATATTAATACCAAATGTTATTTGTAAGGTAAATATTGGCATAACATTCAGAAATAGTCCCTTTAAAACAAAACCAGAACAATGCAATATGGAAAGGTGTGTTTGTTCCTTTTCTGAAGCTTCTTTCTTGTGTTTTTAGTTCAATGGTCCCAGATTTTTTATTTCAATATGATTATAAATTAACAGAAACTGATGCTTTAAAAATAAAACACTGAGTTTTGAAAGAATTAAAAAGCAGAGCCTTTCACTTGTCCTAGATACTTTTCTATTCTTGTGACAAAACGCTGTGAGGACGTCACCTTCATTAGAATGAAGCGTTGAATTGATCTTATGGTTCCTTGATGGTGCAGATAGCACGGCATCTTGTGTTCAAACGTGGTGATGAAAACTGAAGCTGAGCTCTTTAGGTCACATCTTAAACCTAAAAGAGTCAACTGTTAATGGTTCATGGCTTTGACAATTGACACCCACTCCCCACACCCAGTGGCATATTTCTACCTGCAAGAAAATATTGAACCAAATCCAGATTAAAACACAAAAGGAAAAGCCCCTAGATTCGTATCTACTCTTTGTCTTAGATTGTTCTGTGCTTCCAATACATGTCCACCTTCCATGCTGGTTCCACGACTTGTATGGCTTCATGTCTGGTCCACAGCTAGGCATAGCTGCATGGGGAGGCAGAAAGTGGGAATGCTCAGTCTGAGATATAAAAAAGCTGGAGCTGGTTCCAGGGTCCCCAGACCTGGGTTCTCTAACTCTTGGACATCTAGGCTCTGCTGGGCGTTTTGGAAGCACTGAGAATTGAATGGGGAAGGGGATGAGCTAGAGAACACCAGCTTGTTCCAACTTTGCTTGTCTTTAGCTAGGTGCGGGCAGGCTTGGTAGTGGTTGTAGCTGGGAGCAGACAGAGGCCATCTACAGGAGAATTAATCAGCAGCTCTGTAGTCAAATGCCTTCTTCACAGCTTCCTATGGTGGATCTTGATGAAAGAGACAGTCCATGTCTCTAAACAGATTATTAGTTGTCTGTGGCTGAAAATGGGTGCATAATGCACCATACCCACTTCTCAGGGTAGACTTGAGATTATATACCTTTTGCAGGGAGGAATGTCTGGGAAGGGAAGCTAATTGGCTAAGCTCTCTGGGCCTCTAGGTCCCTCATTAGCACTCATTAACATGAAGAACTCTGTTCTGGCCTTATGTGACCATTGGGCACATTCCTTTATGTGAAGAGTACACCAAGCCGGTAATCTGGCATGGCTGGGAAGTCACCTAAGCCTCAGGTTTGTGAACACCAAATCTCCAGGTCTCAACCTGCTCTATGCTACCAAATTTCCTGGCATGGTTTTATGTCCCACAGCCCTGTGTACAATTACTCAAGAGCTCTGGAATCACCCAAATCTTGGAGTCTCCAATATAAACCAGGCTTTACTTCCACTGCTTTACGTGATGCCCTTTTGTAGTTTCCAAGCATGGATTCTCCTGTCATATGTTGCCTGGTCTCCACTAGTTTCTGAAACTGTGGAGGACAATGCTTTGACCCATTTACTTTTCTATGCTTGCCATGTGAATGACACTGCCATGTGCTGTTGCAGGCATGGAATTGGGTCTGGTACCTTAAAACTCTTTTCAGCAGAGTTTGCTTGTTGTTGCTTTTTAGGAGCAGGACAATACTATTTGTTTCATAAGTCAGAACTGGATCCAGGTATTCTGCTAGAGCAGGCAATACTTTTCAGCACTAAATCATAACTTTCAGTTACCTAACTTTCAATCGTAAGCACATGTCTTAACTTTGATTTAAAATAAAATGAAACTCTTTTGTAGTTTACTCACATAACATTTTGTTGGCTCTTTAAAGCTGGCAGGTCAAGATGAGAGGAGAGAGCAGTCCTAATCCTGCTGGGTCTCTCTGGGGCTGAGTGAGATGGTGAGTGTAGATGGCCCAAAGAAACACACCTGGCTGGGAGTCTTGTTGAAGCAGGAAGTCAACTTTAATGTAACAACCTCTTGTTTATATAAACTTGGAGCATATGGAGGAGGAGTTATGATAGGGTGAGAGGACTTGGGGGTGGGAAGGGTGACAGAGGGTATAGACTCTCCCACCATGCAAAAACTAGAGCCAGGCTCAGGTTTGTCCACAAGGCCCAAGTCAGGGCCAAAATGGGGCTCAACAACATTTGTTGCTGATAAATTACATTCCATAGTCATTACACTAGTTGAAATACTGTGATACATGTATATAATTTCTTCATATAAGTAAATCATTCCCTTTAACCAAAATGCAATCCTTAAATTGGCATGAAAATATGAAAAAGGATATGTATTCGTTATTCATTCTTAGTTTTTCGCACAGGAGTTCAAAAATACCTTACAATTGCATGAGCAATAAAAACTTAGAATTTTCACCTTCATTCTTTAGATTTCCAAGGATGGGAGGAGATAAAGTGGAAATTGAACTATTCACACATTCCAAATGATTTACAAAAGCTTAGCCTCTACAAACTATACATGAATGAACATAGATGGCTTCTGAGTCATTAAACATATCTGCGTGATGCAAGTGAAACTAGAATTTCATGTGTGAAGGTCTTTTCCATAAACATTTCTAGATTGTGCCCCGAGTGCATCTGGTTGTTTATCTCTATAACAATCTGTATAACACTTAACGATAAGAGAATAAATATAATTCAAATATTTTCCTATATTCCCAGCCACATTAATAAATTATTAGACATGTGCAGGATGTCATGAAAACATTTTATTTACAGCCAATTATGCATAATTATCAATGGTCTGGGCAGAATGAAATCCTTAACTGATATTGTATGGATTCCAGGATTCCATCCATGTAACCAATGTTAGACATGAGCTGTGTCACTGGACAATAAGCTCAGAGACTTCTAGAATTGGGTACTAAAAACAACAACAACAATAAAACTATCGCAGGTATTTTAAGCAGAAATGGATAATAGTAATGGTACCCTTTCAAGGAGTGTGATTTTTCTAAACCGGAGAAAACTGTGATTTGTGAAGAGAAGGGAGGAAAGGTCCATCCTAGATCAGATGCATGATCCCTGGGTGGCTTTCTAGCCACTCTGCAAAAGGATTTCACCTAATCTGCATTTGCTTTATGAAAGTAACAGTGGCTTTTTATATTTAGAAATGCTGGTAGACCGAACTCCAAAGCAGTTAGTTTATTGGCTATGTAACTGATTATAGAGTGGTAAACACCTGTTAAGTTCAAAATTATTATCAGATGGCATAGTTAGGTGAAAGGAAAAGAAAGTATTGGTCCAGGCCTTGATTAAGATTTTGGTTGGTTTAAGATCTCTATGATCAATAACCTCAAACTTAGCACATTGGGGGAAATTATTGGTAAAGTATAAACCAACTCTATTACTTATAATCAATCAAAATATTATTTACCTGCTGAACTGTCTGTCTCAGGTTCCTGTTGATGAACTCTTAATGGTAGCTAAGATTATGTTAAGAATCTGTGAATGGTCATATAATGTTGACACCATTAACAAGAAGGTTTGGATTAAAGTGTGCAGCTTTTAAATGATCTTCACATGAGGTAGTTACATCTTCCATAACTTAAAGTATTAGTGTAGCATACGTCAAAACAAGTATTTTTTTTTTTTTTTAGTACTGAGAACTAGAATGAACTATTTACCAGTAGAGTCTTGATTCAAACAAGCAAAATTGGAAAAAACAAAACAAAACCACAGGCTTGCTCTGTCACAGCTCACATAAGTACCATATACAACATAACATAGAAGGCCTGGTGAGTTAAATATGTCACTTCAATTCATGAAGCCCTATTACCTGATGTGGGTGTTTATTTGTTTGCTTTTCTTTGTTTTAAATGGCCCTACATACCCTGTGAAAAATAAATGTTTCAGAGAAACTAACAACAGACCGTGGAGGATTAAGTAAAATATATCTATAAGCTTAGTGAATCTGGGGGTGTTCTAACTGGTGAAGAAAATACAGTAGGTTAGAGGAGGTTGATAACAAATGATTGATCTTGGAAGTTCTTTATTCAGTCCTTCAACCTTGGATAACAAGCAGATGTAATTAACCTTCACATGAGAAGACACAAAATTCATGATTGCTGTAGTACCACAGGGATATCTAAACTTATATATTTACTGTAATAACTTTATATAATGGGATTTGGGCATGATTCGGGTTTCAAATATAATTCGAGTTTCAAGTAGAGTATTTAATGGACATTATTATATCAGAAACAGAAAGGCAGGCTAGGATTGGTTGAATTCATTACTGAGCCACCAAAGACGGTAATGCATCCAGCAGTGATCCAAGATTCTACAGATATTATGAAATAATTAATAATATTCAGATGTTTCTCAAGAAACTTAAACAAACTTTTATCCATTAAGTAGCATAAGAAACAACAAGAAACTCAGTTTATTCAGTTTATTTATATTTTAAAAATATAGATTTTCTGAGATTATTATTTCTACATTCATGTGACTTTGTGTCACTCATTCAATTTCTCACTACTGAATAACCCCAGTAGTTTGCTAAGCTAAAATCAGTTTATGAAGTGAATTAGACTAGTGTAAGAATATTCTTGTTTACATCAATGTATTAAATAAAATATATTGGAACGAAAGTAATATTACTCTACTTGCTAACTGTCAGTAAAAAAAAATGTGGTCATCAGAGACAGATTTACATAATATTTAAGCAATTGTTTTCCACTTCTAGAAATGCTATTAGTCACACAAGAGAATTATGGTATGAGATTCTCTATCTACAGTGGATATGATAAAAGACATGTGATATAGACTGTCTTGCCATGTATCTACACAATTCATTTGCTGAATTTCTACCACTAACAAATAGGGGAAATAGGACTTATGAGATGGTTATATATTGAAGTTAGCGACTTCATGAATGAAACTAATGTCCTCATGAAAGAAGTTCCTCAAAGCTGCCTTGTCTATTTATCCTCAGGGTGACACAGAAAAGGACTACTCTCTATGAATCAAGGAGCCAGCCTATGATTTTTTTCATGGATTTCTCAGCTTCCACACATATAAGTAATAAAAGTTTGTGGTTAAGCATTATAGTCTGTGATATTCTGTCATAACACTCCACCTAGATTAGAATGCTGTCTTACTGATTCTATGGGTATCTTTCTTACTTTCACTTTATGACTGAAATTAAAAATGAAACTAAAACAACTAGATTCTTAACATGGTGGAGCTCTTGCTAAAGCAACCAGTTCTTAAGAGTGGATCACACCTTTTATACCTAACTGCTGTTTTTATATTTTAAATAATATATATAAAGTTAATTACAATAAAAGTCATCTCAAATCATACTACAACTCTCTATGAGCCACCTCTGCACTGAGGTATGGTCTTCTGACCTTTTGAAATTAATTGGACTTTGGGTTGTGTCGCTGCCCACATCCGACCCGAGGAATAAGGCAACGGCAACCTTGTTCTTCTTCAAGCGGTTTATTCAGCTATCCCTGTACAGTGCGCTTCCTCTCTCTTTCTCCTCTCTTCTCCCTTTTCCCCAGCTCCCACAGCCCCTTATATGCATTGCCTTGATCCTATCAGCAGCTGCCACGAAGTCACTAATTGGCCACTCTCAATCAAGCGAGGTGGGGTGATCGGGTAACCACACCTCTCAGCGCATACAACTCCATATATGGAGTTGTCTTTTCTCTCAAGCAATGCCTATGCCAAGTGCCACTTTGTAATGGTGAGAGTGGAGCCGCTTCCCACAGGGTTTGGGATCTGGCTCTGTGGTAATAATATTGTCTACTCTTCCAGAGGACCTGAGTCAATGCACATAGCCCTTACCATAAAAGCTTACCACAATCTATAAGTCTATAACTCCAGCTGCAAGGAATTAGACCAACTCTACTTGCCTCAGTAGCTACCAGGCATACCAGTGTTACACAGACATATATACAAAAATACATTAAAAATAAATCTTTAAAAATAGTAATTTGACTTTACTCCAAAAAAGTTTATACATAATTTCAATTAAATATGAAGTTTTACTCTACTTACTATTTTTCTCCAACTCATCTCCTAGACTTTATAACATGTCTGCTCCCAACTTCTCTCTTTTTCTTTGTATATCCCTTTAAGTACATTTTGTAGTGTAAACATGAATACAAATATAGTACCATCCACTGGAGCATGGAACATCTAACAGTGACCACACCCCCAGACAAGAATTATTCTCTCTGTAACCAGCAACTACCACTTGCACATAAAGGGGCAATAAAAGGGTGTAACCTGTAGAGTGATTCTTTCATCTGTGTCAAAATTTTGGCTAGCTTTATCTACCGTAAGTCTTCTGCAGGTAAACAGAGTGGCTGGAGTTTATGCTAGCCATGTCACATTTAGTAGACACCACTGCACAACATTCCTTCTCAACTTCAGCTCTTACATTCTTCCCAATTCTCTGTGAAAATACTCTCTGAGCCTTGGTGGTAGGATACTGTTGTCCCATTTAGAGCTAAACACTTAATCTTTTAACTTTCAGCTATCTGATAATATATTCATCTCTCCACTGACTGATGTCAACTACGAAAAGGGACTTTTCAGACCACTACTGAGAGCAGCCAATACCTATGAATATAAAAATGAATATTTAGACAGCAACATGATCATTTACTAAAATGGTAATACCAGCTCATATGCTGGGGCCTATAACTTTCATTGACATGGGTATTTCACTAGGGTTACTGTATGAGCAGGAATCAAATTCCATGGACTATTACCTACATTTTGCCTGGCATTTTGATATTTTAGTACATAGACTTCAGGCAGAGTATGAACAATGGTATCTTTTACCCTTAGTAGCTCAAATACCGTCTTATGAAGCATAGACAGCAACGTGGTAGTGTTCCAATCCATTTGAGATGAATTTATCTATGTTTGCCAGTCAAAGTGACAGGACTTTTCACAAATAAGGTCTAACCATGTTGTTATGCCCCCCCCCCCCCAAAAAAGTAATGGAAATAGATTGTATCACTTTAAAGACCTCTTAGGTCTCCTGAACAATAATTTGTAGAGCAATGTCTTGTACCTTGCATGACAATTTTCATTTACAAAGTTAAGTTTTCTGGGAGCAGCATTGCTCACCCTTGGAATGTAATTTTGTTCAAACTCATATTTTAATTTATATTAGCATATTTTTACAAGAGATTTTCTACAGATCTTTCATTTTGGATAATGCATCAACTACCTCCTCCTTGTCTCCAGATACTCTCTCATCCTTACTTAATCCCCAACCCCTGGCACAGCTCCCTCCTCTTTCATATCACTTAATTCTTCTATCCTTCAAGTTATATGATATTATTTGTATTGATATAGCAGATTTTCATACATTTTTACATATATTTGTTTGGATTGCCTTTCTCCCCAACCTTCCTGATTTTCATATACCCCTCCATTTATGATTTTCCTCCTTCAGATTTTTACCTTTCAGCTTTTGTTTCTCAAAATATACTAATTCTGGTTCATTTATATATGTTTCTCCCATAAAAATACCTTTTAAAAAGTTCGCTTCCAATTTTGCTTCTTATTAACACAATACAAAAGATTTAGAGCTTTGATTCAAACACATTTACAAATTTACAATCTCTTCAACAGTGTAATGAATTCCTTTTTCATCACATCAAGGTCATCTCTGTATCACTAATTCTGACTATGTAAAAAGAAGTGTTAAAGTAAAAATAGTGTTAAAAATTAAAGTACTTTTGTCTCAATTCCTTGATGGTTAAGAATGTTGAGGAATTTTATAGTGTTTATTATCCAATTGTATTTTTTTCTTTTGAGAAATTTTGGTGCTGGTTTGTATCCCATTATGCAATTCTATTGTTTATTTTCTCAATCTTTTAAATGTTGGTTTTATTTTCTAGATTCAAATTTTACCTCCAAGACTTACTGCTGAATATACACACCCTTTTTTGTTCTTTATGAGCTATGGCTGGCTTGTTCAACTCAGCTGTTCTGGCTCAAATGCCTCTCCAAGCTGACTGATTTAATATGTCTTCTCCTAGCTTCTCACTGAATTGCTCTGCTTAGCTTCAAATTAACTCTGTTCTAGTCATCTGGCTCCTTATTCTTTGGCTTCAACTGTCTCTGCTGACATCTACTGAACTTCATGGACTCAGGAAGAACTCAATTTCACTGAAATGCACTGAATAGATTGATTCCCAACTGATTGACTCCCTGTGATGCTCTGATATAGCTTCTATTTCTTATTACATTACCACAAGATTAAGACATTTCCTATCTCTAATTCATTCTGATAAATCTTCCTCTGATTTCTTGGTTTGTCCCTCAATTATACTTCACTTTCAAACATGGCGGCCTCCTTAACCAATCTAATTTTACCTTAAATGTGTAATAAGACCTAGTCTGTTTTCTAGATAAATGGATTGAAAATGTGTTGTTTGTCTGAAATCTAGAGCAAGCACATAGATCTAGGTCTTCTGATATAATCACTTGGCAGACCAGCTATGTTGTTGCATTAAAACTCTTCTATAAATTTTCCTTCCTTCCTTCCTTCCTTCCTTCCTTCCTTCCTTCCTTCCTTCCTTCTTTCCTTCTTTCTTCCCTTCCTTTCTTTCTTTGTTTCTTTCTTTCTTGTACTTTTTTTTATTTCCTTGCATGATTCTTGTCAGATGAATAACAAGAAAAGATTCTCTCACTTTCATGGTATCACATTTTATAGAAAATAAATGTTTCTTATACTGTTCTCAGTCATTTAGGAACTATTATCACAAACAAATCTAAATATTAACTGTCGAAATAGATGATGATTGGACATATATAGTGTGTATTGATGGAATAGAAAAATGCCATATACACATATGTATGGTATAGAAATCTACCTGATAACTCATGTCTTACTAGAGTTTAAAGGAAATTAAAACTTCCTTTCAAGATTCTTATTTCGAACCTCCTCGAAACTCTAAGAGGAAATCTCCATTCTATGGATGCTGGTTCTCTCCTTTCACTGTTAGCTTCCCAGGGTCCAACTCAGGTCATCGGGCACAGTGCCTGCTATCTTTTTACTGAGATAGTTTTCCAGCTCACAATCATAAACACTTTGGACTAGGTCTTTCAAAATCGTGCATCTCCAAATTTGCTCTGAGTCTATTCTGGTGCTCAGCCATTTTCTTTGAGAATTGGTTTGTTAATGTAACTTGAAGTCATTTGTTTATTCCTGGTTATAAAATATATTTACAGCTAAACTACCCTAATGTGAAACAGCACATTATCTACTTCCTGCTGGTTAAGTGAATGAAAAAGAAACAAAGCAATCCATCTCATAAGCAATTTTACCCATCAGTCCCTTTCAAAGAGTAACAATGGGGAAAGCAGAGCATGTGTTTCTGCTAATAGAAACTCAGTGTTTTTATTCTTGTTTTATAACTATCTTTTTTTAATTGAAAGTGCCACAAAAGGTACTACTGAGAGGAGTAAATTTTGGGTGTGTTCTTCAGCTCAAAGTAAGGATGTGTTCATAGTTTCCTTCCCTTTATTGTTCATGTATAAAATTAAGCTTATGAAAAACATGTTTTGCCTATTCATCATTCTGTAAATAGTTTCAGTTTTTATAAGGAAGACTATTACATTATTTAATATTTGATGGTCATGATGTCAGTTAATATAAAATGTTACATTTTAAATATTTCATTAAAATTCAGTAGCACACATTTGTTCCTGTGCGGTCCTGTGAATACCACCATTATGCATGAAAGAGGAAAGCTGGATCAGACTGAGTCTGTTGCTTCCCAAATCCTATCACCATATTCATTTTTGAATCTTCTATGAAGTCTGAACAATTTGTCTGTCATTAAAATCAGTAATGCTCTTATTTATCATTGAGCAATTGGAACATTTAGTCTTCTAGAAAGACAAAGCATTGAAAAACCAAAATACTAGCACAGAAGGAAGTGAATCAACTGCGGGAATGAGAGATTTAAATTGGATTTGTCTCAACCCATTTTAAGCAGTCTTCTACTGGATCTTAGAACATTAAGCAATCCTGAATTTATAAAAATGGCAAAGAACATTATTTTATTATGTTCAAATGCAATTTGTTTGTAAAGGACAGACTTAGATATACTTGGCAAAATATTAAACCAAAGTCCTCTCTTTTCTATAAAATTATAGATGGCACAATTTGTGGACTTCTATATGTGCACAAATGCATGTTTAAAAATTAATATCAGTGATATTTAATTAGCTAACTAAGGTTAGTTTTTATTGCCTTTACTGAAAACCCTACCCTTGTTTGCTTCACTTATTGTCCTTAGAAAAGGAAAAAAATCTAAGAAATAGAAATTGTTTAGCTTAATGATAAGGAACACATCCATATGCTTTCCCTAAAGGCTTTCTCTTTGTATTAGTGAGTTCAGATGATTAACATAATAAGTTACATTGAAAATTCTCTTGCCTTATCAATTGTCTGGATTAAAATATTTTAACTTAAAAAACTAAAAAATTAAAAATTGTGAATCATACAATTTTTTTATAATATAAACACTGAAGAAAATATATTATTTTGCCTAAAAATGTTAATATAGTCAGCATGGCTATTAAGCAAATAACTTTGTTCCTAAGGTAAAATAACTTTCTATTGGTGGATGTGTTTTGTTGATCTGCTTTGTGGGAGATTTCAGAAAGATAAAAGTAGTGCTCTGTCCATGCAATAATTTCAACAAGTTATTACCAACGGTAAAATTAGTGAAGCCCTTGATGGTCCTATGTTAAGAAACACAGAAAACAAAATAAAAAAAAAACCCACAGTATTCAGTATTTTATGTTGATATTTAGTTATTTAACATTTGATTTTCATGCTCTATTAACAAGCATCTAGATTATAACTTTCTTTAAGCATTTTATTATGATGAATGTTATAGAAAAATTTAATCTAACAACTCTGATCAAATTCAAAGATCTTCTAGGGCTGTGTGATCCAGCTGGAATGCAGGACTTCAGCACACACTTTAATCACTCTTCCTGAAATTTTTTAGTCCCTACCTTTAATCCTAAACAATGAGGTATAAATGAGAGGCAAAGTGAAAAATCAGAAAAAAAAATGACAGAATGATTTAGAGTTTGGATATGCCTAACTCACAGAAGTAAAGCTATTTAAGAGCACCCTAGAAAGAAAGTCAGTTCAGTCAGACCAGTTCAGTTGAGATTTGTTTGGTCTGGCAGATGGTATTCATTGCAGTGACTACAGTGCAGTGGAGTTTGGTTAGTTCCTGAGTTCAGTTTAGGTAAGCAGAGGTAGGTGAAGCTAAAGAATAACAAGGAGTCAGAAAATTAGAATGAATTACCAGAGTTAGTTTGAGGTCAAACAGAGCAACTCAGTGAGAAGGTGAGCAAAGCCATATTGAATAATTCAGATTGGAGAGGAGTTTGGACCAGAACATCTGAGTTGAACTAGCCAACCAGAATTCATAAAGAAAAAGAAAGGGTGATTGTATTCAGCAGTAACCCTCTAAGATAAGAATTACATCAGGTAAATAAAATTATAGTTTCATCTGGTACCCAATTGTCTTGTCTTTGAAGAAAAGATGTAAAGTGATATACCCAAAGATAGATAAGGAAATCATATATATGTGTGTGTGTGTGTGTGTGTGTGTGTGTGTGTGTGTGTATGATTTCCCTAATATAGAATAATTATGTATGTATTTTCTCTTGCTTATGATATGCTGTTAGTTAAAATCAAGAATATTTTATATCTCACTGCCTAAACAATTATTCTTAGAAAAATAGATTCTTAAAATATATTTTGATAGAAGGAAGGATAGAAGAAAGAAAGGAAGAAGCTGGACATATGTCTCAGTGGTAAAAATTGCTTGCCGCTGTTTTGGAGATTCTGGATGTGATTCTTAGCATAATAATGGTGCCTCACAACCATAGGTAACTCCTATTTCAGAGGAGGAAATGCCCTCATTTGGCCTCTGTTGGTCAATAGGCATACACATGGTATATATATGTTCATTTCAGAAATTATAAGGATGGTAAAGATAGAGCAGAGATAGTTTTTTCTGTGTGACAGTGACTATAACACTTGATCAAAAACTAATTCATAAAAATATGAAAAATTTTAGCTCATAGAAGCAAGGAAGGCTGAACATCTTAGCTATGGGTCAAGGAGCCTTGTTCTAAAGACTGTTCACATTACTTCAGATGAAGAACCACAGCATTGATGAATACAGAGAAAAAAACATACAGATTTGCTTCTAGCAGTCTTCTGCTATTAAACCTCACCTCCTCAAGACTCCACAGGCCCTCACAAATACCATTACTATAGGAAACATACCCATTTCAATTAGAGGTATAGAGGATAGTCTTAATTTAACCACAATAGCAGAGGATGCTTTTGGAGAGCTACACAGCAAAATAAAACATAATGAGAATTTTATAGGTTAAGGTAATTAAGTGTTTTAAGGGAATTTTAAAATAAAAATATGAAATGTTTATTCAATAATGAAATCTTTCCTAACAAATATGGTAAGCTCACATTAGAAAGAAGAAAGCCATCCTAGTATACAATTAGAAGAGTCAATTTCTTATTAGAGCACAAAGCTACTACAATTTAAACTTGAAGTGGGAGTTTAAGGGTTAAAATCTTTGCTGGAAGCGACAAGAAGCTTTCATTTGCAACAATTTTTGGTTTCTTTCAATAAAACATAGATAAAAGACATTAGGTGTGATTTAACAGGAGGGAAAATAGTCTGGTGGATTGAGGTAATTTAAATCATCAGACTATTCTGGTTTTTATTTCATTCAGTTTAATACTGAATACACAGTGAATACTGTTTTGAAACATCAAAAAGTTCAACAGACATTTTGTTCTGCAAAGTAAAGATATGTGAATTCTATATAAATGATTTCTCAAATTGTTAAAGTTATAGCACTACATTATTTTGTTCTCAGTTGGGACATCATGATTGAAGATTCATTTCTCCTAAAAGTCTTAAATCATCTTTTAGATATGATAGAACTACTATTGTATTACATTCAAAAATTAGCTTTGTAGCTTCAACTTTACTATATATCTTATTATAAAATAATGTAGTTTTAATCATTGATAACAAAAAAGTGTATGATGTAACTGAATATTCTGTGTGACTTTTGTCAGCTATAAGAATACTTAGTTCTGTAAAGTTCTCTTTCCATCAATAAATCCAGGACAGCCACACAGAAATAAGTCTTTAGTTGTTTTTAGGGAACTGTAGATAAATGACTTTAAACAAATTTATATTTATAAAACAAATCTCTGTCTTCTTATCACCAAAGCCAATTTCTTATTCTGTATTTTTGGTTGACTTATTTTTGGTGTTTTGTTTTCAGGTTGGTTGCTCTTTACCTTGTTCCCAGATAAATGCACAACCACTCGATGAATGGAGGATATTGACATTACATGGTCTGGTTTCTGGCCTCATCTAATCTGATACAGATTCCCTTAATAATATTTAATTCCTCTGCCGGTCCGAGGAAGCATTTGGAAAATATGATGGGCACAGTACATCACTTCTATTTGATTTCAGCTGGCAGCCCTTCTGTGTCATCATATTAACTAGAGAACTACTTAGCTGTATAAATCTCAATAATGTCACTGATAAACACACCCACTTGCTTTATTTCATTGCTTGAAGGACAGAAAATGATAGTGAAGATTATATGTATGAATAATGTATTAGGAAAGGCCTTAAAATAACTATGACTATTCTATGTGCACCACATGAACTTCCACACACCAAACAGAAAGGTAAAAGTAACATATCAAAGGATACATTTTTTAAAACCTTGCAGGGAAGAAATGAAGGTTTTAATGTGAAACACTTTTCTGTGACATTCTAAGCATGCTTACTCACCTGCAAATGCCTGTATACTCAGTTTTAAGAAGCACTCTATGAAAAAGATTTTCATTAGAAAGAAAAAAATGGGAAAATATGGAAGAAAGAAAAACTATCAGCAATTCTTTTTCTATCTGGCTAATATTTGATTTGCTTCTCAAGTCTCTGTGAGGTAATGATGCACAATGCTTTGACAGCTCACATTTTGACTAGACCAGGTCAAAATTTCCTTAGACATAGATCTCATGGCTAGAGCCAGAGCCACATTAAATGTTCAGAATCACAGGACTGCAAGGACTGATGGCTCAAGTTAATAATCTCAGCATTTTGAGGGTGAGAGAATAGATCAGGAATTCAAGACCAGCATATCTTACTTAATAAACCTGTTAGCAGATGTTTGAGCTGCTTACAACCCTCCCTCTCTAAATGAAAATATAAAAAAAGAAAAATATAAAATGATAGCATCTATTTTTATTCTTTTGTATTTGTATGCACACACATATATATAATGTGTATGCCAAATTTGCATTTGTTTGTGTAGTTATCTTTATTTACAGTGTTCAATATAGAGACATATTTGTCACATAGAGAAATACTTTCAAATGAGAAGGCAGAATTGAAACTTTTATCTATTTCAAGAAATAATGTAAAAGGAGTCATGAGAATATATTGTATATTTTTGTTGTTTGTTTGTTTTGTTTTTCATGATAGGGTTTCTCTGTGTAACAGGCCCTACCTCTCCTGGACTCAGTTTGTAGACCAGGCTGTTATTGTACATACATAGATCTGTCTGCCTCTGTCTCCCAAGCTGGCATTAAAGCATGGACCACCATACCCTGTTGCCATCAGGATTTTTAAAACATTTGTTGTGCTTACTTAGATTGTTGTGTATATATATTTGTATATATGTGTTTGTGTGTTATTTTTGCATGTATATTTGTGTGTGTGTGTGTGTGTGTGTGTGTGTCTAAGCACAGATCTCTCCACATGATACAATATTGCATGGGCAGAGAAAAATTTGGAGCTATTAGTTTTCTATATGACATGGGACAAAATTTAAATTCTGTTTTCCAGGGTTAGCAGTATGTACCAATAGCTGGTTGAGTTATTACACAGGGTCTTGACTTAATATGATTATTTTATTTTACATATTTTCACCTGAATATTCATAGTTTTTAGATAATTATGTTATTTTTTAAGTACAACACCAAAAAAGTAACGTTTTCTTTTTAAAAAAAAGTAGACAAGAGGAGATAATGTTGAGGTTACATTGGACATTTTCCTATATAGTGTATAATTATAAGCAATAATTTTATATGTAAGCTACAAGAGGTGTGAATTCTCAAATAGCATGAACAATAATTATATTCAATTTATGAAAGGGCTTTTTTAAAAAAACTATATTTGATGCAGTTTTAAAAAAATAATTTGCTAAAACAACACTCCATACTCATCCTGAAATTACTATTTCAGTAATTTATCTTTGCTGAAAATGTATGTGCACTTGTTTTTAAAATACCTCATATTTCAGCAGAACCCTTTTACCTGTGGTCCTTAACACAAAACACAGAGAGAGCTCAGTGCTCATGGATTAAAAGACAGTCAGCTCTGCGACAAATAGCCTTTCCAGAAGAATATAAGTTAGGAACATGATCACTACTAATCTTATAGACTATTTTTCCTGCTCAGGCAAACTTAGTCTATTCCCACCCCCCAAAAATGTGCCTTAAATGGTCTCATCACAATTTCCACGCTTAATGGAGTACACATTCTGCAATTTAGAATGAATCTTTCTCACAGGCTCTCACCTGGCTGTCTCAAAGTCACTGTCAACTCCTTTCATCCTTTGTCTATATTTAGTTAGAAGCAGCAAACAATGGCCGCTGCATTTCTGCTTTCCAAATTCACTAGGCTTTTTTTTCCTCTCTCTCCTTTTGCTTTTTTTTCATTCTTCTCTCTTACAATACAGGATTTCCTCCTTCAGTTTCTTTTTTTTTTAATGTTTACTTAAAAGAATAACCATAAAGAAATACATTCCCTAACAAAATACTTCAAAACACATTTTTATCAACCAGGATGTCTTTTCTACTTCTGTATATAAGGCAAAATAAAGAAAGAAGAACTATTTAAAAAGAAACCATTCTAAAGAATCTCTTTGAAAAAAAATAAATGTGAACTCTGATCTTTCAACAGTTGAGCATCAGATAAAGTAACTTAAAAATCTACATTGGAAAAAAAAAGCAACACTAAGAAAAGAAGTACAATGCTTATAGCAATAAACTTTATCAAATAGAGACAAAAAAGACCTAAAAATGAATATCCTATCTGAAGTACAATTCCATCAATTACAGTGATTATTAAATTACTTTAAATAATGTAAAGTCTACCATTTAAGTTCAGGGTTTTGTGTGTGTGTTTGTGTGTGTGTGTGTGTGTGTGTGTGTGTGTGTGTGTGTTTATCCTAAGAAACACTGTATCTGACATTGAAGAAAAATGGTACTGAAAGACAAGAGTACATTTCCTAGATCTTTGGGATCTCTGGCAAATACCTCGTATTTTGCATCCAATTCAGGGATGCTTGCAGAAACTCATTGCTGCACTCTCCAGTATGTTTGTAAGAGTTTAACTGCAGAACACACACACACATACACAGACATATACATAATAAATATTTTTACTGTCTATTGAGCAGACTCTAGTCTGTCCTCCTTGCTGGTATTTTTCCTGCCCTATCCTGCCCTTTTCTCTTCCTTGAAAGATGCCATATATGCCTTTCCCCGCCAAACATTTGTCCTTTCAAATATAATTTTCTTCTATCAACAAAACACTGCTATCATAGAGCAAAGATCAAACTACCAAATAATTAACATTTTAAAATAGTATAATTATAATGAAAGCAAAATATTGGAATTCAGTAGAACTGCCAGAAGGTAAAATTCTGCTGTTTAAAGAACAGAGAATGATAGGAATATATTATTTCATGAACTAAAACCCAAAACTTATTAATACATTTTTTCCTTGAAATTAGACCATGATGGGAAATAAACATTAAGAAATTAGAGATAAAAGATCGGTAGGTGAAACTTTAGTCTGCTAAATTTGAGTGAGTGAAACAAGAAAACAACAGAGAAGAAAAAATTTAAAAATGCATAAAAAACAGAAAACTGAATAAAGGGATAGGCAGCAAGCCAACTTAAGTAAAATTGAATATGTCAAAATAAGGCAATGTTGGGAGAACAATATTTAGCAGCTTTTCAAGGAAGCAGAGAAAGACAATCAGGTAGTACTGTTGTTGCTAAAAATACAAAAAAAAAAGAAAGAAAGAAAGAAAGAAAGAAAGAAAGAAAGAAAGAAAGAAACAAAGAAAGAAACAAAGAAAGAAATCAAAGTGTAATAGGTTTGCTAAATAAAAACAAGTCTATATTCTAACAGGATAAACCAAGGCCAAAACCACTTATCATCATTATTAAAAATGAAAGACAGGGGACCTGGATTTTTCTCAAGTAATCAAAGTAAAATAATTGGCATTTTTGAAAGAGAACTTTTGTTATTTTCTCTTAGGTTATAAACAGAGAAACTACTCAAATACCAGGTCAGTACAAGATACGTCATTTTGCTGACAGTTTTGTAATAATTCAGTATTAAAATTGAATGCTATAGTACACCAAGAGAAGCAATAAAAACATAAACATATTTATTAAGATAGTTTTCTGCAAAGGGATGATATAATACTATTGAAAGGAAGGAACACAGGAATGAAGATGAAAATGCTAATTCAGGCAGTAACATTTATACAGAATTAATAAAATGTAGAATTAAAGGATCTTTTAAAAGCATGAATAATTATCACTATAAAATTGATACTATTTCAAATATCTGAACAACCCATGTAACAATAGCAAAGACAGACTTTTGGGATACTATCAAAGATAAAACAATCATTATGACAAAATTAAAGTAAAATATGCAGCATTTAAAATGTAAGGAGGCTTAGCTTCTTCTGAAAATTATTTTTATGTCATGCCGTAAACAAATTGCTACTCTAGACTTATGAATATTTCCAATATGAATGTTAAAAGTAAAATATTGAAGAAAAGGCAAATTTTATACCAACAAAATGAAAATTAGAGCAAAGCAGTGCTAAGATATTGAATAAGACAAATGACGGCACATGATAGTGCCACCAGGTTTTTAATTCATAAGATAAAAATAAAGAAGTTGTGAATATTCAAACATGAATTATCCTAAGAGCAAAAGTCAATCACAAGATAGAAATTACATGAGGTATAAATAGAAATATGCAGAAGTCATTGAGAGTAATCATTCTCTTTTAGTTCATCCATAATACAGCAGTAAAACAAACAAGCAAATAAGAAAATCTAGGAGAGTTCAAGCCATAAATAAAGACTAAGTTTGAAATGGTTGTTTATATAAATAGATATTTGTTTTATTCATTGTACATTAAGAGAAGATACACCTTGGTATCTATTACTACTTCATAAAGCTGATACATTGTTTGTTCTTAGTAATTTTCTTAATGATTCAATCTTTTATATTTTCATTTCATCATGTTTTCCTCTTTTGACATTTTTCCCTTGAATCTAACTCTTCCCTTAAATCTCTCAACCCAATTTATGCCTAATTAAGTTATGTCTGGGCCTGGCCTATAAATTCCCAGAGATTTCTGCACTATAATGAAGCAGACTGATACCAGAATTCTGTTGCCAATCTCTAATTCTTTTTATGGCTTCTTCCACTAATAGTATTTGAGAACCCTTTATTTCTAACTACATTATCTACAGATTCCTCCATATGCCTTACAAGTATCTTTATTTAGGATATTACCCAATTTCCAGCTCTATTTCTTCACTTATTTTACACTCTTGCATTCTGAAATTGTTTTCAATTATTCAGAGCTTTGTTATCCAAATGCTTGATTTACTTTGAATTCCATTCTTTATCTTTGTTGGCTAATCCAGCAAGTAGCTATAGCTTTAAATATTACTCATTGCAATTTTTACCATTTTTCGAAAGAAATTGAAGAACATGTGTATTTCAACTTATATCTTATGTGTCAATCACCATAGTCTTTTATCATCCTGTGCTATGAGTTATAATGACTCTCAGATTTCTGTGCTTAAATTAATTTTTGGAGATTATGGAAGTAATTGAAGATCTGCTTCTGCTTATACAGGCAAAATACTGCGGCTTGATCACATGTGGGTGCAATGTAGAAAAAATACACCAATTAAGAGTGATTTAGAATTCCATATTCTTATTTGTTCATAGTAGATTAGAAATGGGCTTTTCTTATCCTAAATAATTCTCCATCTAATTCTGTTAAGATAATGGTTTACCTCTTGTAAAAGATAGCCATTGCAAACCTGTAATCCTCCACAATTCATTTCAATGTTCACTAAAATCACCAATGACTCCAATTTGGAATTCAATGTTTGTCATCATTTTTATAGATTATAAACCAATGCTTTGATGGGTAATCTTGTCAACTTGATGAGATTAAAACAGCCACAGCAACAATCCTCTAAAATTCTTTCCTGATTAGATTTATAAAGATAGGACGACTCACTATAATGCTCAGCAGAATCATTCCGTAGACTGAGGTTCTGAACTGAATTAAAAAAAAATCTATCAACCATTAAAGAAAAAGAGAAAATTAATTTGAAAAACAGAAGTGGGCTGGGAGCATATGGGAGTGGTTGAAGAAGGAAAGGAAAGGGGAAATTTATGTAATTATGTTATAATCTTTAAAAAATTTAAAACAAAGAAGAAGGAAGGATGCAGAACACCAGTATGCATCAAAACATAATTTTCTCTGCTTCCTAATTGCAGATGTAGCATTGCCAGCTTCCCCGGGCTCTGGCCTACATATCTTCTCCACCATGATGGAAGATACCTTTGATCTGTGAGTAAAAATATACTTCTTTAAGTTGCTATTGTCAAGTGTTTGTTTGTTCATTTGTTTGTTTGCTTGCTTTTTTTTTTCATAGCAAAGGTAAATACCTAAGCTGTTACTGTGTCTTTGTTAGTCACTCATATTGTTAGGCATGTCTGTCTCTCCTTGTATTCTAGAGACCATTAATTTTCCTCAGTGAGAGCATGTTAGCCATTAGCCATTCTCTCTTTGTCAGAAATTTAGATTTGCTTTCAATTTATGCTTTCTGAAATAAAGCAGCTGTACACATAATTATTTATTTTTTCAATGCATTTAATATTATCTTGGTCATCTTCTAAAAGTAATTAGTAAGATATAAGGTAAGTTTACCTTTTGAAATATTACAAATGAATTTTGAAACTGACAGTATTATTTAATACTTCACCAGTTGTGTTTGCACGGTCAAATTGCACTATATCCTGTAGATTAGTTGTTGTTGCTAGTGTTTTAAACTTTAGTCATTCAAGTAGGTTTGAATTAGACCTGCTGAATTTTAGAACCTGTCAGCCTGTGTAGTACTATCCCATTTTCTTTGATGATATAAATTCTAGTTTACTGTGAGTGTAATTGATTAGTAAAAATTTATTTAAACCATTTTGAGTAAAATACTGAAATCTGGACTAGGTGAGTATGTTCTAATCTAATCTAAACATAATTTAACACTTTAGGAAGCCCTCCTGCTGGCAAAAATGAATACTTTTAGGAAAGTAGAAAATAGGAACCCCAAAAGGACAGAAAGCACAAAAGACACAGAAAGACATAGTTCTCCATTTTTCCATCTTCAGACATGGGCTCTCTCACATGCTATAATTAAGAAGACATGGGCTCCGTAGAGGCACTGGATTAAGCTCGTCATTCCAAGGTTCCTCACAGTTTTACTGTCACAGGCTGCCAAGCTCTAACAACCAGAATGTCTAATGTAGGTTAGCATATTTCCATCTAAATGTCATTGCTAATTTGAAAATTTTTATCAATTTTTTCCATAATATTAACTCCCTGAGTCACTGACACATATGTGATTTTACATGCTCATAAAGGTATTCTCCTATGTGTCATTCTAGAAATGTTACAATCATAAATTTTACAATTATGTCCATGATATATAAAATATATATCATGTATATTATGTATATATACATATATGTATACATAATATATATGATATATATTATGTATATATATACATATATTCCTATATATACACAATGCAGACCTATTATATTTAGTCTGAATTGTGATCTGAGGAAGAATATTACCCATATTTATTAATTTAATTAAATATCACTCTTTGAAAGATATTTTGGCCTTGTTAATTTTATTGAAACTTTACTTACTGAGATGGGTTTCATGAATTTGTACCTGGATCCTATCATCTAAGTGTTTCTGCATGCCAATTTGATCCATGTGTGTAACTTTCAGTTAAGTATTAAAATCAGATAATGGAAGTTGGTCAATAAAAATAAGTATTGCAAAATTTTTAATTTACAGGAAGGAGATGAGCATTTTATTTTGCATTATTTTAAATCATCTAGGGGAAATGACATTTTAATTATTTAGTGTCCCTTGTCATTAATATCTATATAGCTTTTGGGATCTTTCAAAAATCTTTGTTTATAACTTTTGCTATTCACAATGTACAAACATTTTACAACCCAGCTAAAATGTCTCAAGTACTTTGAGTTTTAAAATACAAATTACCTTTTATTTATTATATGTATATGGTAACATGCATGCATGCACACACCTGCATAGATTCACATTATTCATACACACATGTATGGAAATTCAAAGAAACTTGAGGCTGTCAGGGCAGTTCTTCTACCATGTGGATTCCTGTGGGTAAAATCAGGACTGGGGCATGATAGCAAGGGCCTTTACTCACGGAGACATCTGGGCCTCTTTCATGATTTTGATAAGATAATAAATGGTACCAGTGATTTGCAGGTAAACCTTGCAACCTGAATTTGATCTGTTGAATCAAATAAAAATAAAATTAGACAAAGAAAAGTAACTCCATCATTGTTCTTCAGCTCATGTTCAACACAGCACATGTCAAAATAAACACATCATGAATAGGCCCACTGCACACATACATAAGCACATACACACACACACACACATATACATGTGTATACAGATTCATAGTAAATAATAAATAAAAGCCTAAAAAACAGAACATTAATAAATGTACTATGAAATACTTTATGCTATGAAATAATTTATTTTTCATTTGGCTCATTTATACCAAAATATATAAGCTTTCTGCACTCAAATATTGGCTTTCATTTACTGTCAATATTTAAAGAGTTTCTCAAGAAAATCAAGGTTGTTATCACTTCAAATTAAATTTGGAATCTGAGCAGTGAATACAGTTTTTTTTCTTTGCTAATATTTGAATAAAACCTGATCAATTTAATTCATCTCTAGCCACCTGTGGGACTACCTCAAGCTTGATTAATATAAATATTGCTACAAGTATATCTAAAGTGAGATAAAGTTACAAAACTATTTTTGGTCTTTCTTCTTTTTCTGTAGTTCTAATGAAAACTATTTTAATTTTATTCATATAAATGCAAATGAAATACAAATAAATAATTTTAAAATCCCATCACTGATGTATGAACCATATATTAACAAATTGCCTTACCTAACGCAAATGAAAGTATTAACTAGACATCACCTTGCCTAGCTTCCAAGATCATATGAGTTCAGTGTTCAGCAATATTATTGTTCATAATCCCATGTGTATATGTATATCTATATCTATATCAATACTTCTGCAAACTAAAATGCTAAACAGATGTAAATCCAACTAATTTTAGATTTACAAATAACAGTGATAAAAATAGCATATTAGTAACTTTAAATTAGAAAACTATGTTCAATGAATAATTTCAATATATTTATAAAATAACTAATACATTTGAGTAAATAATCTCTAAGTAGTGAAGGTTACATGCTCTTTACATATTGAAGATACAAGTAAATCTAAATAAAACAAATTATTAAATTTTTCTTGAGGGCAGTTTTTAATTGCATTGAGCAATCAGTCCTACATATGCCTTATAGAATACCAGCAAAAAGAATATACTTATAGAAACATTAATCTAGTTAACTCCTCAAGGAACTACACGACTTTTGACATGAGTGTTCTAAAAATCAAATAATAATTGAATAATTTTATATTCCTTTGAAAAAATATTACTTTAGCAGAATATAATGGTTTTACTTGGAAAACATATTTTTTTCTTTTTAAAATTGGATATTATATTTACATTTCAGCTTTTATCCCCTTACCCCATTTCCTCCACCATCCTAGGAACCCCCTATCCCATCCCCCATTCCCTGCTTCTATGAGGATGTGCCCCCATCTACCCCCTCTCCCACCTCCCCACCCTTGAATTCTCCCCAACACTTGGTGTTCAGCCTTCATGGGACAAAGGATATCCTCTCCCATCTATGCCTGACAAGGCCATCCTTCCCCTAGATATACAGATGGAGTCATGGCTCCCTCCCTATGTGCTCCCAGGCTGGTGGTTTAGACCCTGGGGAGCTCTGGTTGGTTGGTATTGTTGCTCTCCTCATGGGGGCCACAAACCCTTTCAGCTTCTTTATTTTTCTTTCTTACTCCTCCATTGAGAATCCCATCAGATCAATGGTTAGCTGTGAGCATCTGCATCTGAATATGTCAGAATCTGGTAGACCTCTAAGGAGACAGCTGTATCAGGCTCCTATTAGCATGCACTTCCTGACATCCACATCAGTGGCTACATTTGGTGACTGCACATGGGATTGATACCCAGGTGGAATGGTCTCCAGACAGCCTCTCCTTCAGTTTCTGTCCCACACTTAGTCTCCATATTTGTTTGCTTGAGTATTTTGTTACTCCTTCTAAGTAGGACCAAGGCATCCACACTTGGTCTTCCTTCTTCATGTGGTCTGTGAGTTGAAATTGGCTATTTCAGGCTTTTGGGCTAATATCTGCTTATCAGTGAGTAAATACCATGTGTGTTCTTTTGTGATTAGGTTACCTCACTCAGGATAATATTTTCTAGTTCCATCCATTTACCTACAAATTTCTCAAATTTATTTTTTTAGTAGCTGAGTAATACTTTATTGTGTAAACATACCACATTTTTTGTATTCATTCCTCTGTTGAAGGACATCTGGGTTGTTTCTAGCTTCCGGCTATTATGAATAAGGCTGCTATGAACATAGTGGAGCAGAACTATGAAGTGATAAGACCTACTGAGAAGCAGGCAGAAGGAACCCTTTCCTAGTTGCTACATAAAGATACTTACTTTAAAGTTACTGAATTCCAATCAGGTAACTATTTAAAAATTTACAGTTCTGTAAGAAGTTTCTTTTGTTTCCTCTTTTTCCTCAAGTATGGCCCTTAAGCTTTCACTATTATTATTTTGTCTCCTATTGTATTTATTTTTTTATGTTAATATCAATACACTTGACTGATTGCTTTTTAGACTTCACTTTCTGCTTATATTATATTCTCCTGTATCCAGTTCCTCTGAAATGATAATGATATTTTCATATAAGTTATATCTTTTCTGAAACATGCTGTGCCTCTCTGACTGACGAGAAACAATTTATTAGATAAATCAGGTATGTCATCAGTCTTCTTCCAAGTTCTTGTCTTTTCCCACTCAAAATTAAATTAAATTCCTTTGTAATGCTGAGCAAAGATATTCTTAGAACTTTAGATAAGTACATTTACACATTAAAATCTATCAATATCTTATAAAAGAATTTCTGTGACTTTCAATATTTGATAATATTTGGAAATGACAAAAGAATGCATTGCAACCTCACAACTGTGAGGTGTATACTCAAAACATAACAAGTAACAAGAGGCAGAAAAAGCATACATCAGCATTGTACAAGACATTGTAAGTAAAAATTGGTATAATGATATATTAGGTAAGTTGATATAGAAGTATTTTAGAAAAGATATAATAAGAATGGCACTGTTTTATATTAAAGACATGTGTTCAGTAAAGTACAAGGAAACACTTACCTCAGCACAAATGTTGTATGAGTAAATGAAACACTTTCTTTTTAAAACAAACATTCTATAGCATTAGATAAAATAGTGATTAAATAAAATAATTTAAATATTTTATTCAAGAAAACCTTTCATTAATATTAATTATCCTTCAATATGTCTGTAATTTTTAAGGACAGCTATTTAGATAGAATTTTGTTTAAACATGAACTGTTGTAATTATTTATTTACTTATTTATTTATTTTATTTTTTGTGGGGGAGATGAAAGTGTTTATTTCATATACAAGTTAAAGCCCATGATCAAGCAGAGCCAAAGCAGGAACTCAAGTAAGCAACCAGGACACAGAAAGCATAGCAGGGACCAAAGAGAAACTCTACTTCTCTGGTTTACTAAACTTATGCTCAAGTAACCCAAACTCACATTTACAAGGATGGCAAAGCCCACAGTGAGTTAGGGCCTTTCTACATCAATTGGCAATTAAAACAGTGCCTTACAAACATGCCCAACGGGCAATCTGATAGATGTAATTTCTCAGTTCAGATTCCTTCTGCCTATAAACATCTAGGCTTGTATCTAGTCGCAAAAACTAACCAGTGCATAGATGATGAACTGTGAATATTTATTTAAGTTACACATTTCATTCTTCTGATAATATTCTTCTTGCTATAAATTCCTCGAAATAAAGCAAAGTTAGATTTTAAAAGAAGGAAGGAAAAAGTAGATGACAAAAGAAGGTGAAAAAGAACAATACAAATATTTTGAGAATGTTTCAAACAAACATCTTGTGGCTACCTTAACATTCAATGAAAATATAGAGATTTTAGACAATTACATTAAAAAAATGAGTTTGATTACAGAGAAAAAGCAGTCCAAAAAGGGAAGCAAACACATACAACTATGAGTGATGAATTAAAATATAATATTTCAATCTGCCATTCCCAAATTCAAGAAATTGAATGCTTGTAATTATACTTATACTTCTAAGAAGATAAACTACATGATCATCTAGGGTTTATATATATTTATTCATTTTTTCTGTGGGGAACACACACACACACACATATATATATATATATATATATATATATATATATATATATATCAGCATGAATGTGGGAACATAAATTTTATTGTGGTTATGTGAAGGGCAGAGGACAACTTTAGGAAATGCTCACTCAGAGAAGTTTGAATTATTTGAATTGGTCCTGGAGACAGAAATATGAGCAGTGACACCAAATCAAGTATAATCCATCATTGTGGAATGAGGTCAGTTTCCTTTACATAATAATGTAATACTAGATTACTAAAGCTATTCTTAGATTTTTAGTTTATCTGCAATTGTCTGAAATTTGCAATAACTCTATTAGTGGGAAAAACAGATGTCTCCAAATTGTTGACAAAATCAGAGATGTAACATATTTCACTAGGAAGTTCTCAAGCCTCTATTGTAGACTCTGTTGTTCTTATAGAATATCTGTGATGCTAGCTGGACCACTTAGATGTTTGTCTGGAACTACATTCTTAATTGATCTGAGGCAAACTCATTTCTCAGTCAGTAACTATTCTATATTTCAATTAATCATCAAACTTGGGTATTAATAAGAGATTATTAACAAATTTCTTTTTAACAACCCATGTATTCCCAGTCAGTAACAGAACCTCTATTACAATCCAATGAGGAAGGTCAGATCATCCAGAAAAATGGCAGTTTCCCCTTTTCTACCTGCTTTTGATACAAAAAATCTGAAGTGGGAGGATACAAGATGGTTTGTTATTGATGATCACTTTTTCCCTAAGGACAAACGAATTGAAGTATGTACAGTTAAAACTGATTTACATCAAGTTCAGGAGATTAAGGAAAGTGTTCTGTCAAGATTTTCAAAGGTATTAGCCTATACATTATTTAGATACCACTAGCCTCTTGGCAAAAGTTATTCAGCCACTCTAGATCTGGTAATCTTATGAAAAAGTCAATATTTTAAGATGTCAACTTGTCTACTCCCTAAGGAAATGATATTTCCTTTTTAAAAATTTAATCTTTTATTCATCTATTTATTTACTTATTTATTTATTTAAACTCCACATTTTATTTCCTTCCTGGTCCACCCTTTACTTGATCCATATCCCATACCTCCTCCTTGACCCTCTGTCTCCATGAGGATGTCCCTACCAGCCACCCCACCAGACCTCTAAATTCCCTGGGGCCGCCAGTCTCTTGAGGGTTAGGTGCATCTTCTCTACTTGAATCTAGATCCAACAGTCTTCTGCTGTGTATGTGTTGGAGGCCTCATATCAGCTGGTATGTGTTGCCTGTTTTGTCGTCCAGTGTTTGAGATATTTAGGGGGTTCAGGTTAATTGAGATTGCTGGTCCTCCTATAGGGTTGCCCTCCTCCTCAGCGTCTCCTTCCCCTTCCGCTTCCCCTTCCCCTTCCCCTTCCCCTTCCCCTTCCCCTTCCCCTTCCCCTTCCCCCTCCCCTCCCCCTCCTTCTCTTCCTCCTCCTCCTCCCCCCTCCTCCTCCTCCTCCCCCTCCTCCTCCCCCTCCTCCTCCCCTCCCCCTCCTTCTCTTCCTCCTCCTCCTCCCCCTCCTCCTCCTCCCCCTCCCCCTCCCCCTCCCCCTCCCCCTCCCCCTCCTCCTCCTCCTCCTCCTCCTCCTCCTCCTCCTCCTCCTCCTCCTCCTTCTTGTTGTTGTTCTTCTTCTTCTGGCTAATATCGAATCATTAGTAACTGCATGCCATGCATAGCTTTTGGGGTCTGAGTTACCTCAATTAGGATGATATTTTAAGTTCCATTCATTTGCCTACAAAACTCAGGGTGTCCTTGTTCTTAATAGCTTAGTATTCCATTGTGCAAATGACTTTATACAATATGAAGGAGTTTTCACTTGCTTTCACACAGAAACTTTAACTGCTGGTTAATTACTTTTCTGTCATTTATTCTTTTTCATTAAAGCATCCATTTTCCTTAGTAACTAGCAAATTAATCTACAGACATTATAAGAATTCTTTATTCATATTTCTGGATTATTCATATATTTACCAACTATTGCTAGTGAACAATATCAACTTAACTTTATATTTCTAAAAGTTGCATTATTATGTATCAAGTGACTAGGAAGGATTTCAGCTCCAAAAGGAATATTTCAGAGTCTTCTTCAGACCACTTCTGGCACCAATTGTCTCCAGGAGATGTGCCTGTAAAAGAAAATCTGTTACTGTAGTTCAATGCATAATATCTTCAAAGAAACATCTTCAATGAAGTAAAGGTAGCAACATAAAGTAGAAAGTGTTTGTGCTGAAACAGAACAGTCAAAATAAAGAATCTGCCTCATGAATCAGTCACTGAATGTGACTACCTCCTGTGGATAGTGGCTTTTGAAAAAGCAGATGTTTTATAGGGTGCTTGTGAAGCATCCAACTCTGAAACCCTTGGTGCCTTCTATAACGAGTTACTTCCTTCTAACATAATGTTCTGATTAACATACTACAAACACACTGTAGCAGTTTAGCTCAAATATGTAACTCAAACCTTACTATGTACTCCAATACTTCATCTGAATACAATTTTTGTTGAAACATATTTTTAATTTATTTTTTTTTACTTTTCTTGAGAACTACAAGTACATATATTTTATTTACAATATTTTCACACAGTTTTTTCATCTACAAATTCTCAGTGTACCCCCTTAATATACCAAATTCACCACCTTTTTTCTTATATTATTATTATGTGTATATGCATATTATATAATTGCATACATGTCTGTCATTTATTAAATCAATTTAGCTTTGCTCCTATTTACATGTGTCTCAAATTGACCACCAGGAATCGAAAAACCTATCCATGTGCCTGTTTCTGTAAAGACTGTCACTCCTTATCTCCTCAGATATTGGGTACCCCTTGTTCTATCCCCAAGGGTGTGGACATGTAGAATTTCCAATGTCCATGTTGTCATATCAACTAGCTGATCTTACTCAGGTGTCCTTATTGTTAAGGATTCATAGGTACAGCTTCTCTGTAATATTTAGAAGTCACTATCTCAGAACAGATGTCTAGTTCAGGCTCTAATGATCTTTTTGCCACCTCTTCCATGATTTTTTCCAAGCCATAGGTGTCAGGGTGTTAACTGAGAATTTGTTGCTGTTGGTCGCCTCTAAGAATGTGAAAATAAGGCCTTATTGCTGAAGATACCACTTACCTTAGACACAGAGCTTCTAGGAATCAAGCTGCACCTGATGTGGGAGCCTTTTTCCTCAGGACTCATTCTCAGATTATTAGAAGGTGCTGTTCAAGCTACCAAGAGAGGAACAATGGGCAGTTCTAGTCAGCAGTAAAGCCTGTACAAAACAACTGTTATTGCTTCAAATGTAATATGATGCAATGGCATCATTTTCATATTGAGTGTTCTTGAATACGATTATTGTTGCTATGATCAAACCAAAGCAACTTGAGAAGAAAGGGTTTTTGTGACACATACCGCCATATCACCATTTATCACTGATGGAAGTCAGGAGAGTAACTCAAACAGGGCAGGAACCTGGAGTCAAGAATTATTGTACAGCCAAGAAATGGCTTTTTTTATGCATCATAACTTACTCTGCCAGATTACTTACAACCTCAAGGCCATCAGCCCAGGGAGAGCACCACCAATAATGGTCTGAACACATTGCCTCATCAATCATTAATTAAGAAAATAACCTAATGCCAGATCTTTGAAGGGATATTCTCAATTGAGGCTTTCCGTTTTCACATGACTCTAGCTTCTTTCAAGATGACATAAAATTAATCAACATATTGCGAGTAACCAATAATAGTCTAATTGAATGGAAAGCCGTATCAACTGGACTGGTGTCATGTCAGGTACTGTTAACTAAGCTAATTACTTATGGATGCTAGCTTATAGAAATGAGAGGAAAACTCTCTCCTGACATTTTCTTAAATCACAGCAATTTCTAAGCATATTCTAAACAATAATCCTTGTATGAACAGATACATAAAGCTCTCACCTCACATATTATCAAATGTCTTTGATAATAATCAAAGACATTTATTACTATATAGTCCCTCCTTCCTAAGAAACTCTAAAGATTTGGAATTTTCAGAATAAGCAGTTGATCTGGCATGGATTGATACTTTAACTCTTTTATTGTTTTAAGATTGTATTCAATTCATATTCATCATACATTATTTAATTAGATTAAGAACAATGTATATGGACAAAAGTCTATGACGTGCCACCATCGTGATGTGGATGTATGTGTTTATGTGTGTATATATATATATATATATATATATATATATATATGTGTGTGTGTGTGTGTGTGTGTGTGTGTATCAAAATCCAAACTGTATAGGAAAATAACATTTGTAATTCAAACATAAAAGGCTTTGATATTTTAATGAACTTATGGAAAAAGACAGTGCCACCCAAAACTTTCGACTTGATATCAGGTATCACTGTTTTGAAAAGCAAAGAAGGCAATCAGAAAACAGAGGTGAAAGTCAGGCAATTGACAACTGTGCCACACTGCAGGCATATTCAACGAGATACAACTGCTTTCATTTATTAATATATCACACACAGAGAAAGGGCTGGTATCAATCTCCTTCATAGCTAAGTCAGAAAACACAACAAACAAACAAAAAATCCCTAAAATCTAAAATAAACAAAAACCAAAATCAAACAAAAACAAACTCTAAATGTAATTCCTATCTTTTCAGCATGTTATTAAACCCTGAATCCTTGTAGGAAACACCAGTTCTAATAAGTAGTCTAGTGCCATTCAAAGAAATATAGCACATGGTAGTTTAGATATAATATTTTCAGGAACTGTATATAGAAAGATACCTTCTGAAAGTTGAGACTATATCAAGGTACACTGCTTTCTAGTTTTCCTCCAAGGAAATCAATATAAATTTGTTAGTGTTAGTATAGACTTTTTTTTTATTATCACTTCAGCCTAAGTACAATAAAGTCTTAATATTTTTCTTTTATGTACAGCATATCACCATTGTTCTGCTTGTTGAATTATGATAAGAAATGACTAAAGGTTTTTCTGTATGTTTTTTGGAAAACTTAAAATGTAACTGTGCACAAGGTATGTAAATAAAGAAAAAGGAAAATCTAGGCCAAGAATTACTTTGACAAGGGGCCTTTGGATCCATTTAAGGGACTGATAATGGTTTAGAAAGTACAAGAAAAAAATAACAGTGAACACATGCAGATTACAAAGGAGTTTCCATGCTGATAACACTGCCACTCTTACCAAAATTAATTCTGGATAAATATCCATGTGAATCAATATCAGGTACCAAATTTGAAACAAAGTGATTGCTTTAAACGATTTCCAATACATCACATCTTATTATATTAGGATATGACAGGTTATGTTGTGCTTCATTGAGTTACATAATATCATTTTGAATATAACTCCAAGTCTATCTAATGTAAGAAGATGAATCAGAAAATAAAATGGCAAGGAATCATTTACTTCTAAATCCTAAATTAGATTTCTCTGTCCACAAAAAAGGAAGTAAGGAAGCCAAGAGGGCTTCTAGGATGGTAGGTTCATCATGTCAATTAACAACAGCCAACCACTCTCCTTAATTCCTTATTGCCATAAAAGACTTCTGAGTCTGTAAGAACTGACAAAAATAAGATAGAACCTCCATGAGCAGTTTATATATGAGTATATGGATTTGTGCAGGTTGAGGTATGATACTGTCAGAAGAATTCTCTCAAATCTAAAAAATCAGAAATCCATTGTAGTTAAAAAGCATTACATTTTCAGACAGTGCCATAGTGACCTGCTTCAATTTCATTATAATACATTTTAAGCAAGGAAGTAAAGTTAATAGTAACATGCAGGAAAATCCAAATCATAAAATTAGTAAATAAAATGTGTATTGCTATGTATTCCAAGATAAACACAGGGAATAGACATTAAGAAACAAACTGTTTAATTAAGGTAAGAAGAACACATTCTCAATGTGGCAAAAGTTTCATCCATAGAAAAAGAAGTGTTCCTTTTCTTTTATTGTGAATGAGCTCAGATAGGAACTGACAAACAAAAAATATGGGGCCCTGGAATGTGAATTATTTTAAGAGAAAGGTAAGTAGAAAGCAGTACTTTTGTTGCATTTTTTATGTCTGGTTTAAATCTGGATGCCAAAGCAGGAAGACAAATATTTTTGGTTCATCCACCAATGATACACGCATCAACCTGAGGAAGAATAAATTATTTAAGTGTTAGCTGATACATGTTCAAATCTCTTCACACATCAGTCTCAAAGAGCATTATGTACGAATTGTGGCCTGCTGGATGGGAAATAGTCTTTGTCCTGGGCTTCTGTTAAGAAAGTTAAGTCCTGTCCAGGCAGTGGTGGCGCACACCTTTAATCACAGAACTTGGGAGGCAGAGGCAGGCTGATTTCTGAGTTCGAGGCCAGCCTGGTCTACAGAGTGAGTTCCAGGACAGCCCGGGCTACATGGAGAAACCCTGTCTCAAAAAACAGACAAAGAAATGTTAAGTCCTCGTGGAAATAATTAATCATCTTTCAAAATTATTTGGATTTTGTATCCTCTCCATTTACTGAAAGGAGAGTATAAATGTCTCAGGATAATTTTATTTCACAATACATTGCATTATACTATTATATTTGGGTTTAATGTTTCTTCTTTTTAATACACCATTACTATATTATTACAGAAAGCTTTCAGTGGAAAGAAATAAAATTTTGTTTTTATTTCTTTAATTGTCTGTACCAGAAGGAGGCACTTGTAAATAACAAATGTCAGATATTTTATAAATAAATATATAAAATATATCACTGGGCCAGCAAAATAACTCACTGGGTAAAAATATCAATCTAAAGTCAATATGTTTTTTCCAAGTTCAAGGTTTGAAACCCACAAGGTTTGAAAAGTGGCAGGAGAGAACAAAGTTAACAGAGTTTACATGAGAACTCCATGCATTGCCCTGGGTCATCAGGCCTCCACCAACACACATCATTATTATGTACATAGTCACAATAAATGAAAAATTAAAAAAATGTGTGTGTTCCTGATTGTATGAATTCACAAGTTGGTATAAATGCCTTTGGATGTCACTAAAAGGGGTCAGTTTTACAGGCAATTGAGACCTAACATGGTGTCTGAAAACCTGTGTCGTCTATAATATTAGAAACAGATCTTAACTGCACAGATATCTGTTTATCTATCATCTGTCTGTCTGTATGTTTTTCTGTCTGTCTGTCTGTCTACCTATCCAAAGCCAAAACATTTTCAAAAAAAATCAACAAATTGTTAGTAGTAAAACATGAAATTCTTTTAATAAATAGAACAGTCATCATATAAAAATAGTATTTTTGAATAAACAATATAGCCTAATATATCAACATTTTCTTATAAGAATATATTAGAAGCCAGGCAGTGGTGGCACATGCCTTTAATCCCAGCACTTGGGAGGCAGAGGCAGGCAAATTTCTGAGTTCAAGGCCAGCCTGGTCTACATGATTTCCAGGACAGCCAAGGCTATACAGAGAAACCCTGTCTCAAAAAGGCCAAAAAGAGAGAATATATTAGAATATATATATCTTATATTTATACATTCTTCATTTATAAGAAAACTAGAGCTCATCATGAATTTTACGAAATTTTCTCACAGAGAAGTTAATTGACAGGGACAAAAATCTATAAAACTTGAATCATCATCCAAGGAGAGTAATGCAGAAATGTTGATAATGTGAATTGTATTAGTTTCATTTTTTTTTTTTTTGTTAGTAGTTACAAAAGACAGGAAGAAATCACACTACTTGCTATGGTTTGAGATATAAATTTGAATGTAAAACTATACTAACATTAGGTAAAAATATACCTGTCAGTATTTTAAAAATATTTAGATGCAATCAAAGACCAAAAGCTACAGGTGCACCATGTGTGCCAGCAACTAATACACCTGTTTCATTTGGAGCATGCTACTTTGACAGATAATTAAATAGCAAATATGTATTCTTACGCATTCATACAAATATATTAGCATGACTTTCAGCATCTCAAACTATTTTTCCCAGGTTCTGGCTTCATTTCAAGGCTGATGTTTATATTCTATAAAGGTAAAGTTCTGCTGTTTTGAAAGTTGTGATGTTTGCACTCTCCTGATAGATAATTGGCAGAGAACTTTCCATTGATTGCCCAATATGAGAATAACTATATTTGAGGATCAAAACAGAAAATATGCCCATATTGACAAAATGAGTTTTGATGCTTTTAGAAAGATGACATTGAAGAAAACCTCAGGATTTATAAATATGCTAACAAAATGGTTGCCTTGCTGTAAATGCACAATTATGACATACAAAACATACAAATAAGACACTTAAAAATTTATTATCACATAAAGGACACCTTTATTTCTAAATTCTTGAGTTTGCATTTTGCTTAGTTCACTATAAATAGGCACACATAAAACAAAAAACATCAACTTGTAATGATAAATAAAGTAAATCAGAATTTATAAATCACAAAGAGTATAAAGTTTTCATTATGAACTAACCAAAATGTGTTACATTTTTAGTTATATTTTCAAAAATTTTATGAATATCATTCTAAACTATGTTATGTAAAACAATACTCTATTCAGATTTGTTGCTAACAAATAGTCTATGAAATTGTACAAAACTAAGAATTAAATATAAAATTTAATATCTCTTCTATGAAATATAATGGTTTAGTTTTTCAAATAAGTCATACTGTAAGTAGATTGGTAATACAGTTAATTGTGTATATATTTATGTATGTATATATATAATATACTCTAAATTTATTTGAAACTATAAATAAAGATATACATATATAAGAAAAACCACTTAAAGAACATTTAATATTTGTAAGATTAAGCTTGGAATCATTTTTAAAAATTCACCACAAGTTCTTGAAAAATATGTTATCTGTAACATGTAAGGTAATATAGGACAAAGCACTAAAGAACATTTCTTTTAATTTTAATTATTTTATTTATTTACATTCCAGTCATTGCCCCACTCACAGTCCCTCCTCTTACTGTTCCTTATTTTAACCTTGTCCTCCTAGCCTCTGAGAGGGTGCTCCTACCTCCAGGCCACTTCCTTCCCTGGGACCTCAAGTCTCTCAAGGATTAAGCACATCTCTTCATATTGAGGCCAGACCATGCAGACCTCTCCTATATATGTGGCTGGGCCCTGGAACAGGCTCTTGTATGCTCCTTCTTGGTGACTCAGTCTCTGGGAACTCTATGTGTTCTGGTTTAGTTTAGACTGCTGGTCTTCCTATGGGTTGCTCTCCTCTTCAGTTTCTTCAATCCTTCCCCTAATTCTACCATAGGGGACCCCAACTTCAGTCCAATGATTGGGTATAAATATCTGCATCTATCTCAGTCAGCTGCTTGTTAGGCCTCTTAGAGAATAGCCATGCAAGGCTCCTGTGTGTAAGCACATCATAGCATCAGTAATAGTGTCAGGCCTTGTTGCATCCTGTCCTCTCATAAGATGGATCCCTAGTTGGACCTGTCACTGGACAACCTTTTCTTCAGTCTCTTCTCCAGTTTTGTCTCTGCAGTTCTTTTAGGTAGGAGCAAATCTGAGTCAGAAAATTTGACTGTCGGTTAATAACCTAGACAATCTACTTGAGGCCCTTTTTATCTTTTCCATTCCAAAATTGGGCATTTTGGCTGAGGTCACCCGCCATTGAGTCCTCACCTTCTTGGTATCTGATACTGTCCAGAGGGTCTCCCTACCTTCTACACCCCCCACCCAAAGTTGCTTATTTCCATTCATTCTTATGGTCCTCTGGGTTTCTCTTCTCTTCCCCCAAAACATACATAATTCTACTCCCCTTTGATCTTCCCCTCCCATCTTCTGCACAGGTCTATCCATCCTTCTAACTCCTGTCATTATTTTCTCCCCCACTTCTAAATGGGATTGAAGTATCCTCACTTGGACATTTCTGCTTGTTACACTTCTTATGGTCTGTGTGTTTTATCCTCGGTATTCTATACTTTTTGGTTAATATCCACTTATTAGTGAGTACGTACAATGTATGTCATGTGGAGTCTGAGTTACTTCACTCAGCATTGTATTTTCTAGTGTCATCCATTTGCCTGCAAAATTCATGATGTCCTCAATTTTAATAGCCGAATACTATTCTACTGTGTAAATGAATGACAAGTTCTGTATCCATTCTTCTATTGAGGGACATCTGGGTTGTTTCCAGCTTCTGGATATGACAAATAAAGCTGCTCTTAACATGAAGGAGCACTTGTTTTTGTAGTATAATAGGGTATGTTTTGGGTATATGCACAAAAGGATATATATATAGTTGGGGTTTCAGGTAGAACCATTTCCAATTCTCTGAGTAACTGCCAGATTGATTTCCAGAATGGTTGTAACAATTTATCATCCCACCAGCAATGGAGGAGTGTTCCTCTTTCTCTATTTCCTCACTAGCATGTGCTGTGAGTTGATATTTTGATCTTAGCCATACTGCTTGGTGCGTGGTGGAATCCCTGTGTCCTTTTGATTTTAATTTCTCTGATGATTAAGGACTTTGAATATTTGTTTAGGTGTTCTTGGCTTTTCAAATATATTCTTCTTTGAATACTTGTCTTTGGTCGTACCCCATTTTATAATTGAGTTATTAGGTTTAATGGATATTAACTTCTTGGGTTCTTAATATGTTTGAACATTAGCCTTCTATTGGATATATGGTTAGTGAAGATTTTTTCCCAATCTATAGGTTTCTGATTTGTCCTATTAATAATGTCTTTTGCCTTAAAAAAAGATTTTCAGTTTCATGAGGTACCATTTATTAATTGTTGATGTTAGAGTCCAAGTCATTGGTGTTCTCTTCAGGAAATTTTCCCCTGTGCCAGTGAGTTTGTGACTATTTCCCATTTTAACATCTTAGACAAAGTGTATCTGATTTTACATTGAGGCCCTTGATACACTTGGACTCGAGCTGTGTAAACGGTGATAAATGTGGATCAATTTTCATTCTTCTACATAGATACTGCCAATTACACCAGGACCTTTATTGTAGATGTTTTCTTTTTTCCACTGTATGATTTTGACTTCTTTGTCAAAGATCAAGTGTACATAGTTGTGTGGGTTTACTTCTGTGTCTTTGCTTCTATTCTATAAATCAACCTGTCTGTCACCTGTACCAATACCATGTAGTTTTTATCATTATTGCTCTGCAATACAGCTTGAGGTCAGGGATGGTGATTAACTCAGAAGTTCTTATATTATAGAGAATTGTTTTGGTGATCTTGAATTATTTGTTTTTCCATCTGAAGTTGGGAATTGATCTTTCCATAAAGAATTGTGTGGAAATTTTGATGGAGATTGAATTTACTCTGTAGATTGTTTTGGTAAAATTGTAGTTTTCACTATGTTAATCCTACTAATCCATGCTCATGGGAGATTTTTTCATCTTCTGGTATCTTCTTTGATTTATTTCTTCAGGGATTTGTAGTTCTTGTCATACAGATCTTTCATTGCTTGGTAAGAATTCCATCACAATATTTTATACTATTTGTAGTTATTGTGAAGTTGTTGTTTCCATATTTTTTTCTCAGCCTGTTTATCATTTGAAAAAAGGAAGGTTACTGATTGGTTTGAGTTAAGTTTATATTCTGTGTTTAATTGAGGTTAGGATTCTGCCTGAATTGACTGGACTTTTTAAACTGGGTAATAATATCAGGAATGATTTGAAGGAAAATGGTAATTGATATGATTAAAAACTAGGAAAAGCATAATATAGCAATGAATAAGTGAACAAATATACACTCCATTTAATTTCATTATTCTTAGCATAATGCCAATTTTCTCATTTGGCCCCAAAAATGAAAATAGAGGCTACTAGTTAAGCAATAATATCATGTTAGGTTTGACTTTTTCTCATCTTGAATGGAGTTAAATCCTTTAAAAAAAATACCTCCTTATGAAACCAAACTTAATTAGATCCAGTAACTTTGGTTTCAATATGCTGACCTTAAATGCTCTGATTCACATACTCAATGAAATCCATATGTGTTGATTGTCTTTGGAGGTGATGGATATTTTTGTACTTGTGAAATCAAGAGACTGTTATTAGAACTCAAGCTCTAAGGTTTCTGTTTTCTCACAGCAGGGATGTCCCTGGGTCCTGGAGAGCATCAAGAACATGTTTGAACATTGTCAGCATTTCCTGGTGGAATTTCAGAGGCTTTGAAAAGCTCCCGTATCATCACAGCCTTTTTGATTGCCAGACATGTGAAATCCATGGTATCCTATAGTCTGTTATTTAAACACAAATATATGTGAAGGAAAATGAACACACATACACATGTAGAATTCTACATTGTTACTTGGCCTTTAAATAAGAATAATGACTTTCTCAAAATGAAAGTACTTTTAATAATTTTGAAATGTTATGGAAGTGTATGAGAGACAAACTCAGAACACAATGTTAATAAAATGCTAATACAATGATGAATAAATCATTTCATTATTAAAAACCTAGAAAATAAATGACAAATGAATAGCGAATATTTTGGATACAGTTTACAATAGAATAGAAGGGAGAGAGGAGGCTACAAGGAAAGCAACACATTGTTAATTTAAAACAATTTTAATGCTATGAAAACAAACAACAAGAAACTATATCCAATAAATATCAATTTGAAAATATCTGTCTCTAAGTGTGAATAAAATTTTTCATAGAGAAACAACAAAACAAACCTTTAAAAATTATGGGTAATTAAAATTTATAGATTCAATAGAAAATCATTAGACATAACAAAATAATATTTGGTTATTTTATAAATGTAAAGATGAGGCTACATACAAAATATTTTATAATATCCTATATAACAGATATTTTGGAGAGAATATTACAGAAATGTGGCTGGAAAAATTCTTTGGAATAGGTCTTTGGAAGTAATCGATTAAAAAATAATATATTACACAGTGGATTTTTTTTATAATAAGGAATATTGAAAACAACATATTGTAAAAGCTAGTCACTTATTGATTATATACTCATAATCTATAAAAAATAATGACATTCTTGTTAAGAAGAAAATTTCTGCCAAATCAAAAGAAAAATTTTCCATGCCAGTAAACTTCTCCACATTTCAACATGATAAACTACTACTCTTTGCACTTAGCTCATTTTGAAATACATTAGTTCAGAGGAAGAGAATTGTTTTATTATGATATTTTTACATATGAATTAATCTTCTAATATGCCAATTTATTGTTATACCCAGTTTGGAGTTTGGAATTATTTGCTTTGTATGCCAATATTCATTTCAGATACTTATATGTTTTATCACCACTATCTAATGACAATGTGATTTTAACACAGTGTCAATAATTTAAGAAAGATTTGTGGGGATTCTATTTACTTGTTTGTTTTTGATGTGCCACTAATTAATATAATATAAACAAATAAGAATAGTTTTAGGTAGTCCAGAAAACATGTTTTATTATTCTTTAAGTGTTAAAAAATTGAATCAGAAATCCCTTATTTCAGCCACACATGGGAATAAATCCAGTAAGTGATGAGACTTAACAGATAATATAAGCAAAACTATATTACAATTTAGTAAATGGAAAAATCTATAAATATTTTACTCAATTTTTCTCATTTTAATATTAGTAGATACATGTACTCATGTGGAAATATTTCCTTTGTGTATGCATTTTCAAAAGCACTCCCACTAGTATTTTCCTTCTTAGACAGGCACTGTGTTTTGAACAATGATTTGTGTTTGTTATTACTTTTGATGAAAAAAAGGTATTAAATTTTGTTAGTAATATATTCTTGGCCATTGCACTGGGATTCTTTGTCCTCTATTCCTATAATTTTAAGATTTGTTGTTTTTATAGTGTTCTAGTTTTCCTGAATATTTTATGTCAGAAATGGTTAGGAGACCCAAATGAAGATTGAGATTCATGTCTGCTACATATACCCCTGGGCCCTTGGTTAAGCCATGTATGCTCCTTGGTTGGTGGTTGACTTTGTGAGCTGCCAGTTAACATTATTGTTCTTCCTACAGAGTTCCTACACTGTTGGTCTTCCTATGGAATTCCTATCTTCTTCAGAGCCTACAATCCTTCCCTCTACTCTTCCATAACATACCCAACCTCCATCCAATATTTGGTTCTGGGTATTTGCATCTGCTTCAGTCATTTGGCATGTAGAGCCTCTCACGCAACAGTTATGCTAGGCTCTTTCTAAAAGCACAACAGAGAATCATTAAAAATAGTGTCAGGGATTTATACTTACACATAAGATGGGTCTCAAGTTGGGATGGTTATTAGTTGGACATTTATTCAGTCTCTGTTCCATTTTTGTCCCTGAATTTCTTGTAGACAGGACAAAATTTAGGTTGAAAGTTTTATGGATGGGTTGTTGTCCTTATTCATCAACTGGGGCCCCTACAGGAGGTTGCCTCTTCAAGTTCAATGTGAATCACCTTAGCCTGGATGCCTAGACACTGGGCCATCTATTTCTTCTATCAAAGTTTCAATGCTTGATAAAGAGGGGAGTTCAGAAAGTCTCTATATGTTTCTGGCTTTTCTAGGGCTTACTACTTAGACTACACTTGTCTCAGTATCATAGAGTTCCTCACATATCTGTTATATATTGAGATTAAAGGCATGTACAATCATAACCTGTTCAGTATTTTTAAATCAATTTACTTACTAACTTTAAGTCCTGATCAAAGCTTCCCTCTAACCTCTCCTCCAGTTTCTTTTTTTTCCCTTTCTTTTCCCAACTCCTCCTTTCTCCTCAGAGAAAGGGAGTCTTCCCATAGCTATCAAACAGTCCTGGCAATTTGAATGATGGATGTGATATGTTATGAAATTTTGGTTGTGTTATCTTTTGAAGAGAAGCTGGGGTTTGGCCTCATATCATAGGGTAGAATCCCTTACAAGAGCAAATGTATGGATATTGTTGAAGTACAGCAAGGGACTCCAGCATTTCAAAATGACAGCACCGTAGAATAGCATCAATGAAAGCAACAGTGGAATTGAGTAACTGTTCTGGATATGGATGTTAGTACGAGTGGAGTAAGCTGGCCAGGACCTAAAGAGTCTGGGTGATTATGAGAAGGTCCAAGGTATCAGAACATACACACTATGCTATTGAAGTTTGAAGCAAAATGCTTGCCTTAGTTTTCATTTTATAGGGAATCAGAGTTGAACGATTTGACTTATAAAGATATTTAGGCATTCTAAAGAGACTTTGGAATTTAAGAGACTTTAAAGCTTCAGGTCTTTTCCATTATTACCCTCTCTTCTTCTGCTCAGTGAAGAAGAAGCCTCTCTTGGATACCACCTTGACCTGGCACATTTATTGCCAGCAAGCATAAGCATATCTTCTCCTACCAAGACCCTGACATTAAGTCCAGGTAGGGAAAGGAGATACAATGGCAGGCAAAACAGACAGAGACAGCCCCAATCTAATTTTTAGGGGACCTATGTGAAGAACAAGCTATGTGTTTGCTACATATTTTTAGTGGTCCTTGGTCTAGCCATTGCATACTTTTTGGTTGGTGGTTCAGTCTCTGTGTGCTCTACCATCTGCTCAGGTCACGTGACTCTGTAAGTCTTCTTGAGGTGGCCCTGACTCCTTTGGCAAGATCAATTCTATCCCTCATCTCTTCTACAAGACACTCAGAATTCCACCCAATGTTTGGTTGTGGGTCTCTGCATCTGATTCCATTAACTACTGGATGAAGCCTCTCAGAAGACAGTGAAGCTAGGTTCCTGTCTACAAGTACAGTAGAGAGTCATTAAAGTTCACAACCATAGGATGGGTCTCACATATGACCAGTCATTGGTTAGTTCTTTTCTCAATCTTTGTTCTAACTTCATCCCTGAACATGTTGAAGGCAGGATGAATTTTGGGTTGAAGGTTTTGTTGTAGGTTGATTTCCTCCTACCTCCACTAGAAGTCCTGAATGGCAATAGGAGATATCTACTTAAGTTTTCATATAGTCCACTAGTTGGAGTTTCAGCTAGGGTCACTCCCATGGAATTCTCCAAACCACTTCTACCCAAGATTTCCAGTTACTCCCAAAGATGCCCACTGACTGCCTATCTTGATTCCAGCTCTCTCCCATAACCCATCTCCCCACACCTGATCCCTATCCCTGTTCCTCTCCTCAACTTCTTTCCCATTCACTTCCCTCTCTCCATCCACCTATGATGACTATTTTATTTCCCCTTCTGAATGAGATTCAAGCATAAACCCCTGAGCCATCCTAATTTCTTTGTTCTATGGGTCTTTGCATTTAGCATGTTATCCTGCACTTTATGGCTAAAGTCCATTTATAAGTGAATGCATACTATATGTATCTTTCTGGGCCTCAGTTACTTCACTCAGGATATTTTCTAGTTCCATCCATTTTCCAATTAATTTCATGTCATTGGTTTTAAATTAAAAGCTGACTAGGATTACATCATGTAGCTGTATATATTATCTATTTTTTCAGTTGAGGAACATCTAGGTTGTCTTCAATATCTAGTTACTATGAATAAAGCAGCTATGAGCATACTTGAGAAAGTTTCATTATGGTATAGTGGGGCATCTTTGGATACATGTCCAGGAGTAGTGTAGCTATCTATGTCTTGTGGTAGAAATATTTCATATTTTCTCAGAAACTGCCAAATTGATTTCCAACATGATAATGCAAACTTGCACTCCAACTAGAAATGAAGGAGTGTTTCCCTTGCTCCACATCCTTGCCAGAATGTGCTGTCACTAAAGATTTTTATCTTAGTTATTTTGATGAGTGTAAGATGGGATCTCAGAGTTGTTTTGATTTGCATTTCCCTAATGACTAAAGATATTGAACATTTTTTAGCTGCTTATCCATCATTCCTGCGTTGAGAATTCTCATGGTAAAATATATTCACCAACCCTACATCCAAAAAGGACTGATATCCAAGATATATAAACAACTCAAAAAATTAGACATGAACAATACACATAACTAAACTAAAAATGAGGTAGATAGTTACGGAGGCACTTCCTTAATTGATGTTCAAAATGAAAGGGTCCAGTTTACACAAGCCATTATGATTTATGAACAGGTAGTTCTGAATGTTATGAGAAAACAAACAAGCTGATGAAGCCTTGGACAATAAGCCAGTAAGTGGCACCCATATATGTCTTTTTCATTGGTTCCTATCTCTAGGCTCTCTTCCTTACTACTTTCATGATAATCAGTGATCAAGATGTAGAAGCTGAAATAAACTCTTTGTTCCCCATGTTATTCTGGTCATGTATTTAATTATAGCAATGGAAACCTTAGTTAAATCATTGATAATAATAAATTATACAAACATATGATTAAATTATTAATAAGAACTTTGAGATCTGATACAAAATAATTAGGAAGTTAGCTCTTGACTTTAACAATGATTTATCATATCTTCAGACCAATTTTATGTAATATGAATGCTTAACTGAATATGCAGTGATGTCTTTTATAAAACATGGTTTAATGGTTTAATGCTTTAATGAAATGTGCATTTTCACTAGTATACAATCTTCTAAGTAGCTTTTTTGTTTCCAAATAGAATTGTAGTAATTTTTCTTATTGTATATTATTTATTCAAGCTAAAATTCAAATCTATGTGCAATGGACTATGCATGAAGTATGAGTGTCATTGTCTAGCCTCTATGAACTTTTCTTTGATCTCCAGAATGCAGAAATCTGCTGGGTATTGATAAGTATCTATAACCTTAGTACTTGAGAATTGAAGCAGGATAAAATGTTCAAACTCATCTTCCGTTATGTTCAAAGTCAGGCTGCAATACAAGAGAGATCCTGTCTCATAAAAACAAAATTAAGCAGAATGAATAAAGAAACAAACAACAAGGAAAGAAGGAAGTATGAAGTAAAGTATAAAGCAAAAGGCTGGAGAGGTGGTTCAGTGGTTAAAAGCACTGACTATTCTTGCAGAGGTCCTGAGTTCAATTCCCAGAAACCTCATGGTGGCTCACAACTATCTGCAATGGGGTCTGATGACCTCTTCTGGTGTGTCTGAAGAGAGTAATGATGTACTCATATACACAAAATAAAAAATAAATCTTTAAAAAAAGAAAAACTATATATATTATTGATATCTATTTGTTATTTATTTATTAATTTTTGAGAATATAAGATATTTGTGTAGGGAAGAGAAATAATGTTCCCAAGTATAGTATATATTATGAAATTATATATATGAAATTCTTCTGTTGTTCAAAGGCTTTCTGTTTAACATTGGAGTACTATATTTTTCATTTGTTTTTACTATATTTTTACTATACATACAATTATATGGAATATATAATTGTATATCTATTATTTTATATAAGTTGCATATAGATGTAATTATATTAACCACAAGCAGTCAACATGAAAACTAGTGATATTTCTATTGACTGGAATACTTACATAACATTTTTAGAATATAAAGTTTTTTCTTGACTTCAATTCTTCTTGATTACTTTCCTTCTTATTTTCTCACGTAATAATGCATTTTTAGCTCCTTTATCAAAGATCAAGTGACCATAGGTGTGTGGGTTCATTTCTGGATCTTCAATTCTATTCCATTGATCTTCCTCCCTGTCTCTGTACCAATACCATGCAGTTTTTATCTCTATTGTTCTGTAGTAAAGCTTGTGGACAGGGATCGTGATTCCCCCAGAAGTTCTTTTATTGTTGAGAATAGTTCTTGCTATCCTGGGTTTTTTATTATTCCATATGAATTTGCAAATTGCTTTTTCTATATCTATGAAGAATTGACTTGCTACTTTGATGGGGATTGCATTAAATCTGTAGATTGCTTTCAGGAAGATGGCTCTTTTTACTTTTATGGTGGGGAGACTTTTAATGACTGCTGCTATTTATTAAGAGGTTATAGGATTGTTTACGTGGTTTATCTGCTCCTTATTTAACTTTGGTACCTTGTATCTGCCTAGAAAATTGTCAAAGGAGCTAATACCATCCAGTGGAAAAAGGTCAGCATTTTCAACAAATGGTGCTGGTTCAACTGGAGGTCAGCATGTAGAAGAATGCAAATTGATCTATTCTTATCTACTTGTACAAAGCTCAAGTCCAGGTGAATAAGGGATCTTCACATAAAACCAGATACACTGAAACTAACAGAATAGAAGGTGGGGAAGAACCTCAAATACTTGGCCACAGGGGAGAAGTTCCTGAACAGAACACCAGTGGCTTATGCTCTAAGATCAAGAATTGACGAATGGAACCTCATAATATTGCAAAGCTTCTGTAAAGCAAAGAACACTGTCAATTGAACAGAACAGCAACCAACAGATTGGGAAAAGATCTTTACCAATCCTATGTCCAATAGAGGGCTAATATTAAATATATACAAAGAGCTAAAGAAATTAGATTCCATACAACCAAATATCAATATTAAAAAATGGGGTACAGAGGTAAACAAAAAATTCTCAATTGAAAGAACTCTAAGGGCCAAGAAGCATCTAAAGAAATGTTTAACAAATTTAGTCATCAAGGTAATACAAATCAAAACCATCCTGAGATTACATTTCACACCAGTCAGAATGGCTAAGTTCAAAAACTCAGGGGATAGCAGATGCTGGTGAGAATGTGGAGAAAGAGGAACACTCTTCCATTGTTGGTTGGATTGCAAGCTGTTGCCACTCTGGAAATCAGTCTGAGGTTCCTCAGAAAATTGGACATAGCATTACCTGAGGACCCAGCTATACCACTGCTGGGCATATACCCAACACCCACCTCAGTATCCATCTCATGTGCTGTCATAAAGGCAGATGTTGATGTGGATATCAGGAAGTGCATGCTGACAGGAACCTGATATAGCTGTCTCCTTAGAGGTCTGCCAGAGCCTGAAGTACACAGATGTGGATGCTTACAGCTAACCATTGAACTGAGCATGGGGTTCCCAATGGAGGAGTGAGAGAGAAGACTGAAGAAGCTGAAAGGGTTTGTGGTCCCATGGGGAGAGCAATAATAGCAACCAACCAGAGCCCCCAGGGTCGAAACCACCAGCCTGGGAGCACATAGGGGGGACCCATGGCTCCAGCTCTATATGTATGGGAGGATGGCTTTGTTGGGTATAGGTGGAGAGGAGGTCCTTAGTCCTGTGAAGTCTGGATGCACCAGTGTGGGAGAATTCGAGGGAGGGGAGTTGAGAGTGGGTGGGTGGGTTGGGGCCCATCCTCACAGAAACAGGAGGAGGGGGGATGGAATAGTGGGTTTCTGCAGGGGGGCAATTGGAGGAAGGCTATAACATCTGAAATGTAAATAAAATATCTAATACAAAAGAAAAATAAGATTTCATTTTTAATTAGTATAGATGATTCTTACATAATCTGTATTTCTGTTTATATTTTAACCTACAGTTTAATCAAATAAAGGAAAACCTTTTGAAGTATAATCTCCTTATATTTTAAATTATATCCCCACAAATTGCTGCACCTTCAGATAAGCAACTGTTTGCCAATTTGATGTATCAGCACCTCTCATTCTATCATGTTACTTCTGATGTATTTATGATAATGTTGAATGACATTTTCTCATTCAAAGTGAAATGTGGAATTTTCCATTCTCTTATATTCACTTACGCTTTTGAAAAAGTGAGTATTGATGTACACACTCAAGCCCAAGTCATTCTGTGCTACTAACTTGTGTATTTCCTGACATTCATTTTAAATATTAAAAGCATGAATTAGAGAAATATTTTATTGACTGTAATGTGTTTTAAAATGGGTGGCACAAATAGCTTTTCAATAATACTTAGCCATTACTTAGAGTTGTCTCTTGTCTCAATATAAAACATTATAAAATCATAAATATTTAATAGTGTAATTTCATTTAATTATTTAATATTTTGAATAGAAATTCAGATAACATTTTAATATACATTTGTGTGGATGACTTAGATATTCTCTACTTAACTTAATTACTATATATTACATATAGTTACTCAATATTTAGCTAAAACCTTAGGGATTCCAGTTTTTTTATATTTATTAAGTGAGGAGTAATTAAAATTATTTCTAAAATTCAATATAGCGTTTTTCATTAAGCAAGAAAATCATTTTATACACCAGAGAAAATAAAAAAATTTCATAAAATATAAAAGTTTTTCTTGAGTTTGAGTCCAAAAATCTGAGTGATTTCAAGCAAAGTACAATATTTACGTACAAAAAACATGTCATGCCACATAACTTGGAAGGCCCTTTTGACATTAACTGACTTATTTATCAAAAAACTGCCTAAATCTTTTATTTACTGAACATTAAATAAAGCTTTTCAGTTTACAGATACACACACACACACACAAACACACAAATATTTAAAACAAAGGCAGGGAGTATGTGCTTTTTGAAGTTCCATACTTACCACCACTGGAATGGTATAAATCTGACCATAATTTAGAATGACTTACTCAGACTCTTTCTGTTTAGATGAAGTTCTTTGCTGCACACAATGTCATACTTTTAATCATGGTAGTTCTTTTTCTTGATAGATGACACATTTCCATTAATATTCCCGTTCATGACTATATAAAAATCTCTGTAATAAAAAAATCTATTGGTATAACAAATACAATATTGAGTGTGATTGAACAATAGAATTAGTAGGTGAGTAAATCCAACATATGGAGTTAATAATTTGTTTCTATTACAATAAAACAAAATGGCTTAATTTGCTGAGAATAATTACTCAGATATTTGTTGTTGCTTTTATTAAACTTTAATATATGTGTGACTCTAGGCATATTTCAATCAAACACTACATCTACTGTCTTCTACAATATATTAATGTACAAAGGCTCAGAGAATCAGATAAATAATGAAATTATATAATTCTTTTAGAAAGAAAAATAGAAAACCACCACAATATGAATCAAGCAATACCAGGGAACAATTACAAAGAAAACAATCAATAGGCACATATTTCCGGCGTTTAGCCAGAGGCACTAGTTTAAGGCCTCTTATTTCATGTATTAATCATTATCAATTTTTACTATTTCATCTTCTCTTTACCATTTGTTTAAACATTCTTGTTATGGCGTATTTTTTCTTTTACAGATGTTTTGAAAACATCCCATGTGCTCAATGGTGGCTAAATTTTTATTTATGTTCCTTAAAAATATTTAACCACCCACTCCTCTTGCTATATCTTTACACACAATTGAATATAAGGAAAATTGTTAAAAAATAAAGATAATCATAATTTTTCATTCTACTATATTTTCTAATGATTGAACGATTCTGGATTAGAGAATAATAATACATAGAAAAAAACAAAAGAGAAAGTTAATGAAGCTCCATGACAAGAGACATGTAAATATATGTTTGACATCTGTAACTGAAAATACAAGATATGATCTATAGTTTAAGAAAATGGTGCCTTATCCATAAGAGACCAGACAGGTAACTCTAAAGGAGACTTATTTATTTAGGAAATTTGAAAGGAAAATTAGACTGATGTTGCTATCATGCATCTCTGTGACCCAGGAACACAATCTACAATTTTGCTACTACTGTTTATAAATGTATTATGATAACTTTGCCTACGAAATATCTATCACAACTTCTAGAGCAATATACCTGTAAAACATCATAATGTCTGAGCAAGAATTTTAGAGCTATTTGAATAAGATGATCTAAATACTTCCTCAAAATAATTGAGACATTTTTGGATGTCAACAAAGCACAGAGGACTTCCTATCTGATGGTAATTAATTTAATAGTTTGCTCAATATCAATTCTGTTACTAAGGTCTGCCGATGCCTGTCTGTAGTGAAGATAAGCAAAATCAGATCCTAGATGAGAAAGGGAGAGGAAAAGAAGAGAAGCGAATTTTTTGAAGCTGTTCATCTTTGTTTACAATCATTTTTTCCAACAAAAATATCAACTATAGCAATGATCCCCATAATATTGCCAAGTACTTTTAATATTTCCCCAATTAATATGGCTAATGTTATATAATAAACGGGGGATTTATTTGTGAAATTACTTTGCCTTTAGTTGTATTTGATACTTAAATTTGAATGGTTTTCTGATTTTCTAGATGGTATGGTACTTTGTCAGAAAATATATTTTAAATAATCCTAAAGTTACAAGGTTTTGTTACTAGATGGTGTGTAGTGCCAGGGAAATGTTAGTGACTCCCTCTAAAAACAAAAACAAAAACAAAAACAAAACAAACAAAAACAAAACCAGACAGGGACTGATGTGAAATAACTCACAGTATGTCTTTATTCTTTTTGAGCTAGCTCATACCCCCAATGTACCACCACCAGACAGGAAGTTTTGCATCGTGGTGGAGGTGGGGTTGCCTTGAATATCTACCTGGGCAAGGCTTTCTAGTAAGCAGCAAGCAGGGAGTAAGTATGAAAGCATCTAATCAGAAAGTTACTGTGGCCTTTAATATAGTTGGTTAGTGCTGGGAGTCATATTAAAAACTTAATTTCTGCTCCCTTCTGTATTGGTGATCCTTAGGACCGTGCTTATAACCTGGGGGTACAGGTTTGTTGGGGAAATAATCTGGAGATGCTGATCTTGTTGAGGATGTAATCTGGCGACACTGGTTTTCTTGGGGATTATAGAGACTGGAGCTTGGCTCATGCTTTGTTGTTGGGCAACTTGGAAACTAACGCTATGTACCAGCCTTTTAGTTTACCTGAGTTCAAACTTAGGTCAGGGTCTCTGAAATGGAGTATGAACTTAAAAGATTTGGCCTCTCAGGTTCAATTACACTTTAAAAGTAACATCATGTTTTCTACGATCATCAGTCTATCACTTCTATTGCTGTTTTACACGAACCAGAAATAACTACATGCTTATCCTTCCAGAGGTTATTTGGTTGTAAGTGTGCACGGACTGCATGAAGACTTCAGAAAAATGAAAGGGTAAGTATTTGTGGTGCTTGGTGTTAATTGTCACCTTAGCACAGTTGATAATCTCCAGTGTGATGGACATTAGGACATACGTGTAAGACATTATCTTGATTACATCAATTGAAGCCGTAACGCCTTCCCATTGTTGGGGGATAGTATTCCCTGACTAAGATGAAGCCTGTAAACGGAGAGCGGGAAGTGAGCATAAAAAAATGTATTCATCCCTCTTGGACTGATTATAGATGCAACATGAAAAGCCATTACAAACTGATACTGCTTTCATTGGTTGAACATGACAGACTGTGTCTTGACCTATGAACCAGATAAAAATATTCCCTTAAGTTGCTTAAGGCAGGCCTGTTATTCAGTGCAAGAGTTTTCAAATGTACAACTCTGAGGCCAGAGCGCATTTCTCTTTTGAGAAAAATTATGCAATCTGATATTTAACATTGTCATGGTTTTCTTCCTGGGAGAAAAAAAAAAAAAAAACAGAAAGAACAACAACAATAGCAACAACAACCAAAGATGTCATGAGAATCAATTCAAGTAGAGTATATGATTGTCACCAATGCAAGAAACAGAAACTTTAATGTGGGGAAAGGTATATTTCTAAAAAGAAGGATTCTATAAAGAAGCCTCTAGAAATATAATATATCTGTTAACTATCACAAAACTTTCTACTCTAGACATGGTTTAAGAAGGTTATATATATATATATATATATATATATATATATATATATATATATATATATATATATATATTGGATGCATGCTTGGTCAAAATTCAACCAGTACAATATTAGCCAAGAAATCACTTCTTACAAAATTAATAATCTAGAATAATAAAAGTTGTAATGGATAATTAAACAAAGTTAGTGAGGGTTATATGAATGTTAATCACTTGAAAACTCTTCAGGAATCACCAGAGTATTGACATGCTTTAATCACTAGAAGTTCCCTGTGATAATTAGAAATTCATGAGCAGCTCTAGTCTCTATAGTCATTTATGTTTTATATGATGTTTGAAAAAATCATTATAAAAATTAATTAATTGATTAAGAAAAATCTACTGTAAATTTTAAACTAACATCATTATTAAATTAATAAGTATTTATAAATATATAAATATATACTGTAAATAAATAAATGTAATAAAATAAATATTTGCATTTTTGTTTGTTTGATTTTAGTTCTTATACAGGACTTCTGAAATCTTTGTAATTTATTGGATTATAGACTGAGAGACTCTGATCCATAATAAATAAGATACTTTTATTCATACTGTATTTATGCACATAAGTTAATTTCTGGTGAGGCCCTGAGTACTTTGAGGATGAGAGAGCATTGCCAGAGGAACTATCTATATAGCTAGAGCTTAAAGCTTTTAACTCCACTTCCATGGTCTACAAAATGGGCAGGACTAGATGTTAAATTAATCACTAGGGGTCAATTCTACAACCAAAGACACATTCATGATGTTCTCATTAGATGTCACTTGATGGGCTCCTGGGTATGTTAAGGATTATGCATAATCATTTTAAGACCAGGCTTTGAGGAGTAATTTGAAATTTCATCCCTAATCCCTTCCCCAGGGAAGGGTCCTCTAAGAGTTTAAAATTAAAAATACATCATGGTAATTTAATGAATCTTACACCAACATTTCTAACCTACTGGGCTCAGAGAGTATTCAGTTGGTGCATTAAACCATTAAACCACCTTCAAATATTGCTGAATAAAAAAACTCTGTACTCAGGAACTTCCAAGGTATCTTTGTACATTATTACACCGTTCATCATTCTATATGACATCCTGCATAACAAATCAGAAAATATAACATATTTTCCTGATCCAAAACACCAGGTTATAAAATTAGAGATTATTGCATGAGGATTAGAATTGTAACCATGTCAGAAAAATTGTCTATACCCTGAGTATATAATAATTGAGATTGGTGACTAAAATGCAGTCATTCTTGTAGACTGATCTTGTAAATTGTAGGATCCAAGTTGCCTAGGAACTATAAATGTTAGAACTTAATTTATATCTAGAAAATATTAGACAGCTCATGTTTGATTTTAGGAATGTTCTGTGGCACCAAGACAATGATAAAAGTATTGTATAAGTTATAAAAAATTCAACTTTTGTATCAATGCCATATGAATCAGGGAAATCAGCCTTCATATTTATATCTAATGTGTGAAAAAAACAAGCTATTTGAATAAGCACCTGAGAATATTTATTTTCATAATTTGCATTTATATTTTGGTAGAGCACTGAAAACATCACATTTTTTTTTTTAGAAAATCTAAATCATGCCTTCTTAATATCAACAGAAACTGTTAACTTATGAGAATTAAGTAACAGACATGCTTTAGGAAACCAATAAGCATATAAGATTACCAAGAGTGTTAAATCTGTTTAGAAGAAAAGGGTTACATATATGGAATTATAAGAAGAGAGAACTCATCGTCTTACTTTATGTTGATATTATGGAATTTGATATATGAGTAACTACTTCTGATGTCTACAGAGACAGCTTGAACAAAATTAGATCAGAACTTGCTATTTAAGCAAAATCAAATAATTGAGGACTTCATGTTCCTGGGAAATATATTGATTTTAAAGGATAATTCTCCCAACATGAGCTAAGCTTAAAATATCTTTTTACTAAAAACCAAAGAGATGCTTAACCACAAATTGTCTATAAGTTGAAATGACACACATACTAGTTTGTGTGGTTTCATTAAATAAAGTTAGTTCAAACAGTGTATCAAAATACTTTGAATAAAATATGAATATTTAAGTTGATACTATAAGGGAATGACACAATTGTTAAAATTGGGAAATAATTAAATAACATGACCACTCAAGTTAGAAAATTATCAACAAATGATGTAACTTCCCTTGAATGTAATATTTTACTACAAAGGGAAGATGAGGTGCCTTGTGATATAGACACCTGACTATACCACCATTTCCAAATGATACAAAAACAATCCTAATATATTATATATATATATATATATATATATATATATATATATATATCCTAATATATTTTATGAGAGCTGAAAAAATTATACCAGAAAAAAGTAACAAAACACCAAGAAGGGGAGGTTAAAATAATGATGACCTACTACACATATTAACATCCAATATTACAAAATGAAGACTGAGAGACCCTTCAAGGGAAAGGAAGTTAAAAACTGCACTAGAATGAAACATGAGTGAATGAATATGCTATGCTTGATTAGACTGTTATGTTATTTTGAATGAAAAATGTCTCACAATGATGTTGATACTCAAGACTTGGTGCTGTTTTAGAAGTTGCAGGCTTGCTATATGAAGTATTACTGCAGGAGGAATTTGACAGGAAAAAGCCCATCTCCACCCAGTTCACTCTCTATGTTTCATGCTTGTGAAAACTCAGGTGATGTCAAGGTATCTTACTCTTGCTACATGCTTTCTAATTCTAGCCAACTTATCTGCCATGATGGGCCCTTTTCTCTTTGTAATATGGGGGCCAAAATAAACTCTTAGTTCAATAAGCTACATGGGGCCTAAAATAAATTATTTCTTCTATGAGCTTTGTAGTTCATAGTATTTTATCATAGCTGAAGAAAACTAACTTATATAATCTAATACTTGACAAGAAAGATAAGTCAACATAAATTAAGCTATGTTTGTGATTATGAAATTTGAATATGGATGATGAATTAAATAAATTATTTATATCATGTAAATTTTAACTGGAGTTTCATCATAACAATATTGTAATTATACTGCAGAATTGTTTTGACTCTTTAAAAATTAATTTGTACAACATGGGAGGTCATAGCTACAGTCTAAACTTAGAGAAGACTGATGCAGGAGAATGTTTAAGACCATAATGTGTAATGTAGTCAAGAAGTAGTCCAGAAAAATTATGGCAAAACTTTACATAACTTATAATTTTCACATGAGATACCAGAACTGACAAATAATTCTGATGGGTTTTATGAAATTTCCCTTGGAAATTGTACATGTAATTCACTCTACTCTTGCAATTAAAACCCTCTCTTCTAGTCTCTCATCCTTATTATTCTATGTCTTCTTTAAAATCCTGTTCTTTTATTTGTCCATTTTTATACTTGATTATTGATATTTTAAATTTAATTTTATTTATTTTATATGCAGCTGTGATGGCCCTTTCCTCCTATTCTTTCACATCCCATCACCTACCCTACTGATCTGCTCCTCCAAAATTTATTGTCAGAACAACCTTGTTAGATATCAACCAGCCATGAAAATATTTTTAATGAGTATCATTTGTGTGAACATTAATTTGAAAGCATGCATTGGACTCTGGTGAGCACATACTTACACCTCTAATGACAATGTTTTTGACAGCTATTGGCAGGCTTTTGTTTCTTGGTAGTTAACACAATTCATTTGAGAAAAGTTTCTCCGGCTAAGGCTAAGAGTAGTAGCACTTTTCTCTGATCTTCAATATGCATTTTTGTAAAGAAGTTTAATTGCATATCCATTTAGTAAAATAGCAGTAATAAGTTCCCCTCAACATCCAGACTTCATTAGCTACAGGTTTTTCACCAGAACTGAACATGTATTGAATGTATTGAACATGACATTTCTCTTGAAGGAAACTTGTTAAATTTAGTCAGTGATGTATCTATTTATGACCATAGGGCAATATTTCAGCAATGAACACATCTTTTCCAGCAAGATGCTATTACAGTTCTATGGTCTCTCATCTCCATAAACCCAATTATTCCTTTTTCTCTCCCAGCAACCTAGAGAGGTATCTTTAAAATCTATAAGAATTGACTAGCAGGAAGAGAGATTCCAGCTCAGTACCAGATTGATTAGTCTATATCTTCCAACCAATGTAAAAATTTTCCACACCAAAAGAGTTAGGAACAATTTCTGAAGGACAACAGAGAATTATAGAAGCCATTTTGATCAAACCCTTTGCTTCCTCACCTAGAGAACTCTTCCCTGACAAGATTTAGTAAATTCAGCACAGTACAATGCTGCATGCTTATGACTAACAGTATACTCTTCTCTCTTCCCCCGCCCACACACAAATCCTTTCCTCATTCCATTTCTTGACACTAAATGAAAATTACAGGATATTTACTAATCATTTTTATCATGGTAAAAAATTTAAATTATGAGTAAAATAGGAGTCACCTTACATATTCCTGTTTTGCTGTACCTTTTCACACTGCCAGGGAAAATAAAAATTGAGAGATAAGACCAAGCAGAATATATATTTACAAATATTGCTTTGGTCTCCATTGGGTTCACTTATTCCTCTATAAAGAGGTTTCATTCTATCTAGAAAGAACTTTAATTTGGCTGAAGTTGAATTATTCACCATCTGTGATTACATGGTGCTCTTTTCTTTTCTAGGGATAATTGAATATTACCTTAATATTTCATGGTAAACAAAATCTCAAAATATCCATTAAAATAATAAAGTATAGAATACAACAAGTGTTTTGGTCCCTTCAACAGAGAGTCATACCCTGTGTTATGTAGAATATGACACAGTGCAAATACTCATCTGCCCACCTCTCTAACTACTGCATTTTACTTTATTGGATAACATTTAGAAAATGGATTTGAATTTCAGATCTGGAAAAAAATGATTATGATATTCACTCAACCAAGTAATCCTGGCTGCAAAGTACTCATATATGAATTTTACTAAAATGAAAAGAAAACACAAACAGTGCTATATATGGCTTTATATCTTTGCTTTTTAAGGAAACATGTCTGTTTATTATAGAGAAAAACGAAGAGTGACTCAGAAAGCAGTAAATATGAAAAATATAAAATATAAAACCACACAAGCAATTATAAAATACATAAAATGTAAAAATTATAACTGAATATCAAAATTATATATTTTTTATTATTTTAGTTGAAATTATCAATTCCATTGTAAAAATAAAAATAAGACATTTTCCCAACTAAGGTATACTACTATCAAATATAGAGTATAAATTACAAAAACTAAATTTTTGTTTAAGGTATAGCTTAGTTTTACTTAATTTTCATGTTTTTCTTAATTATTTACTTTAAGGAATTACAATATTGTTGCTGAAAAATGATGTTAATATTGTTCTCTTTCTTCACAGGGTTTTGCTAATAATGTCTGTTTGTATTAAATGATTTCTAAATTCAGGTTTCTAAATCCATTTCTTTATTAATCTTCTCAATAATAGTTTAAAATTTTCCATTAATGGGGTTTGGGTTTCTTTAATTTTACTAATCATTTATTTAGTAGGCATTATGCACTTATTTTTATTTAGATTATTATTTTTATTAATTTTGAAGATAAGATCAAGACTTTAATCATTGTTTATATTCTAAATTTTTATTTTGTTTAGGTATATGTTTAGGTATATATTTATTTTGTTTAGGTTATTTTGTTTAGGTATATTTTGTTTAAAGTCTTGATAAGATCAAGACTTTAATCATTGTTTATATTCTAAATTTTTATTTTGTTTAGGTATATGTATTTTGTTTAGGTAAAAGTATATATATATATATATATATATATATATATATATATATACCTAAACCTAAACAAAAGTATATATATATATACTTTGAGGTATATATATATATACCTCAAAGAGGTGGAACGTTAATCCCTATTGCTTAAGACACCATGGACTTAAGATATAGGACCTGGAGGCCCCTCAACTAGACATCATAGATGGCAGAAGTCAGCATGCAAGCTTCCAAAAGAGGGAAGCAACCAATAGTCTACCAAGCTATGATACCTATGATACACAATCAGTAGCTTAGCACAATAATTCTAAGGGTTAAGTAGTAGCACAAACACCTTCTTGGTAGTCTACATATCTTTTATTGGACCAATTCAAACTTATTTGGCTAGGTACTTAAACCTAGCCCTACCTTCTCATGGCTGGTGAAGTCATGGATCATGGATCATTTACAACTAACACTTTACTAAATCAGCATAAGCCCTACATTCTTTCTAAATATTTGTCCTTATATGTAGAGATAATTAGAATTTAACCCCTCCCTCCATTAAGGGAACTTCTCATTGCAATAGAGAGAGATCATCATAGAAAACAATAATTGATTAAAGCCCAAAGTTGGGAGCCTAATCCCAGTGGATAAATCCATAAAGCAGTGCCAGCACTTGAGGCTCAGAGAATACTGTGGAATAGGATCAGAAATATTGTGAAAAACAGAGAATCAGGAAGTGTGCTTAAAGACTGTGTCTCTTCTTCATGTCAGAACTATACTTATAAAGTCTTTACAATATGACTTCATAGGAAAGAGCTGAACAAAAACACAACAATAGAAATTCTAAAGTGGATGATAGAAGCCTCATGGTCTTCAACCCTACACAAAGATCTATATGCAATTAAGAAATGATAAGACTACAGGAACAACCCACTAAATAGTTATACATTTTTAAAACTTTAAATTGATTGTGAGTTTCCTATCATGAACCCCAAACCAATGTATCTCTCATTCCTCTCATATCCACCCTTTGTCCAAATAGTCTACCCACCAATAAAACACACACACACACACAACACAACTACACAACAACAACAACAACAGAATACAATCCATAGAAGAATGCTCATCATGGAAACTGTAGTGTATCACAATTTGTCCTAGAGTGTATCACTGTCTACACATCTTCACTTGCAAATGCTCGTTTCAATGAGTCACTGTTTTTATTTGAGATATCTGTCTTCTATGACACTATTAGTATTATATATTTATCAGGGTTCCTCTGGATTATCCTGTTGTTCCCTGTATCATGGAGCTCCTGAAGGTATGGAACAGTAGGACAGGTTCTTTCATTCATGAAAACTGTTCTCAAATTATATGGATTTGGGGCTTGGAAAATTCAGAGCCTTGGATCTGGGCCTGGGTAGTAGGTCAGTGGGTCAGCCAGCCAGCTTTCCATTATCCATACCATCATAGAGAGTTCTCCAGTGCTATACTGTCTTGGTCAACCAGTGCTGCCATATGTAGTAGACAAGGTCAGCTCTCCTTCTCTCCTGCCTTCAGGGTGGCTGACATATTTAGGGTGCCACCAGAGGAAATGTCATGGAACAGGCAAGGTAAAGCATGTACAAACTCCAGAGTTCTCAAATATTGAGATTAGAGCATCATCCTGAGACCAGCAGAAGTACAGCTAATTTACTCTCTGTTTCTGTGCCTGCCAATAATCCTTTGTAGAACTAGAGTACACAGGTTCTGTGGGTCTGTGATTTGCCCAAAAATGACCATATGGTTAACAGCTTTTACAAGGGAAGCAGGGAGGTTTGGGCAGCCAGCACACGGATGAGAGCTGGGGTCCAAGGTCTCATCTGTTACCATGGCCAATGCCAGTGGCAGGGTGAGGCAGTGGCATGAGCCGAATCATCCAGTCGGTCCTTGGTCCAGCAAGGAAAGCTTCAGCAGAGAAACTCTTTTACAAGTGTTACAATCTGTAAAACAGACACTCTCAGATGACTACTTGTGCACATTATGTCCACATGAATAGGGACCTTATAAACATTGAGAAATAGTGTAGGATCCAGGGGTAGATACTTCCTATTGAGATGTTAGTGATGTTCTATTTGCATGGGGAAGGACTCCAGGTGTTTTCCTTATGTGACTGATTGCCATGATCTCTCTGTGGGGAGTTGTGTTTACAGGTTCCAAAGCAGGTAGAGTTAAGCAGGGAGTGACCCCACTCATACAATTCTCAATCATGAGATTCACAGGGTTTAAGCTCACTCAATCTTACCAGTTCTTCCATCTGGTGGCAGGGTACACTTGCCCCCCAAACAACTAGGGGTCATAAGTAGTCAGTCATGTAGCAGGACACCTGGAATTCTTCCCCATACAAGCGAGGTATTTCAGTAGTCTTAACCTTTGACCAATGACATATTCCCTTTCTAGATATTCTCATACCCTTCCTTTGTTTATCCAAAGGAATGAATATATATCCATCCCTCGGTTGACTCTGAATAAAGTGCATGTATTCATTCAAATACACCACAAATAAAGATATATGAAGCAGTAAGATTGTCTTGGAGAGCTGCTACATTAAAGATCGCTGAAGAAGGGCTTCATCTAAAAGGGACTTAATACTAAGATTCTCAGAGAAGGGCTTCTCTCTTTCTGCCTGCCAGTGTTCGCTGTCAACTGGACTGGGATTGTCCCTATTCTGTATTTTACCTTGTCCTCTCCTGAGCCAAACTTCCAGTTGCCTTTGGACATCCCAAGGGGACACATGGAACCTATAACCACACACTAGCACCTAAGCCTCCAGAGCCAGCTCCAGTGTGCTACCCAATAAAGGTGCAAAGCCCATTCTCCCACATGAACTAGATTTGTGCCTGGGCCAGCTTTCTACCTCTCATGACATTGGAGATCCTTCAACCATGCCTTTTCCATCAGAGATAGCCCCACTGTATTGTACAGGAAAGGTGCAGGGTGGTCACCCTCTCAAAAGTGCTAGTAACCGATGAGGGGCATGACAAGTAATACACAGATAGCTCTTGGACATCCACATTGTCCCAGGGAGTAAGCCATATTTTCTATTGGATTATGAGCCACAGACATCAAAATCAACCATGAGTACTGTGTAGCCAAGGATATAGGTCTCAGCAGCAGCCAGGGCTAACTGCTTACCATGTCTCCAGGTGGTGTGGCCACTCATAATAGGCTACTTCTCATCACCTTGAGTCTCTAGTTCTGTCTCTCCTGATAATGCTCAAGGTGCTCCACTTTTTTTCTATTCCATCTGACCACCGTATACTCACACACTGTGGTGGCTTCCACTGCAGGCTGGCCATGAGCGGCCCCTGGGTGACATCCTTCATCCCTGCTAATGGCATGGCAACAAATGGGATTCTAGGCCCCACCTGTGCAGTAAGTTGGAGGGCAGGTATATAGGTAGCATGGTAACCTACAGAAACCAAGGTTTCTGTCTCTCTTTTTCCTCCTGGGCTGCACTACCTGGATTTGACTTGATTTGATTTGATTTGATTTGATTTGATTTGATTTGATTTGATTTGAGGAATCCTAGATATAACACAGCTTTGTCCACCAATCCAGGCATCTAGCTGGATAAACAAAGGGCTACCTACTGCTCTGCCGAAACCAATATAAGAATAACACAACCAACAGGATGTCTCTATACATTTCTACATGTTCAGCTCTGAAAAGGTATATGCATTTAATAGATAACATGCACACACACAAACACACATATATACATGAATGTGTCATCATAAGAATTGAAAAAGGAAGCCATGAATTTGCAGGAGAGCGAGGAGGAATATATATTAGGGTTTAGAGGGAGGAAAGGGAAGGAGGAAGATATATTGTAATCTCCAAAAATAAAAGGCATAATAAAATATTTGTTTTAATTTTTTCTATTTATATATGATTTATCATTTCATCTTGTTATCTTTTATACTCAAGCTCTATTAATTTTACCATATTAGCCTCCAAGTTTAAGTTCTAAATTAAAAACAATACAAAAGCAAAACCACTTCAGCTTTCTTAATTTTTGCATATAATGTCACTCTACAGTAATTATTTTCTAAACATTGAAAATAATTATCTTTTAGAAAATTTGTTTTCATTTTTTAATGTGTGTGTACGTGCTCACACATACATACATATGTATCCAGGCACATACGAGTGAAGCTGCTTGTGAAACTTAGAAGTTAGATTCTTTAAAGCTGGAGTTTCAAACTGTCATTAACAGTTCAAAATGGGCTATGGGATCTAAGGTTGGGTCCTCTGAAAGAGCAGTATGTACTCTTTACTCTTGATCTACAGTCTAGAGTCTAGACTGTTTCACAACTTATGAGTCACATGACCCTTTTGCAGGAGTCCCATATCAGATTCCCTGCATATCAGATATTTGCTTTATAAACAATGTATAACAGTGGCAAAATTTCAGTTATGAAGTAGCAATGAGATAATTTTATATTTGGGGGTCACCACAACATGAGGAAATACACTAAATGATCTCAGCATTGGGAAGGTTGAGAACCACTGCTAGAGAGACACAAGTCTCAAAAGCAGCCTTAAAAAGTCAAATTGCAAAATTATTTGAAGAGCTGTTGCTCTCACTCTTCCACTTTAATGGTTACTGTCATCAAAGATAGTCTGATTATTCAATGGCTTTGTTTAAAGTTCATGTAGATATGATGACCACTAAAGCACACTGAAATATCAAAATACTAAAATGCCTTAAGCGATTGCATATTTTTCATATTTGGTTCTTCTAATAATTTTCTGAATACCCAAAGCACAATAAATTATGTAATTTTGTGGTTAGTTTATGAGTGAAAAATCCATGTGCATTTTAAAAATGAGTTTTATCATTACCTATTTGCCAAAAGACCATGAAGTTAGACAATCTTCATTTACAGCTCTAACACTGTTGAAATGCAAATACTGTCAGCATCACTGTGAATTCTGTTATTTGAACAACCTCTTTAAAGTCATCGCTGTTTAAATATAAACTAGAAGAATGAAAGATAAGATGATGAAATTATAAAGAAAATCACAATTTTAAACATTTATGTCAATGTTTAATTAGCCTCGTTATTTTGGGCAGGTGATGAGACAGGACATCATTGCAGAGAGTTAATGGTGGAAGATAAGCCATTGACTACTCATCATCGATAAAAAACAAACAAAAACAATTAGCAAGGCTTTGGTGTCCAAGCATCTCCTGCAATGATAGTTCCCTGCTCTAATATCTCACAAAAGTACTTATAATGAACTCTTGCTCCCAGACATGTGGTATTTTCGGATAGAGAGAAGAGAGTTGGTAGACTCCATGGAAGAAATTAGGTCATAGGGTGGCATGTTCATGATAGAAATGAAAACACCTAGACCTCTGCATTTTTCATTCTTTCTTCTCAGGTGTCACAAGGTGAACAACATCCTAGCTATGGACATAGAAAACATGGCTTTCTTTTCTATGTTACATCAAGAATTACAGTTTCCGATAAGCTACCTGGTATAGTTTAATATCTAAATTTTATCTATAAATCGATCACCATGTAAACTTCAGAATTAAAGATGTTACTTTAGTATGTTTTTCTTCCCTGATCTAAAATGTTTGAAAAAGAATTCCAATTTTAATCCCATTAAACAAAATATGTTTGCTTTTATACTCTATAAGAATTGTTGCTTACCATTTGTTTTAAAGTTTCAATTGTGTCATTAATTGTAAATACACAAAACTCATATCAATTCAATATTGAAAATGTTTAGCATAAGTCTTCTTGAGTAGGTAAAGTGTTTGCTGCTAAAGAAGGAACACCTGACTTTGAAGATTCAGCAAATGTGTAAAAGCTGAGTTTGACAACATGCTTCTGCAATCCCAGCACAGGACAGATGGAGACCTGCTGTTAAAAACTATGATGAAAATCAATAGAGAAACAAAGCCACAGTCAACATCAACCTATGTGAATTCATAGAAACACTTTACAAATATAAACAGAAGCTATTTTTAAATTATTTTCATTCTTTGAATTATTTAATTGTTGGTTAGTTGATTGATTCTAGTAATCTTTGCTTCTTTGAATCTATTTCTCTTATCCGCCTTAAGTTTAGCAATATGATTGATGAAGATTTTATTGCTTCTTTTAATTCTATTTCGTAAAAATCATATAATGTGTAGCACTTATGTGCTATTGCTTATGGATGGAGGTCAGAGGACAACTTTGTGATGTTTCTTCTCTTCTCCGTCCTATGCATGGACTCCAAACAACAGAAATAGGTCATCAAGCTGCATGTGGCAAACACCTTTAAACATTGAGCCACCTAGGGAAGCTGGAGATTTTTCAGTTTCAAAATAATACAGATTAACAAAACAATTACATCATAGAAATCATATCATTTTTTTCTCTTAACTCCATTGTTGTCAAAGAGGACCAGAAGTCAAATCAATCATATCAACAAGAGAAGTTCTGCAGTCTATGATTTCTAATAACTTCCCTATTATCCTTTGTCCTAGAAATACTGACAGATAATTTATAATTATATCAAGTCATCCAATTAGGCTTTTTGTAATGTGAATTTTGTCCAGACCTCACTTTCAGGGAAGTGTGGCTCTTACTTACTGACTCCAGCCTCATTAAGTCACCTTTTGTGGATCCCCCCATTAGACAAGCAATAATTATTTGGATTCCATTCACACCCAAGAAATTGGCTCACAATGTATCCACTCTTTCCTATTTTGCACTGCCATCTAAATCTATACCTATATTCAACCATTAAAGGCACTAATTACTTGTATCTTAATTTTTAAAAGATGTATTTTATGTTTTTATGTGTTTGTGTCTCTGGGTGTGTTTACCTTGTATGTTCTGGTGCTATGAAGGGCAGATGGGGGGTCTTGTTCCCTGGAATGGGAGTTACCAATAGTTGTGAGCCAATATGGGGAATGAAAATAGAACCTGAGACATTTGCCAAAGTGGCACATATTCTTAACCACTGAGCCTCTTCTAAATTCCCCCATTTTCATTTTGTTCTTTTATCCACAGGTTTATGCTTAAAAAATATGTAAGAGTTTCAGTGATTTGCATGTTGAATTTTTTATACATACTTAAAAATGTTTTCTACTTTCCAAACAATTTCCCATTTATTAATTCTACTATTTTAAAATTTGTTTTCTGTCCCTTTTAGATACTACCTTCCCTTGGGCATTTAATTTTCTCTTAAGCTCATTATTTATCTTTAATATTTTCACATTTTTTTTCAAAATTTCATATATTTCTTGCCTGGCTATATTCGGTATAGAAAATGTGATGATATATTTGCAATATGTTCAAATGAGAATCCATTTATTAATATTTATTTTACTGAAGAAAGATTTACTTACTAAATGCAATATCTTTAAGTATCTTTTGGTAATTTCTCTAAAGCAACTTATCTTTATCATTAACAACTAAATTGACCCCTGTACCGATAAATAGAAACCACAGTGATGATCACTCAAAATGCTGTTTTCTAGTGCTTTCATGCTCACTGCTGACATGTATATAACACTGTGTGAAAAGCAAATATATAGTCGACAAACATTAATTTAGTAAAATCAGGTTCCTAAAACTGGGTAAGCTATTGGAGAATTTTTCAATAAAATGTCTAACAACAATGCTGTCAGTCAACAGGGAGATTTCAGGTCACCCAGGCTCATTCAGATTTCTGATCTTTACAACTATGCATTGAAAATTCCTTCTAGTTTGGGACAATAATAATGCGGTACAATTTACAAGCCTCACAGCAAATATAATCTTCCAAGAAAATTGTTCTTTCTCCATAACAATTGTCTATATCCTGAGGTTTTCCAAAGAGGAGTACATCCATTTAATGTAAGCTTGAACAGTTGATGTGGGTGACCTGTTTGTTAATGTAATGCCAGTGGAAGTGATGAATGAAGAAGCACATTCTTTTTAATAACCTTCTTTTATTTTACATTTTTATTGTTTATTTTATTTACTTACATTTCCAATGTTATTCATTTCCGGGTTTCCCCTCTGCATAACCCCTATCCTATCAGCCCTCCTGCTTCTATGAGGGTGTTCCACCACCCACCTACCCACTTATGCCTCAGCACTCTAGCATTCACCTACATTAGGACATGAAGCCTTCACAGGATGCTGGCCTCCACTCCCATTAATTCCAGATAAGGACAGCTCTGCAACTGGAGCCATGAGTCCCTCCATGTGTACTCTTTGGTTAGTAGTTTAGTGCGCCGTGCCAACCCTGACCAGCAGGAATTAAGACACGGAACAACCGGTTCCTTCTCACAGCAGTTTATTCAGAATGCTTAGCAGTTGGTAGTCAAGATGGCAAGCCCGCGAGCCCATCCCGGGCACAGCTTCTAAACCCTGCCAGGAGTCCATGAACTCATGCCACGTGCACCATACAGCTGAGGTCACTAAACAGCAAAACAAGCTATGTGGGATAAACAATATATTTATCAGAGTGTGCTTCAGCTGTTATAGGCTTTTGAAAACCAAGTCTTTCATCAGGGTATATGGTTCCAGATGGCTGCAAAGTTGATCTAGCCGCTTTCTACTAAAGTCAGCTCCCAACAGTTTAGTCCCTGGAAGATCAAGTTGTTATTGTTGTTCTTCCTATGGGGTTGCAACTCCCTCTAGTTCCTTCAGTCTTTCCACTAATCCCTCCATCGGCGGGGTCCCTGTGCTCAGTCTGATGGTTGGCTGTGAGCATCCACATCTGTATTGGCCAGGCTCTGGCAGAGCTTCTCACAGACAGCTATACCAGGCTCCTGTCATGGATCTCTAGATGGGGTAGACTCTGGATGCCCCTTCCTTCAATCTCTGCTCTGTTTTTTGTCCCTGTATTTCTTTAGAAAGGAGCAATTCTGGGCTAAAAATATTGAGATGATTGGGAGTTCCTTATACCTCAACCAGGGGCTTTGCCTATCCACTGGATATGGTCTCTACAGGTTCTCCCTCCCCTCTGTTGGGTATTTCAACTGATGTCATCCCCTTTGGGTCCTGGGAGCCTCATGCTTTCCTGCATCTGGTATTTTCTGGTGGCTACCTCCAGTTTCCCATTCCCTACTGCTACATAACTCTCTTCAATTTACTGACCTTCTGTGCATCTCTCCCATCAGAATACTTTTATTCAATAGCTCCAGACTGACACACCAACTCTGGTTAGTCATATCCAAAATAAAACTTAGTATGGCAGAGATATGGCAGTTACTATTCAAAATATTGGGAAGTTAAAATCCTTAAACAATGAATGAGGCTGTATTTTTGTATAATGAAGTACACTTTGTAAACAAATTGCTGGAGATTGAGTTTAGAAGAAAGTAGAACATTCATATCTTTCTTCTACTCATATTCACACATTTTGAAATTATCTCTCAAACATGAGATTTAAATAAAAATATATGACAAATATACATTTGGTGTATTATCTAACTTAACATGTTTATTATTTGAGTGAAAATAGTATTACTGATTTATTATTAAATTCCCTATAACTTGCAGCAAGTATGCAAATCAGTTTTGTTTTATTATGGTTGACTTTGATATAAAGTACAATGTTTAACACTAGTGTTTTTTAATACAGTGTTTTCTACCTAGTCCTTTTCTTCCAGGACTAAATGCCTAAACTTAAGGGATATAAATTCTCCTTATGAGATAATCAAATGCCTAACCATAGGGATTATGTTCAATGACAAAAGCATTATTATGGTGTTATGCAGACAATGCTGCATGAATGTAAAACACCCACTGGGAATTTTTTCAGGTATCCAAATTACGATTATGGTTTGGGAAAAATCTATCCACACAAGTAATAACAGTTCTGTTTTCACTTGGCAGTCTCTAAATATTTTACCAGCTATGAGGCAGGAGAAACAGAAGATAAAATGAAAAGAATATCCCGGGCAAAGTTCATGAGACCATCCAGTTTATAACCTCACTTTTCTTACAACCACACTATTCTACATTGTTTCACATGCCCTTTTATGGGTCAAACCATACATAGACCATTGCCCAAACTGTCAGTAATAAATTGGATGGTATTGCTGCTAGTGTGAAATGAGCTGACTACAATATAACAAATGAACATCTTAGAAACATTAACCAATTCCCTGTGATGGATATGAAGATAAAGAGGTAGAATTATTGCCAGTCTCCTTGCATATAAGTAATCAATGGCATGTGACAGAAAACTACCTACTTTAAACCCAAAAAAAAAAAAAAAAAAAAAAAAAGTGTACTACTTCAGCCTCTGGAGGCAACGTGAAATGATGAATTGATTAAAAATGAAATGCTTTTAAAAATCAATTAGTCTATATTTAGGCTGATAGGCCAATGCATGGGTATTTATTTATCTAAGTTCTTTTCTCTGTATTTTAAAACAAAAATAGATTTACATCTCATACAATACATCCTGACTACAATTTCCTCACTTCTCAACTTCTGCTCACACCAGATGCACCGCCTCTCCATTTCTCTTTACAAAGCAACAGGGCCTCCAGAAGACAACCACCAAACATGACAAAACTCAATACAGTAAGACGAGGGAATAAAAAACTCCTGTTGGCATAGAGATTGTTTCACCTTTGACCCTGGGCTATCCGTTGCCTAGTTCCTGGGTGTCCAGACAGTCTCAGGCATAGGCTTTCTCTCTGTATTTATGCCTCAAGTTAGACCAGATATTGGTTGTCCATTCCCACAACCTCTTTCCCTCAGATGCACCAGCATAGCTTGCAGGCAGGACAGATTGTAGGTGGAAGGTTTTGTGGCTGCATTTGTTTCCAGGTTTTTTTTCCCATTTCTTGAAGAGTATCTTCCCAAACCAAAGAGACCAGAACATAGGGGTAAATAGTCCATGCAGACAATAGCTTGACCTCCCTATGTTCCATTAGCTGTGTGGAAGTTCGCCTTCACAATAGGGATCATGGCCAGGTTTTAGAGAGCAATCCTTTCTCTTAACATCTGCCTTAGTTGTTTGGGGTTCTTCATGTTAACCCTCAGCCAACAACTTGACTGAATGCAAGCCAAGCACATCACTGGAAGACTTGCCTGTCTACAAAATGTGACCAGTTTAAACTCTGTGTATTTTATTATTACGAGTCCTCACTATAGTCACATTCAATGGTTTCAGGCAATTACCAGTGCACAAAATAAGTACTACATTCTAAATCCTACCTTGGCATTTCAAATATTTATTTTTACAAGAATAACACTTTTCATAGCTTATTTTACAAATTTAGCATTTAACTTGTATGACCATAATTATTAAATTTTGTTTCATTATTAAAAAGTAAATGTACTGATGTTTAATGGTTATGAGTGACACATTTAATATATAGTTTTAATTGTACAAATCAAACTCATTATAATTAACATGTGTATAAAATATACATGTAGATATAAAAGTATATTTAAACATTGTATTGTAATGATCAATTTTCATGCAACATTATGGAGTTCTAAGAAATGAAACATGGATATAAAATGCACTAAATGAATAAATTCAATTACACAGCCTCTTATGAAGGCAAGCCAAGTGACCTGTAAATTCAGTGTAGACACAGTATGAATTAAGAAGAAAAGTGACAGGTGATTAAGTCACCAGAGTGTGAAACATGATTCAAGAAGGAGTCTAGGGTACATGTGGGTTTGTGAGTGACATTGACAGCCTTTACATCGAGTCACTCCTAAGAAAGTCAGTGAATGTTTTCTAAAAGGGCCTGTGAAAATGAAGATAAGGTTATATGATACTTTACCACAGAACATGAATAAAAATTTGAGAGTCAGTCCTATAAAAATGCAACCATAAGAATACAGGTACTACCATAGACATGACTGTAGAAGGAAGATAGTTGGTTTACCATTTATTTATTTACAGAACTGGGAATACTGTTATTTAAGTCAAGATGATACCATTATCCAACTTACAGCTTCATATGTATAGTTCCAACAAAGCTAATAAGAGATATTAAAAAGAAGGAAGTCCCTAGTCAATAATAATATTGTCTGTCTTCTCTAATCATTTTTTGTCTCTCTCACACATTCTCTCTTTTCCATTTCAGTAATTTATAACCACATATTTCTTTTCCTCCTCACACCATTGTTTTCCTGTGCCATCAACACATCTTGTTGTTTTCAATTCCATGGTAGTAAACTGCAAGAAAACTGACGGAAAACTATGTCCTAGGTAGTCAGCTGTGTCAAGATGAAGATGTGTATGTCCTTCACTGCCATCAGCTATCAGAACCTTATTGATATGGGAAATTAATACATATGTTTACATTCTACATTCTATGAGAAACATATTGCTATCACAAATGCTGAAGATACCCTGGTCCAAATCCGTGGTAGAAAAAAAATATGGTTTTTATTTTATTTTTTTTGTTTGTTTGTTTGGTTGGTTGGTTTTTATCAATCAAGTTGTCTTGACCCACCATCAGAATGTACATGCTGTTGATTAGGGAGAATTCTTGTTAAAGACAATGGAAAACTGGGAAGAACAAATCTGTTTAGAGATATATTGTGGATGCCAATTTAAATATTCTTAACTTGGTTGAGAAGGAGAAAGAATATTCTTGGACTGACAGATAATACAGTGATTTGGGGACCTAGGAGCAAGCAGAATCTCTGAAGTTTGAAGTCTCTGTAAGCAAGATGTTTTCCAACAATATCTTGTGAGAATCTCTTTAAGAAGGTAAAAAGCCCAGATTCACACCAGCCTTTATTCAGTACCATACTACTCCATGTGTCTTGCAAAACTAACAGCAAGTAGTTTTATGAAGAAACAACACACTAAGAAAAATAAGATCAATTCAGAACATGCTAAGCTTTGGCTCATTATCTGATAAAGTGCAGTGCTGGATCAACAACTATGTAGTTTTTATATTATTAAACTAATTTGCATTTAACACAAATTAATATAATTACTAAGAACTTACATTCATATTATAACATCTGTTCTTAGACAAAAACAGGAATAGCAGACATAATTGCCATATATTATCTTTTCTAATTAGATAAATTCATCTTATTTATCTATTTTTAATGTGCAAAAATAGCAGACATACTATAATTGGCATATAATATCTTTTTAATTATATAAATTTACCTTATTTATTTATTTTACTGTGTATAGATATTTTGTCTTTGTGTATGTTTATGCATTCAGTGCATGCAGGAGCCAGAACACATTGTCTGATCCTGTGGACCCGACACTTTAAGTGGTTATTAGATGCCTTATGGGATGTAGGATGTAAATCTGGGTTCTTTGGAAGGTCAGCAAGCAGTGCTCTTAACTTCTCAATCATCTCTCCAGGCCCAGCATTCAGTACAGCAACATTTTAGTGCTTCCAGGACATGTTAAAGTATAGCTAAACACACTGTATGTATCTGTCATAGGAGGTCAAAGATTGTAGTTCTTAAAATTCAGGTCAGCATCTTTTAAATTGATGTAGTGCAGATATTGTTGTAAAATTAAATATAAACTGTTTCATATACCTGACTGTGATAAATATATAATTTGATATTACATATACATGTATATATAATACATATATAACAAATAAAATTTCTATAAGCTATCTGATATTATTGTCTATTTTAATTTAAAATAATTACCTAATAATTGTACAATTTTAGATATTACAATTTTACTTTTAGTTTGATCCTATTTTGTTGAGGTGGATTTATTTTTTAGTCCACAAATCTTTCAGTCCACAAATCACAATTCACGAGCCTTTACTTCCTAAGTATGAAAATTAAAAGCAAGAGTCCATATCAGTCTGTTACTTTAGATATTGACATTGCTTTGACTTTTCCAGAAGTGAAACAGGATGTCTTTTAAGGAGACTTTTTAAATAAAGGCAAATGTCTTATAGTAGGTTCAATAAAGATATTATTGTGAAGACAACCATACATGCATCAGATATATGGATTCTACTGATTATGATTGAAGTGAACTTTCCTCATTAATAACTACTGAGTATCAAGATAAAATATAGTGCTGTCAAAATAAAAGCATTTGGAAATTCACAATGAAACTCTACTAACAAGGTAGTGGGGAAAAATAATTAACTTACTACACATAATAGAAATTTCTTATTTTCTCCTGTCAGCAGAGTGAACATTGTTGTAAACTATTCAACATGTCAGTAGTGACAGTATTTTACCCTGAAATTTTTCTGGACAATTCAGTAAAAACTAAAGAGAATTAAAATAAAATCCTATAATTGTAATACCCATACCCAAATACAAAGTTTCAGTGACCATTATTCTAGGCTAAAGCTGCAGTGTCTGAGACTCCAGCTTTAGAAGGCAGAATTCTGAAATATGCATGAAAGTCACTTTTCAGAGACATGAAAGAGTTGTGTTACCAAAGTACATCTATTTTTAATGATTTCATCTGTAATAGTTTATAGGTACAATATAGACCCACAAGGGGCCATGCGTGGGCTATTTTCTTCCCAGGGAAATAGTGTCACCTTTGAGAGATGGAACACAGTAGTTAGTCTTTTGGACTTCTAAGGCTTCCCAAGATGGAACTTGTAGGACTTCAAGAGTTTTGTGTTTTCCATTTTATTTGCTTTCAGATTCGGGGTGAGGAATCTTCTTTTGATGCTTGTTCTTGGTTTGAGGTGCTGTCTGACCACATTCCCAAAGTAACTTCCTGACTACTCATGCCATAAAGTCTTAGAAACTAAAATTCCAAGAACAAGGTGCAAACATTCATACCAAGAACATCTCAAAGACTGATCAAATGTATTTTCACTCTAATTGTCTTGAAAATGTATGATTTGCATTTTTCACAAATCCATACTCAGTAAGTATAACATTTAAAATCAATATTTACCAATTACATTTTTTATTGTACTATACATTAGATACATGTGCTTATGATTAATTTGGCATTTTATGTGACACAGTGTTTTATGCACTTTAGCTTTCTAGAAGAATGCCTTTGACTCTAGCTACTCAGGAAGACAGAATTATAACAGCAATATCCATGTGACCTTCACAGAGGCAACATATCCTTGCCTGGTTCTATAGATAAGGCTGGGCCATGTATCTTTTTTTTGGCCTGCAGGATATAGCTATGCATAGCAGCATATACCTTCAAAATAAGTCTTCAGAGGTCAGTGTGGCTCTGCAGACCCTATATTCTTTTAACATTTATGAATGAATAGTGCCCTAATGGCAGCTGACCTTGGCATGATGAGGAAAATCCCAGTTAAAATGAGAAGCATAATATAGTCTGAAGCAGATAAATCTCTTACGATTTTCAAAATCCAAATCAGTGAAGCTATCCTCCAGCTTCTGACTTTTTCCTGAGCCTGCAGGTAACCTTGCGTGTTACAGAGCTTCTCATTCTCAATAAGAGCCTTTTTCCCTGTTTGCATTTGGCAATTCTTATCTAATAAACTATTCATTTTTATGAATGTTCAGGTGTAAGTCACTTGCTGTCTTTTTCTGAAATTAATTAATAAAGTAAATAACTCAGTAAGTCACTAACTTGTATTGTAGAAATTCAGCTGGAGAAATAGAGATACACATTTAAGGACATGAAACTAGAGGCCTGCGGGTAAGTGCACCCAGGAGCCCCCCAGACACATTCTGGGGGATCCATAGAACCCATAGCCAGCGCTAGCACGCCTCGTCCGCCGCTTGCCCCTCCTGCAGTCTGAGGCCTGCGGGTAAGTGTACCCAGGAGCCCCCCAGACACATTCTGGGGGATCCATAGAACCATAGAACCCATAGCCAGCGCTAGCACGCTCCTTCTGCTGCTCGCCCCCCCTCCAGTCTGAGGCCTTCAGGGTCTGAGTCCCAGACCAGACCTCTACCAGGTCTGCAGTTGTGTGGACCCTGGATTCCACCTGAGACATACTGGAAGGTCCGCTCAACCCAGAGCCACAGAGGAACAACTGAACTCAGAGTGTCAGACAACATACCCTGAGATATCCAAGAGGAGACACTACACCCAGAACAGCAGACATCTAGCTGGACTGCTACCTTGGAGGCACCATATCCTGAGGCATCCTAGAGATACCACTGTAATCAGGGCAGCTGGAAAAAAACCACAAAGACATCTGGACTCCTAGAAGACCAAACAAAAACGAGACAACTGGAAAGACAGGCTTCAATCAGAGACAGAAGTACAGGTAGCACTAGAATTAACCAGATGGCAAAAGGCAGGCGCAAGAACGTAAGCAACAGAAACCAAAGTTACATGGCATCATCAGAACCCAGTTCCCCCATCATAGCAAGCCCTGAACACCCCATCACACCAGAAAAGCAGGATTCAGAATTAAAATCACTTCTCATGATGATGATAGAGGACTTTAAGAAAGACATAAATAACACTCTCAAAGAACAGATAGAAACCCTTAGAGAGGAAACACAAAAATCCCTTAAGGAATTACAAGAAAATGCAACCAAACGGGAGAAGGAATTAAACAAAACCATGCAGGATCTAAAAACGGAAGTATAAACAATAAAGAAATCACAAAGGGAGAACACCCTGGAGATAGAAAACTTAAAAAAACGATCAGGAGTCATAGATACAAGTATTACCAACAGAATACAAGAGATGGAAGAGAGAATCTCATGTGCAGAAGATACCATGGAAAACATAGACACAACTGTCAAAGAAAATGCAAAATACAAAAAGCTACTAACCCAAAATATACAAGAAATCCAAGACACAATGAGAAGGCCAAACCTAAGGATAATAGGAATAGATGAGGGGGAAGACTCCCAACTTAAAGGACCAGTAAATATTCTCAACAAAATTATAGAGGAAAACTTCCCTAACCTAAAGAAAGAGATGTCCATAAATATACAAGAAGCCTACAGAACTCCAAATAGTTTAGACCAGAAAAGAAATACTTCCCACCACATAATAGTCAAAACATCAAATGTACAAAACAAAGAAAAAATACTAAAAGCAGTAAGGGAAAAAGGCAAAGTAACATATAAAGGCAGACCTATAAGAATTACACCAGACTTCTCACCAGAGACCATAAAAGCCAGAAGATCCTGGACTGATATCATACAGACCCTAAAAGAACATAAATGTCAGCCCAGACTACTATACCCAGCAAAACTGTCAATCATTATTGATGGAGAAACCAAAATATTCCATGACAAATCCAAATTTACACAGTATCTCAACACAAACTCAGCACTTCAAAGGATAATTGGTGGAAAACTCCATCACAAGGAGGGAAACTACAACCGGGAAAAAGCAGGAAAGTAATCTTCCAAAAACCATAAAAGAAGGTAGCTACACAAACATATCCCCACTGCCAATAACAAAAATAACAGGAAACAACACTCATTTTTCCTTAATATCTCTTAATATCAATGGACTCAATTCTCCAGTAAAAAGACATAGACTATCAGACTGGATACGTAAACAGGACCCAACATTTTGCTGCATTCAGGAAACGCACCTCTGTGGAAAGGACAGACACTACCTCAGAGTAAAAGGTTGGAAAACAATCTACCAAGCAAATGGTCCCAAGAAACAAGCTGGAGTAGCGATTCTAATATCAAATAAAATCAGTTTTCAACCAGAAGTAATCAAAAAAGATAAAGAAGGACACTTCATATTCATCAAAGGAAAAATGTACCAAGAGGAACTTGCAATTCTCAACATCTATGCCCCAAATGTAAGGGCACCCACGTACATAAAAGACACTTTACTAAAACTTAAAGCATACATTGCACCCTACGCAATAATAGTGGGAGATTTCAACACCCCACTCTCAGCTATGGACAGGTCATGGAAACAGAAACTAAATCGAGACACAATGAAACTGACAGAAGTTATGAACCAATTGGACTTAACTGACATCTATAGAACATTTCACCCTAAAACAAAAGAATACACCTTCTTCTCAGCACCTCATGGTACCTTCTCGAAAATAGACCATATAATTGGTCACAAAACAGGCCTCAACAGATACAAAAAGATTGAAATAATCCCCAGCACCTTATCAGACCACCATGGATTAAGACTTGTCTTTGACATGGACAAAAACATCAGAAAACCGACATACACTTGGCAACTGAACAATGCTCTACTCAATGATAACTTGGTCAAGGAAGAAATTAAGAAAGAAATTAAAGACTTTTTAGATTTAAATGAAAATGAGGACACATCATATCAAAACATGTGGGACTCATTGAAAGCAGTACTAAGAGGAAAAATCATAGCTCTAAGTGCTCACAAAAAGAAAGTGGAAAGAGCATACATCAACAACTTGACAGCAAACCTGAAAGCATTAGAACAAAAGGAAGCTAGTATACCCAAGAGGAGTAGACGGCAGGAAATAGTCAAACTCAGGGCTGAAATCAACCAAGTCGAAACAAAAAGAACTATACAAAATATCAACAAAACCAGGAGCTGGTTCTTTGAGAAAATCAACAAGATAGACAAACCCTTAGCCAGACTAACCAAAGGGCGCAGAGACAGCATTCAAATTAATAAAATCAGAACTGAAAAGGGAGACATAACAACAGAAACAGAGGAAATTAAAAAAATTATCAGATCCTATTACAAAGGCCTATACTCAACAAAATTGGAAAATCTGGAGGAAATGGACAATTTTCTAGATAGATACCAGGTACCAAAGTTAAACGAGGAGCAGATAAACCACCTAAACAGTCCCATAACGCCTAAAGAAATAGACACAGTCATTAAAAATCTTCCCACCAAAAAATGTCCGGGGCCAGAAGGTTTCAGTGCAGAATTCTTTCAGACCTTCACGGAAGACCTAATACCAATCCTCTTCAAGTTATTCCATCGAATAGAAACAGAAGGAACACTACCCAATTCATTCTATGAAGCTACCATTACACTCATACCTAAACCACAGAAAGACCCAACAAAGAAAGAGAACTACAGACCAATCTCTCTTATGAATATTGATGCAAAAATACTCAATAAAATTCTCGCAAACCGAATCCAACAACACATCAAAACAATTATCCATCAAGATCAAGTAGGCTTTATCCCAGGAATGCAGGGATGGTTCAATATTCGGAAATCCATCAATGTAATCCACTACATAAATAAACTCAGAGAGAAAAACCACATGGTCATATCACTAGATGCTGAGAAAGCATTTGACAAAATTCAACATCCCTTCATGTTAAAAGTCTTGGAAAGATCAGGAATACAAGGCCCATATCTAAACATAGTAAAAGCAATATACAGCAAGCCAGTAGCCAACATCAAACTAAATGGAGAGAAACTGGAAGCAATCCCACTAAGATCAGGGACTAGGCAAGGCTGCCCACTCTCACCTTACCTATTCAATATAGTACTGGAAGTCTTAGCTAGAGCAATTAGACAACAAAAGGAAGTCAAAGGGATACAGATAGGAAAGGAAGAAGTCAAAATTTCACTATTTGCAGATGACATGATAGTATACTTAAGTGAACCTAAAACTTCCACCAGAGAACTCCTAAACCTGATAAACAACTTTAGCAATGTGGCTGGATATAAAATCAACTCAAACAAATCAGTAGCCTTCCTCTACTCAAAGGATAAACAGGCAGAGAAAGAAATCAGGGAAATGACACCCTTCACAATAGCCACGAATAAAATAAATTATCTTGGAGTGAATCTAACAAAGCAAGTGAAAGATCTGTATGACAAGAACTTCAAGTCTCTCAAGAAAGAAATTGAAGAACATCTCAGAAGATGGAAAGATCTCCCATGCTCCTGGATTGGCAAGATTAATTTAGTAAAAATGGCTATCCTGCCAAAAGCAATCTACAGATTCAATGCAATACCCATCAAAATTCCAAATCAATTCTTCATAGAGATAGAAAGAGCAATTTACAAATTCATTTGGAATAACAAAAAACCTAGGATAGCGAGAACTATTCTCAACAATAAAAGAACCTCTGGGGGAATCACCATTCCGGACCTCAAACTGTACTACAGAGCAGTAGTGATAAAAACTGCTTGGTATTGGTACAGAGACAGAAAGGACGATCAATGGAACAGAACTTGAAGACCCAGAAATGGAACCCGCATACCTATGGTCACTTGATATTTGACAAGGGAGCTAAATTCATCCAGTGGAAAAAGGACAGCATTTTCAACAAGTGGTGCTGGCTCAACTGGAGGTCAACATGTAGAAGAATGCAAATTAATCCATTCTTATCTCCTTGCACAAAGCTCAACTCCAAGTGGATAAAGGACCTTCACATAAAGCCAGGTACACTGAAACTATTAGAAGAGAAGTTGGGGAAGACCCTCGAATACCTAGGCACAGGGGAAAAGTTCCTGAACAGAACACCAATGGCTTATGCTCCAAGATCAAGAATCGACAAATGGGACCTCATCAAATTGCAAAGCTTCTGTAAGGCAAAGGACACTGTCAACAAGACAAAACGGCAACCAACAGATTGGGAAAAGATCATTACCAATCCTACATCTGATAGGGGGCTAATATCTAATATTTACAAAGAACTCAAGAAATTAGACGCCAAACAACAAAATAACCCCATTAAAAAATGGGATACAGAGCTAAACAAAGAATTCTCAACTGAGGAAACTCGAATGGCCGAGAAGCACCTTAAGAAATGCTCAACATCCTTAGTCATCAGGGAAATGCAAATCAAAACAACACTGAGATACCACCTCACACCAGTCAGAATGGCTAAGATCAAAAACTCAGGTGATAGTAGATGCTGGCGAGGATGTGAAGAAAGAGGAACACTCCTGCATTGTTGGATGGGGTTGCAAGCTGGTACAACCACTTTGGAAGTCAGTCTGGCGGTTCCTCAGAAAATTGGACATAGCACTACCTGAGGACCCAGCTATACCACTTCTGGGTATATACCCAGAAAATACCTCAACAAATAACAAAGACATATGCTCCACTATGTTCATAGCAGCCCTATTTATAATAGCCAGAAGCTGGAAAGAACCCAGATGCCCTTCAACAGAGGAATGGATACAAAAAATGTGGTACATTTACACAATGGAATATTACTCAGCTATTAAAAATAATGAATTCGAGAAATTCTTAGGTAAATGGATGGATCTAGAAAATATCATCCTGAGTGAGGTAACCCAATCACAAAAGAACACACATGGTATTTACTCACTGATAAGCGGAGATTAGCCCAAAAGTTTGAAACAATAAAGATTCAACTACCAGACGACACGAAGCTCATGAAGAAGAAAGAACAAGTGAGGATGCCTAGGTCTTTCTTAGAAGGAGTAACTAAATAACCAAGGGAGCAAATATGGAGACAAAGTGTGGGTCAGAATCTGAAGGGTGGGTTGTAGGGAGACCATTGTGTCTGGGTATTCATTCCATAGGCAGTCACCAAAAATAGACGCTGATAGGGATGTCAGGATGGGAAAGCTGACAGCAGCCTGATAAGGCTGTCTCCTTAGAGGTCTCTCAGAGTCGGACATACCCAGAGACAGATACCCACAGCTATCCATTAATCTGATCAAAGTTCCCAATGGAGGAGTTAGAGAGTAAATTGAGGGAACCGTGAACCATACGGGCTGGTGGCCCTGTGAGGAGAGCAAGAATACCAACCAGCCAGAGCTCCCCAGGGTCTAAACCACCAGCCCAGGTGCACATAGGGAGAGACACATGACTCCAGCTGTATATGTAGGGGAGGATGGCCCTGTTGGGCATAGGTGGGAGACAAGATCATTGGTACACTGAAGGCTGAGCACTGAGGGGGTGGGAATCTGAGGGTGGGGAGGGAGGCTGGGGGTAGGTGGGTAAACACCTTCATAGAGGCAGGAGGAGGGGGGATGGGATAAGGGGTTCCTGGGTGGTGGGGGAAATATGGTAAGGGGATAAAATTTGAAATGTAAATATTATATCCAATAAAAGAGGGGAAAAATAGAAAAGCGGTTAGAACCAACATCCTTAATAAAATGTCAGCCCTCTTTAAAAAAAAAAAAAAAAAACTATCTTGATACTAAAATTTGTTTTGAGAATTGTATATTGCAGAATGATCAGCCTTGGTGTATCTACTCAACAAGCAAGCTGGGCAGACCTGCTCAAACCTCTGAGGTCCGTGAATTCCATCTGGAGGCAGCGAAGACACAGCATCAGAGGATTGTCAACTTGCTCTCCCCCCGACTCCTCTTCTAATATCTCAACGCCCATAATCAGCTTGAAGAAGCTAATGATGAGTCAGCGCCCCTATTCCCTGGGCATGGGGACTAAGGTGGTAAATGTTGGGCTGTCTCCCTAGGGAAAAGTAGTGGTTTTGTCGGAATAGAGAGGATTAGCTAGGGTTTATTGCATAGCCATAACCTATTAGTAGAAATCTGTATAATTAATATCAAGATGAAGATATAAATTCTTAAATGGCACCAATTTACTTTGTTTACAAATTTTAAGGTTTTCATTGGCATGAGCTTCTTAGTGATATAAGAGTGAGATGAATATTGTTACTCTCATAGGCATTGTACCAGTATAACACACTTAGGAATACAAAGCTTAGACCCAGTCCTTCTTTAACTTTTTTAACTGATTTGAGATGGTCAGCCTGTGAGTTAAGGGACTATAGCAAATTCATGACTTGGAGTTTATTATAAGGGTGTTCTCTATGTTTTATTTAGAAATAGCTGAGTGGAGTTAACAGGCAACAGTCCAGATTACCTTACATGGATAGCTGGTTTTCAAAACATCAGAAATCCTTAGAATTGACATGACAAACATTTCAGTATTAATGTTCATTTTCATTAGAGACCTGTCTGCTCCGGACAGCTTCCTATGTTAAATTCTAAGAAGAAATTGAGCATCCTTGGAGTTACTCCAGTTGTGGTGAGACAGCCACTAGGCAAGAATTGCCACTTTCCTTCTACAGACAAATTACTGTCCAGAAAAGGACACACTTGCAGAATAGTCGACTGATTATATCTGCCTAGACAGAGTAATCAGCCCTTAATAATTCTGCAGCACTAAGGTCTGTCAGATGATCCTGGGCCAGAAGGCAGAAGAACAGATGCTCCAACGTTTTGAAGTAGAGCGAGTGTCCAGGTGTTCAGAGGTCTCTATAAATTGGCTAAGTTTTAGAAGCTATGCTTTGTGCTTCCCACAATTATAGTCAACTCAGTCATTCTGGATTTCTGATGGGGTTGAAAACTTATAGCTATTTACTTTGAGAGAAAAGATCTGAGTGTATGGTCATCAGCTGACATTCATCCTAAAGCCAAGGAAAAAGCCAGGTTCAGAACTAAGTGTTTTAGTTAGGATAGATGACAGAGGTGCTGGTTAGTCAACAAAAGGATGGACTGGGTATTAGGACTATCTTGTACCTCACTGGTACAAATAGGCATAATTATGCTCTAATTGTATTTTGAGAGAAAAGTTTCCTTTTAACAGGAAGGGTGATGTGTAGGAGGAGCTAAGGTGGGAGGAGTACTGAGAGGAAGAAAAGGAGTAAGAAGAGGAGAAGAAGAAGGAGAGGAGAAGCTAGGTGATGAAAGAGAGATAGAGGGTGGAGACAGGGAAGCAGATGTTCATGTATCTCCACCAGTCAAAGATAGTTGATATATCTAGGTTGGGTAGTGGGTTACACCTCTGATTGAACAATACCAAACTTATAAACCCTATGATTAACATTTCTTAAAAAAATGTATAAATGCAAAATGAAAAGGGGGCATGGGATAGGGGTTTTCTAAGGGGTGGGGGGAATGGGGAAATGGGATGGTATCTGAAGTGTAAATGAAAGATCTAATAAAAAATAAATAAATAAAAAAAGGACATGAAACTACTATATAACTACATATGAATCTAAAATTATTGCAAACAGAAAGTTTAGAACACAAGGTTTTTCTACCCCTTTGACTATATAGCTTTCTTTTAAGAGTAGCTGTTGAAAATATGTCTTATTTTTTCAAGTTTTCTATGATGAAGTTGTCAGTATCTGATGACCTCTCAAATACATAGTCTTCAAAGACACCTACACTAAGATGTGAGTTTTGTATTACTTTCAATTTTATTTAAAACCTTCAATAAATATTCTCTGGATAAATTCTATCTGGAAACCTTTTTATAACTATTGGTTATTGCTCTCAAAATGTTTGCAAGCAACAAGCACTGTATGTACTTCTGTCCACCGATTTCATGTTTATCATCTTAAAGGTAAAATCAATGAAGTCACCTTCCATATGATATAGAATGGAATTTTGACTGAAATCTCTATAAAAATTCCATAATCCTTACTATGCAATAGCAAACATATCTGACATGATTATTGTTCTTACTATTTTACCTAGCCTAAATAACTCACCAAGAGTTGGGTGTTACCAAAATGACTGTGTATAGAACCCATCAATCATGTCACTGAGAAAAGTCTATATCCCCTTTTCAGAACAAACTAAAGTCACCCAAGTTTGAAGGTTGTCTGGAGAAAAGGTGATATGAACATTTAATAAGGTAGGAAGCCAGCTATAAACTTAGACACAAAACAAGAGTAAAGATGGTTTCTTTAACCCTGCTAAAATTGATTTAATCAATTTGCATGGAAATCAAGACCTCAGAATCACCAAGAGCTGTCATCACTATTAATCAAAAATGATAAAATTTAGACAAGTTGCTGGAAGGATAAACATAAAATAGCCAAATGCTAATAGTATTAATAAGCAATTTGTAGAAAATTTAATCAGGAATATTGATTTCAAGTACCCAGAGCTTCAACAATCTTTAAAGAAGAACTTTTAACTGATAGAACTGAAAAGAGTCAATAGTAAGGAAGGAAATATGTAAAAATAAAATTGTGTAAATGACTAATCATTATAAACACCTATTTATGTCTAAAACATGTATACGTATTGTATACCATACACATTTAGTTAATTCTAAAATTATGGTAAGAATTGCAGTAGGAATTATTTCTACTCAGTGATCAAAAACCTCCTGAGCATTTAAAGGTTTTATTTTCTCTTCTTTGAAAGTCTAGCAACAGCATTTAATAGTGGAACAAAATGTCCCGTTCAGATGAAATTGAGTAATCTTATATGGCAAATGTTTTCCTGGGGAATGAGTGTATATTTGTTAGATGAGCTGAATCATTATTCTCCTTACAGTCAGGCATGATATAGCATGAAATACATCATTTGCAATTCTCAGTTTTATTTGAAATCTCAGTGGAAAGAAGTGAAACCTTTAAAATAAAGCATGCAAACAATGAGTGATAGAAACATGAATTATAAGAGAAGCAGCCCTTTTAAACAGTTATCCAATGATTGGAAAATCTAGTAAATTTTGAAGCTGATAAATATGAAATGCTTTTTGAAATAAATACAAACACACAGATTTTTAAATTTTTTTCTAAGTAAATGAATCAGTCTTTCCAAAGTTTTATAAAAAGTTAGGTTTCCATCTCTGGAAAGTAAATAATATGAGTGAAAGAAAACATATTTATATCTTCTTGGCTCCCTGCATTCAGTTTTATAAAGATACTCTTTTTTATCTGTTGATTTTGAATTAGGATGTAAAGACAAATATTTCTTTTATAAATTACTTAAAAATAACTTGCTTGCTAAAAGTATGTGGCTTTGTTCCTTAGAACAGTTGAGTATCTGAGGACTCTACCTCTTGAAACAAGAATAAATTTAAAATCCAAAACAAATAATTGGGTTTATAGAACATCGTAAAGATTCCAGATTAGCTAATATTCTGGATTAAGGCAAAAGAAATACTGAAAAGGCCTCACAATCAACTAAAGAACTAAGGATTCTGTCACTTTTTTTTGCCAGTTCTTTGCTTGCTATATACATCTATATGTTTATTTACAGAGTATTTTTTTCTTATCACCCAATCATTTTATTTTAAAATTAACTATATTGAGTTCTATTTACAATTACTTTTAATATAGATGATTGATGTATTACTAAAAGAGCTAATATAGATAGACATATATAAAATTTGTTCTGTCTTCATGATAAGAAAGGGGAATCACTTTATCTTTATACAAATAATAATTTAAAACATGTAGATATTAATAGATAACTTTCTCTAAAAATTAATATATTTTATAAAGGTATGTATAGAACCTGCCATACACATATATTTTGACAGCTATGAATTGATGAATTTGTCTTCAGATCAAACTTCTATCAAAGAATATAAAAATGTTTAATATCAATTAGGTCAGGATGCTAAGACTTGACTTTGGAGGACACTTTTTGAAACATCTTGGATATACCATTGAACTAAATTATTTATACTTAGATACCATGTATGGATGATGAGCTTCAGACAGAGCCACCTTTTGGCCATTTCTAGTTTTTATTAATCATTTGTGAAAGCTTACTTCTTTCTAAAACTATTTAGAGCATAAAAGAACACCTGATTTGTTTCCAGTGAATCAGCTTGTCTCTTGCTATTACCAAACCTAATCCCATAACATACATGTGTACAATCCCCATAATTTTTCAGAATTAAATAATGCTGCTACTTTAGAACTGTTTTAACTTATGATTTTTTGTATTCCAATACAAACAAACTAAACAAATATAATTTTCTGTGTTCTCAGCTATATAGTTTTTATGCATAGTCAATACTTTTTGTCCCCTGTTAACTTTCTTACCGGATAGTATCACTTGATCATTTGATGTTGATTTAAAAATTTGTCTAGAGAAAGCACATAAAAGAGATTCAAGATCTAGTGCAAAAGAAAGGTTGAGTTATTTTGAAAATACCAGCTGTGCATTGGAATGGGAATTCTGCTAGTGTCCATTCCAATGACTTTAAGAACCAGCCATGAACCTCAGAGAAATCCAAATACTCAGGTAATTTTTTCTGTTCTCTGATGTCTACTGTTGTGAGCCACCTGACTTCCATAACTCCAGGAAATTTTCTGAACTACCCAGAAGGAACACTTACACCCTACAGGAAGTTTATTGGCCAAATAAGCCTGAGTGTTCCTGTGGCAGTTTATTCATTTCCAAATAAAGATTAATCACAATTTCTGTGTCTACCCCTTACTTGATTACTGTTCTATGGTTATAAAAGAATATCATGTGAAATGATGAGTTTTATTGGGGATTCAATTTTTAGGGATAGAAGTCATTACAACAATGACTAGGAGTATGGCATCAGGCAGGCATGATACTAGAGAAGGAGTAGAGAGCTTAAGACAAGAACACTCAACAAAGAGAAAGCTAATTATGAGTGATATGGGCTTTTGAATCATTGAATACCAACTCAAGTGACGTGCCTTCTCCAATAAGGCTATAACACCTAAAGTTTCCTAAACAGTTCCCATCATCTATGGACCAACTATTCAAATATATGGCCACATCGGGTCCATTCTCATCCAAACAACTACAATCACATATTGTAAATTTCTGTTTCCTATTCAATAACACTTAAAACTTTAGGTAATATCTCTGTTGCATGTTCTGTTATCTCTGTATCTTGCATATTCTCTGTCACACTTAATAGCTAATCATATTTTAAGACTTAAGAGCCCTTTTATAGCTATTTATTCTTTAACTACACATGGTATACATGGCAATAATTATTTTATATGTAACATATGTTATAAATATGTAATGTATGAGATAATTTCATATTCCTCATATGTGTTTAATATTCCTCATATTAACCTCCTGGGACTGACTTCCTATTCAGGTGTCATACCCCCAGAGAATACAGATTTTACCATACTCATCAAAAATCCCATCAGTTGCCTCTGGTTTGTTCATTTGTGTTGAAACCCCTTTATGACTTCTCTATCTTTTTTGGTTCTTCATGATACTTGATGTTCTAATTCTTTAGATATTGTGTAGGCAACCATGTTTTGAATATTACTAGTTTCTGCTAAACTTTCATTTATGAAGTTAAAATGCTTCATAGCTAAAGTCCAGTCCTGATCCTCTTGCTCTTCCAATCTTCTGAACTAATCTTCTAAAGTGTAATCTGAGCCTAAGGTGAAGAGGCTGTGTTTTATGTGGCTTAATTGGAACAGGAAATCCTATGATTATTTAATTTCTACATTTTGACCAAGTGGTTCTTTCATTAATGGTCTGTCAGCTTCAAAACAATCTTTGGTAAGAGGTGAGCTAGTCCATTATTTATAGGAATAAGGAAAGCATTCACACTAAATTTCATATTAAATTATTGTTTCTGCTATCAGACTGCTATCAGACTTCAGATGTTTTGTTATTATCTACTCCCTTTACATTACTCCAAATTGGATGAAGTACTTTTATTGGATTAAGCAAATATATTTATTAAACACAGTACTTTCATTTTTAAATGAGGAGAAATTAAGTCTTGACAATTTTTCTCTGTTAAAGAAATAGGATGGTAAAAATTTAACTATATTTATCTGCCTATATGAAGCAAGTCTGGGGTGATGGAATTCCTGGAGCTAATATTCAAGTTCAGGTACAAAATACCTTTATATCCTACATCCACCATCTTTGTAAATCTAATGACTTCCGTCAGTTTCTTTTCAGGAATAGAATATTTGGGAATGACTGGAAAGTAGATTATAAAAACATAATCCATATGTTTAAAAATAAACTGCTCAGAATGATAAATAATTTCCATCTAAGCTATGAAAGAGGATATAGTAAACAATAAATAAAATTTAGCCTAGTATGTAAAGAACAAATTAGCTCATGTTTGTCTTATGATTGTTTCCAAGGTTAGCACATACAACACAAATAACAAAGGGTAGATGAGTGACTTAGCTATGCAACAAGACGGGTTCTTAGAACTCATATAATAAGCTAGTTTTGCACTAATGCTTGTAACTGTAACTCCAAAGGAGGATGAAAGAGCTCTGCAATATACTTACATAGGTGGATATATACAGACACAGCCACATACAGATAAGTAAAACCGATCATTAAAACCAAGTACAAACAACAAAACTAGAATTGTAAAATGTTAAGGAAAACTCAAAGAGATAAGATTGTGATGAATAATTACTATATTTCTAATATTCATTTTGTGTATATGTGAGTTTTTTGGCTAATAGTTCTTTTTTTTTTTTGGTGGTCTACTGTCCACTTATTAGTTAAATAACATAAAGGTAAATAGCCAAATGTAGAAGAATTTCAAGGTAGAATGAGGGGCACACAAAAGTATATGAAGTTACTGCAAAAGTCTGCATAAGTACCTGAAGGAGATATATACTTTTACTGTCATATTTTCACAGACTGATAAGAGATATTACAAAATTGATAGCATCTTGTCAATTATAGTACACGTTATGTTAGTAAGATTAGATTCATCACGTTTTCTAAAACATTATCCATACTTATATCAGCATAGAACAAGAGGAACTCACTTTTAAAGAAATCTTGTTGGTATTAGTCTTCATTAATATTTCAATCATAATTAATTTTATAATTATCTTTTCGTAAGTGGGGCACATTGTCAGGACAGGGGATATAGGGGTAGAGCTCAGATTGATGGAGGGAGGGGAAACTGTGGTTAGAATTTATTTCACAAGAGAAGAATTGATTCTCAACTGCAAAGTAATTAATTAATTAAAAAATGTAAAAATATTTCAATCAAAATTACTACATGTAATTCTCTTTTTCCTAAGTATATTTTTAAATGAGTATTATAGCCTTCAAGATGAAGATTTTTTTTTTTTAATACAATTGAGTGAGACCTGTGAAGCAGATGAAGAAGCTAATCAGGATTGGTGTCTTCCAGGGACAAATCTGCCAAAGCATCCATGCATTTAGTACCTCAGCAACGGATGTGTCCATATGTAGCTGCTTGGGAATAGGCACACTGAATACTGTGTTTCAGCAACTGTCTATTTGTCATGTTCTCAATGTGCTTTAAAACAATAACTAAATAATTAGCCTGGGGGATCATAGGGAGATAATATTCGTGGAAAATATGTATGCTGTCTTAACAAGAACCTTCAGGCCAAAATTTATGTGCTTTATATTCTGAACATATGTGTCTCCAGGGTGAAAATTGGAGTTCTCTAATAAAAATTGATTTTCTTCGTTTCTTATGATTATAAATAAAACCTATTATGAATGGCTTTGTGAAGACAGGCATCCAAAACTCTGATCATCATATATGCCTTTTCATAGGCCTGGTACTTAGAAAAGAAAAATGTATGTTGATAAGAAACAAAACAGCAAATTCACAAGAGATGAAAAATTTAATATCAGGAAAAACTTTAAAAATTATAATTTTTGAGGGGGCAGTGGTGGTGCACGCCTTTAATCCCAGCACTTGGGAGTCAGAGGCAGGCGGATTTCTGAGTTTGAGGCCAGCCTGGTCTACACAGGGAGTTCCAGGACAGCCAGAACTACACAGAGAAACACTATCTCAAAAAAAAAAAAATTAAAAGTTATAATTTTTAATTGTTTTTTCCATCAATTTTGTCTTTTTTTGTCTTAATTCATTCTTATCTCTGAATGTTAATTGTTTTATTTTGTATATGCCATTGCTTGTGGCTCTGCTTTTGCTGTATGTGAGAACAATGCATCCAACACTACTTATTCCTTTACACATAGTTGTAAGAATGTATAACAGACCAAGTTTGTAATTTGTTTGACCATTTCATATTACTGAAATAAAACTGACTATTCATTTCCGCTCATATAACAGAAATATTATAAAAATAAGAAATATGAAAAGTCTTTCCAAAGTCAGAGTCACTTACAAACTTCAAAGGCAAATGTGGCAATTTAATAACCAATGCTTAGGTTTTAAGTAAAGTTTTTTTAAGAAGTAGATTAATATGGTAGTTTATTGATAAAAAAGTAATTTGGATAAGTTCCATTTCAACTTAGACAATAGAGACCTGTGAAACGACAGTAGAGAATGACAAAAAGCTACTGAGGTGTGAACCCTTAACTCTTTTGTTTTACTTTTGAGAATTTCGATATAATTACAAGGTGTATCCATTCCGTTTCCTCCATTCAAACCCTTTCATATATCTCTGCATATTCTCCTTCAAAACATGCACTTTGTTTTTATTGTTATGCTATATATATATATATATATATATATATATATATATATATATTCCTAAATAAACCTTGTTCAGTCTGTATAATGTCACTTAGAAGTATGTTTTCAAGGCTGTCACTTTAGCACTAGGCAACCAAATGTTGTGTACATCTGTCCACAGCTGTCATTAGTTACTTATAGTTCTTTGGTTAGGGTTTATCCATTGATGTAGTATAGGTTCTGTTTATGTTTTGGTAGTCATGTTGGTGAATTTATGGTATACTTTTCATAATAATAAGAGACACAGTCTCACACAGATGCCATGATTCTTCAATTCTTGCAATATTAATGGTAAAAGTTTCCAAAAATCTGCTAATATCTGTCTTCAGGACTCTATGTGTAGGTCCCTTGCATTCATTCCTCTCCAATTCAATACCTATTTTGGTTCCACTGGGAGACAAATTACTGTTTTGGTCCATGGCCTCAGCAACTGGTAAATATTTCATTTTATTTCATGCTTCGGCATATTTTTTTTCATCTAAATAATCCACTCTCCCTTGTCTAAGTTTAAATTTTCTACAAAGTATATCTGACAGGTTTGTTTTCACTAGAAATCTAAATATTCCTGTTGGGGGAGGATGGAGGGAGGGAGAGTCTTAATAATAACAATATTAATACTTCCTAAAATTTATGTATATTGAAGAACTAGGTCTAAAATAGCTAAATTCTGTTTAGTAAAATATAAAAATGGCTTCACTACTATTAAGTGTATGCCTTATTCATAGCTTCCAGGCAGATTTCTTCTTTCAATTCTTACAGTGCTCCAGTTTCCATGTCATTCCTCACATTTGTTTTCTATTCCAATACTTGTAACACACCACTAACATTCTAATACACCATCTCATTTCTAATTGTGCCTCACATTTACAATGTATCCACACAATATAGCTACTTACACAAGAATTCCTTATGTTATACTGCTCTTTGTACCTAACGTTTTCTCCCTAAAATCCTCCATATAATCTGTGAAACTGGTAATTAAAGTCTGATGCTCATTGCTTTGAGTCAAAAGTAAATATTTGTTCTAAAAACCAAGAAGAGGCTGAAATGAAAGCAGGGTCCATTAAAAATCATGTGTTTATACTGGAGGAAACAGGATGTTAAGACTGGTTGGTTACATTGGTTACAGAATATCACTTCATTTTATTAAGTCATTGATAAACTATGTGTATTACTTTATATTTTATCTCCTTGAAGTTTAAAAAAGAAACACAGAGAAAGAAGAAGCTAATTAACTGCTTTATGATGGAATAAGAAGTGTACATCAGTCCAAAAACAAGTGTTATTATACAACTAAAACAAGATTATATGTTTCTTTAATGTTCATATGTTATTGGATATTCTTTTATAATAAGTATCTTTTAATTAGTAGAAATGTACAATGAAAATGCTACATACATAAGAATAATCGGTATACATTCAATATACCAAAGAGGACAAAAGAAATTTTCACTATCCTAGAGATAAACTTTCAAGAAGGAATACTATTTCGCAAACCTACATTCTTTATAAGGTACTTTAAAATTTTTAAGGTATTTTAAAAATGCAATTTAAAACGTGCATGTACAGTTCAGTAGTTTCTGCTTAAAGTATGTAATAACATTTAGAATCAAATGGAAAAGGAGGAAATTCTAGGGCTGTAGAATAGGTGTTGTTGTATATTCTTCTCACAGGGTAAACGGGGTTAGCTGAAAGCAAATGAGAGGAAAGGGAGCTCAGACAGGTGCTTTAAGAAGAAATCAGCAAGGAACACTGTTTATAGTTTTGCTCTATGCCTCAGCCTCAGCAAACTTTTCTACAAACCTAAAGATGGTAAAGCCTACACTGGACTGGATCTTGCTGCCTCCATTAGCAACCAACCAAATGCCACACAGAGCAGTTATAGGCAATTCTAATAGAGATGATTCTTCAGTTGATATTTTTACTTGTACTTGAAGTGACAACTACAGGTAACTCAAAGGAGGAAAAGAGGAGAGAGAAGAAGAGGCAGCAGATAAGAGGAGAAACAACCAATAATAATAAATAATTTTCTCACAAAAACCATTAAGTTATATGAGTTCCTCTATGATATAATTAATACTGTAATGAATAGTAATATAGATGATAAGTAATGATTACCTCAGATATTGAATTTATATATAAATTTATTATGGTTTTCATGAAGGGATTAAAAACAAATACAACCTTCTTCAAAAACTCCATATACTAAAACTATAGATGAGATTTTCTCTTACTCACCTCATTGTGAATCATCTCTATCAAATTTTGTTTTTAAGAAATATCTTATCAATGACCAAACATTCCTAAGTTTTCTATAATTTCCTCTCCTAAAGGGCTCAAAATTCTTATTAGTAAAAACAGCTGTAGCCTTCCTTTCCCCTGTTTGAGAATATTTCCTTCTCATACAAATGTAACAATATATTAGGAGTAATCTTATCCATTTCATTCCTGAATGCATCATGATTGATTAGCCAGTACCATAGATCCATATGAATCATGCTATCAGAAAAATCATTTTGCTCATGCTGTGCATTACAAAAACTATGCTTTGCTTTTAGAAATTCAGTTATGCTACTGGGATTGTTGCTTCTCCAGTGCCACATTATGCCCTTCACACTTCATTCATCCATTTGTTCATTCTCATCTCCAAGCCTAACAGTTGACATAAGAAGGGCATTGCCAAAACACTTCAAAAGTGCTGCTGTAACTCTTACCATTTTGGGTCTTATAGCACTTGTAAAGAACATGTCTACCTGGTTTTCTCATTGTGAAGGAATAGTTTTTACATATTTTACATAGACTTACCCAACTCTAACTTTATAATTTCCATAAGCCTTAAAATACCTTCATAAATATTAATCTAAGTGTTATCAGAGATCTCCAACATCTTTTCAGTAGGCCATCTTTTTCAAATGCTTTTGCCAATAAATCAAACCAACTTTTGACATCCTTTTAAACTATTTTAAACATAGAATATCTGTTCAATGGTCTCATATTTGTACACTTGGCCTAATCTAGCATTATGTTCATTTCATAATTATTCCCAACCCTCAAAATACACTCTTACATATATTTTTCAGGCTTCAGCTTGAATGAATTGGAAAACTCATTAAGTTCCTTGCTGTTGTGGTAAAACTTCTCATAGACCATACTTTTCATCTTCCCTCTAGTAGCCTACTTAGCATTAAGCACTGACTGGGGTCTAGATGCAATAACTGATTGGAATTGAAAGACATCAGTATTGTCTTGACTGGCATTTTCTTCATGGAATGTCACTGTAGGCAAATAGTGTAGGACTATTTCCCTCATTCAGGGTGGAGAGGATAATACTGCACAAGATCTAACTTGTGCAATGAGTGAAAAGGCTACTTTCAGATATGATATTAACTTTTCAAATATTTTACCAAAATTCATCAGGCTCATTTTGGCTTCTGTAAGACCAGTCACGTCAGTTCATCTTAACTGCTAAGCTTGCTCTCTAGACCAACAGTTCTCAACCTGTGTGATGCAACAACTTTGGGGTTAAATGACCCTTTCACAGAGGTTGTTTAACACCATCTGAAAATATAGATATTTACATTACAATTCATAAAAGTAGCAAAAATACAGTTATGAAATAACAATGAAAATAATTTACTGTGGGGATCACCACAATTTTAATACACCACACTGCATTAAAGAGCCGCAGGATTAGGGGGGTTGAGAACTGTTGTTCTAATCCCTGTGTCATACTCTAATTCAAAAAGAGGTTGACCACATCTATTTTCTACAAAATATCACGGAATTCTATTATAACAAAGGTATTATGAAAACACAACCAATTGAACAGTAAGTAGCAACCACATTGGACTTGTTGATAAAACACATGTACACCAAAGGTCGGGAAATAAATCTAACCAAAATTTCACAGTTTGTTATCTGAGTGAATTTTTCAGTAGTGCTGGTATGCAGGAAGATTCCTTTAACTTTCCTGAGTAAGCTGTGTCACCCCCAATTGGCCCTCCCATGACCAGAAAAGAAGCACAAGATTTAATGGGCTTATTTGGATTATGGAAACAGTACACTCCTCATTCATACATATTACTCAAGCTCATATATTTGGTGACTTGAAAAACTGCTACCTTTGAATGGGGCATGAAAGAGAAGTCTCCTGGACCAGTCCATAAGGATGTGTAGGCATCATTACAACTCAGATGATACCTTCCAGCAGGATGTATAGTACCTGTAGTTAGGAATACTAATTGGAGCTTTTGGCAGGCATTTAATGAATCGCAGCACATATCTTTGGGATTTGGGATCAATACACTACCATGATCTGCAGACAACTATTCTTTAGTAGACAATTATTGGCCTGATATTGGAAGTTAGTGCAAGCTGCACTTTTGACAGTGGACCACCAAGTTACTATATGACTTGAGTTGCCTATCATGAGTTGTGTATTATCTCATCATTATACCATAAAATAGGACATGCACATCAACAATGCATTATCAATTGAGAATGGTATATATGTGACCTGACCCAAGCAAGTCTTGAAAAAGAAGCTACTTGACATTGCCTATGGATTCTGAGACTGCTACAATATGCACAATATGTTCTATTCCCAAGAATGTACATATGGTTTCATTTGGTGTGTCCTAGGAATAATTGACTGCAGAAAATAAGATGCAGGACTATTATACTCATGATTCTGCTTAATAAACTACCAGAAGTTGACAGCTGCAGCATTCCAATATCTTTCTGAGAAACCCTGAAAGACACTATCAAGGGTAGTTTTCACAATAGGTAGATCTTTTAGTGATACAAAGGGTCATACATAATATATGGAAGGAGAAATGGCCAGATATACTATTGTTTATTGGTTCATATGCTGTAGTCAGTGGTTTGTGTGAATGTATAGGGATTTGGAAAAACATTTTTAAAATGTGAGAAAATCATTTGGAAGAATAATAAAGTAGATAATATGACCATTTCTGTTCTATTGATAATCAGACTCTCTTCCTAGTTATTTCTGTCATTTCCTTATGGATCCATGATCAAAGTAGCCATTATGGCTGACATATAAGTTACATATGACCACTAATTATAATTCTACTCCTTTAGATTGACCTGCCTGTATTAAGGATCTGACAGCTGCAGAAAACAAAATAATGAGATTAGACAGAGATATTTTCAGCTATTCTCACTTACAAGTTATTTCAAGAATTATTAGAACTTTGCGATTTTTTCTCTAATGACTTGGTCTTGTCTTCTACTGTTCATATGTGATACCTTATCAAAAAGATATTTAGACTTCTTATTGGATATCTTATGGAATGAGCATCATCTCTTAGGAGATAATCACTGAACTGTAGTGATTTTACCTGGAGGTCAAACCATACAAATCAGTCACATTATTCCAGTGTAGGGGAATGCAGGGCAGAGAGGCAGGAGTGGGTGGGTGGGTACATGGGGGAGGACCCTCATAGAAGCAGGGGAGGAGGGATGGGATAGGGGGTTTCATGGGGAAGTGAACTTTATTTACATTTTAAATGTAAGTAAAGAAAAAGTATCCAGCTTCTGTTTCAGGAATTTCAGAATATAATTATTCCCATTATTTTGTCATCTTAGCTGTATTATTTTTCACAGATAATTAAGTGAAGCTAAGTTTTTATTGAAGCAAGTTTTAAAATGTCACTTTTGTGCCATCTTGATAGCTTGTTTAAATTGCTTTTGAAAAATTTACACTTACTCTAACACGTATGACTGAGAAATCAGTTAGAGAAAGGATTGAAGGTGCTAAAGGGGTTTTGCAACCTCATAGGAAGAATAACAAAATCAACCAAACAGACCCCTCAGAGCTCCCAGGGACTAAATCACCAACCAAAAGGTACACATGGAGGGACCCATTGCTCTAACTGCGTATGTAGCAGCCGATGGCATTGGTGGACATCAGTGTGAGGAGAGGCCCTTGCTCCAGTGAAGGCTCAATGTCTCAGCATAGGGGAAAGCCAGGGCAGGGAGTTTGGTGTGAGAGGGTAGGTGGGGAAATGCCCCCATAAAATCAAGGGAGCCTAGATGGGATAGGAGTTTCCTGGGTGGGGTGAAGGGAACCAGGAAAGAGGATGACATTTGAAATGTAAATAAAATATCCTATAAAAAAAAGATAAAAGAAAACAAAAAGTAATAATTGTCTCTAGGAGTTGCTTAGAAAATACTTATTGTTAAGCTCTAGCAATATGTTTTGTTGAGTTTTAACTTCAAGTGTTTCCTGAAGGTATAAAGCAAGTATCTGTGCAAAGACTATTATTAAGATAACCACAACCAATGTCTCTACAAATAAAAAACTGAACTCTATAGAAGCCTCATTCAATTATTATTGTATCTTCTGTATTAAATCTTCTTTTGTCTTAAGTTAAAATTTAAAGAATATTTAATTTGAAAAACAAAGTTCACAAAAACATAAAGTGTCTTAAGAGAAAGACCCAAACCCATATTAAGGGATATGAATCCTTGCATTCCTATGATTATCCAGGTCACTATTACAATCATAAGTTTTTAACCAATTAGAAAGTTTCTGAAGTAGATATTTGAGAATTTAAGTTACTGTGCTTGTCTCCTATTAACTTTTCTAGAAACTTAGTTCTAAATCTTTCCAATATGTTAAATTGTGAAACCATATTAAATTGTAGAATGAAGGCTATTATCTTTCTATATGACAACTAATTCACAGAGAGATGGTCAGACACTACATGTACAAATGCTAAGATATAAAAGAACAATGTCAAATTCACTAATTTTTCAATAAAAATCACTGAAGTGAAATATTGTTCCCTTGAAAAACCAAATACATTTTTCAAAATATTTAACACTAAAACCTGAAATTATAGGTTCTTAATTTATTATAAAGCACTTGTCTTTAGGACTATACCTTATTCATAGACTAGTTTCATAGGTATTATGAGAAATATATTCAACATCATATATATGACAAAACATATATGCTGCTATATGTACATCAACTATAAATAATATTTATCAATTTTTATTTCTGAAATAAGAATTTCTTTAATGGTGCCAAAGTATAAATTCAATAAGTTATCTACACTAATATTTCAGTTAAAATCCCTTTCAGTAAAGAATATAGAAACTAATCAATAAGCTATATTTCTATATTAGTTTTATAACAGTAAAAGTTACAAAATCAGTAAGCAAGGGCATACATTGGAATCCACAAGGTCAGGTTCCAATTTTGCTTTAATGTTTGCTTCCTACTGGGGTCCTGTTGCTCCCATGTTTGAGAGGTTGGCAGAAGTCCTTGTGCTTTCTTTTATTTAATGCTCAGTGGTGTGCAGTTTTGTCCTAGATAGAGTTTCCCCATGGTATGTTGGTCTTTGTTAATTCCCAGTTGGATAGGTAGTACACATGACGCTTTTCTTGAAAAATCTCCAGACATTTCATACTGTGAAAAACACAGCAGCTTGACTCCAAGCCTAGTGAGCAACTTTGACATTTGCAGTGCTTGAACACTGCTCGACACTGGACATCTGGCGGCAGTAGGAATTCCAATTATTTTTCACAATTGTTTCCAAAAAGAGAATGTTCCTTTTCCTTCTGCATCTTTATGTTACTCTGAGTTCCATTCTCCTCTCCCTGCAACCTGTAGATACAGTCAGATAGAGGTCAGGGACTCAGGCATTAGAGGACTTACATTCAAGGTCTAGTTCTGCCATTTTCATATTTACTGAGTGAATAACTTTGTTCTTTATGAAGGACCCAATTTCATACCTAATTGTTAAACAGTACTACATATACTAAAAACCTTGTTTAAACAGGCTTACCAGTAGTGATTTGCTTCAGTGTTGTGTCTTATTTATCTTCCCACTTAAAAGGATAAGGACTATGCTATTGGTGGAACACTTATATATGTTTTTGTATAATTTAATGTTAATTGTAGAGCAAGCTATCATTTCATATTCATTTACCTAACATGTATAATCTTTGAAGTTTACTGTCTAAGTCACCACCTATGATTTTTTACTAGTGCGTTTAATCAATAAATAATATATGCATTAGTTTTATTTGAGTTATTATGCTAAGAGAACTATCTGTGCTGCTTGTGTCCCACTCTATAAAAGAGGAAATGTTCGTTAAAAAGCATACATTTTCAAATTTTGTGAATGAAGCCCCCTGTTAGATTATAAGAGTATTTGAAAAAAAAATATATACCTCATGAAATTGTTTAGCTAATGAAAGGGAGTATTTTCATAGGAAATTCTGAAATCCAAGTACTAGTACAAATGTAATAAGTTGTGCCATGTCTTAGAACATTTAAAAGATTTGTTAGAGGCTAGGTCTTGACATAAGTAAGTGATTAGAAATCAAGATGATATTTCATTCCAGGTGATAAACAAAGACAAAAATCAAGAGGCATGTGAGGCTCCAGTATGCCTGAGGAAGTTCAGGTTTGGTGATAATAGAATAATCATTCGTAGAATATTTGCAAATTTAAATTTCACATTTGATGTGGAGAAAAATAAGGAAGAGAGGACAAAAGTGAAAAAGAGACAACAAGGTGATCATCCAATCACTGATGGCATTTAAAAGTGGTTTAGACATTCTGATGAAGGGGCTGTCCAGAGACTGCTCCACCATGGTATCCATCACATGTACAGTCACCAAAGGCAGAAGCTGTTGTGGATGCCAGAAAGTTCAGGCTGACAGGAGCTTCATATTCCTATCTCCTTAGAAGTCTGCCAGAGCCTGACATATACAGAGGTGGATGGTCACAGCTAACCATTGAACTGATCATGGGGTTCACAATGGAGGAGTGAAAGAGAACAAAGGAGCTGAAAGGGTTTGTAGCCTCATGAGGAGAGCAACAATATCAACCAGACTTCCCAGGGTCTAAACCAGTAGCCTGTGAGACAATGGGGAGAGACCCATGGCTCCAGCAGTATATGTAGGAGATAATGGCCTTGTTGGGCATAGGTACGAGGGGAGGAACTTGGTCGCATGAAGGCTGAATGCCCCAGTGTGGGTTAATTCGAGGGTGGAGAGGTGGAGTGGGTAGGTAGGTGGAGGCACACCCTCACTAAGATAAATAGGATATGATAAGCAGTAGATCAGATGTGGTAGATTTAGGGCCAAGAAAGTACAACATATGCATGTATCAATTTTCATATCCAGTTATGATCACACTCATCCACCATACCATAACAGTTGGGCAAGATTTTTCTCATCACTGTAGTGTTTTCATAAATGTTATGGAAGTAGGCAATAGCCTTCTGGCAGAATATAAGGTCAATTCCACAGGAGAGAATTTGTACCTGGTATTGTAAACCTATCCATAATTCCGTGACTATGGAGGTCATACACCTTAATGGAGAACCTATATTTTTTTTTCCTAAATGCACATACCATCAAATTACATTCTAAATCCTTAACATTAAACCACTTAAAGTTTCATCCTTCATGGAAGAAATTTCAATGCTGAGAAGGCGAGACGAAAAACCCTGAACCACTTAAAGTGCAGATAATAAGTTATTGTAGATTGCTCAGTTCAAAAATAGACATCAAAAGCACGTGCTACTCACAGGCATAGGAAATGCTGAAGAAGAGGGAGCAGAAACATCGTAATAGCCAGTGATCAAAGTGAGCTGCTGCAAATAGTGTACTTTAGAAATGAGAGTACAGTTGTACTTAGGAACTTAACATAAATCTGGAAATCTGAACAGAGCCTGAACAATATCAAGTCAGTAAATATTCGAGCATGGATAAAAGACTTATAAAGCCCAAGTACTAGCTAAAAGCTGTTGTTCACTGATAGCTTGAGCAAGACAGCTAATCAGCTTCCTCCAGAGATGTCTGCTATCCTAGGTTGTTCTCACTGTAGTAGACATCAATTTGGATGATATAGAAAAATAGAAACAATAATGAAGACTTTAAATGAGATTGTTATATTACTGATAAAATATCTCTGTTGCTATAGGTTCTACTCTTAAAAAAACTACTAATACCTCTCTATTGATGAGAATGGTGTGTTGTCCCATTATTATTGTGTGAGTTTCAATGTGTGTGTTATTTTAAAGTTAATTTATGTAATTATATTTCAGCCTTTGTCCCCTTCCCAATCCCCTGACCCACAGTTCTTCATCCTATTCCTCTTCCCACTTGCTCCCAAGAGGGTGCTTCTTTGACCAGGCATTCCTGTTCTCTGGGACCTCTAATCTTTTGAAGATTAAGCACATCTTCTTCCACTGAGGCCAGACCAAACAGTCCTCTGCTATATATGTGCAGGCAGACTTGGACCAGTCCATGTGTGCTGCCTGATTGGTGGCTCAGTCTCTGGAAGCTCCTGGGTTCCAAGTTAGTTGAGATTGCTGTTCTTTCTATGGGGTAACTCTTCTGTTAAGCCTTTTCAATCCTTCCTCTAATTTAACCATTGGAGTCTGTGACAGACGGGTGTAAGTATCTCAACTAGCTGCTGGTTAAGCCTCTCAGAGGACAGCCATGCCAGATTCCTATCTGTAACTACATTATAGCATCAATAATAGTGTTAGGCTTTGGTGCTCTTTCTGCTCCCATGAGATGGATCCCAAGTTGGGCAGGTCACTGGGCTACCATTCCTTTAGTCTATTCTCCATTTTCCCCCTGCAGTTCTTTTGTACAGGAACAGTTCCGGATCAGAAATTTGACTGGGGGTTTGTAATTCTGTCCCTCTACCTGAGGACCTGTCTATCTACTGAAGGCAGACTCTTCAAGTTCCCTCTCTGCACTGTTGGGCATTTTGGCTAATGTCACTCCCATTGAGTCCTGAGAGTCTCTGACCTCTCAGGTCTCTCTTGTACATTCTAGGAGGTCCCCTCATCTCTAGAACAGAAAGAAGCCAACACACCCATTGGGAATAGATGGCAGGAAATATTCATACTCAGATCTGAAATCAATGTGTGTTTTGAGATTTAGCCATTTTTTTTTAAAAGAATGTGTGAGTCTTTGCATATGAGGAATAGATGTTTAGAATTGAGACTTTATCTTGGTTGATTTTTCCTTTGATGAGGATAAAGTGTTCTTCTATATCTCTCTTGATTAATTTTGGTTGAAAGTCTAATTTATTGAATATTAGAATTCAGACTTTGCTCTAGCCTCTGCTTTAGTACGGTTAGATTAGAAAACTTTTTCCACCCCTTTACTCTTATAAAGTGGCTGTTTTGGATGCTAAATGTGTTTGTTGTGGGCAACAGAATGATTAATCCTGTTTATATATCCAACCTGTTAGCCTGTTTCTTTTTAATCTATTGATGTTGAATTGAGTCCATTGATGTTGAGAGATTTTAATGACCAATAAATTTTGGTTACTATTATTTTTTTCTTGCAAGTAGTAATGTGTATGTATGATTCTTTTCTTTTGTGTTTATTGTGAGATGATTAATTTCTTGTGGGTTTTTCTTTGGATATAGTTAGTTACCTTTCTTTCTTGTAATTTTCCTTCTACTATCACCTGTAGAGGTGGATTAGTAGAAAGATGTTTAAATTTTTTCACGAAATATCTTGAGAGCTTTGAAGGACACTTCCTCCACCATGTACATAGAAGTCCTATTTGTAATACCAAGCAACTGGAAGGACCCCAGACGTCCCTCAACTGAAGAATGAATATAGAAAACGTTGCTCATTTACATAATGAGAAGTGGATATTAGCCAAAAAGTACAAAATGCCCAGAATACAAGCCACAGACCATGAGAAATTTAACAAGAAGGGATGCCCAAGTGAGGATACTTCAATCTTACTTAGAAGAGGGAACAAAATCACTATGGGAGGCATAGGGACAAAGAGCTCTGGATGGGAGATGGTAGGTGGAGATGAGGGGTGGGGGGAAGGGAGCAAGATCAGGTATAGGGTGAAATAGGAGAGAAGCCCATAGGTCCAGAAGAATCATGCAGTTGCTGGGGCAGGGTGGGGGAAACCTAGACATTCCCAGAGCTCCACACAATGAAGGAGGTCTCAGGATTCAATGTGTGTGACCTTGCACAACAGTGGAGATATAGAACTGAAAAGACCACCTTCTGTAGTCAAACAAGGCCCCCTAATGGAAGAATGGGTACACCAATCCACCTTCAAAATGTTTGATCAAAAATTGTTTCTGTCTAAAAGAAATGCAGGGACAAAAATGTGCCTAATGCTGTAGAGACTTGATACCCCCAGGAAGGGTGATACATGGGGGCATCCACTCCGGAGAGAAGGGGAGGTGTTATAGATTAAGAACTCTGGAAGGGGACCAGAAGTGAGATAACATTTAGGATGTAAAGAAATAAAATAATTAATTAATTGAAGAAATAAAAAACCACTAAATATGTCTTATGAATAAAGTACTCTCAAAATGGAGAAATTTTAGTGAAATGACAATAATAGATTAATCCTTTCAATTTTACATCCTGTGGTCAACTTTATAATATCTTGTGTGGAACATGCACCTATTTTTTAATAGCTCATCTTTAATAAACTATTGTGGAGACAAAGACATTCAATATATACACTTAGTTTGCAGACAGAAATGATATGACTGTAAATACTTGAAGAGACTGGTATAGCTCGTGCTAAAGTACAGCCAGCCTCTTCTACAGTGCCACCTCCACTTTTGAGATGAATCATCAACATAAGTTATAGCCAGAGATGAATGAGATCAAAGTAGTTCATGTTGATTAGGTACAGCCAGGTTTCTTTTAATTAGAATCTCTGACTCCATTCTAAAACTTCATCACCTGTTAAACTCTAGCAATCAAAGTTTTTTAATGTGAACACATTATTCATTTTAACCACCATAGATGTACATTCCCCTTGAATTTAGAAAAAGTTACCTCTAACCTTTATGCAATAAAGAATTTTTAGACAATGTGGTATTGAAAAAATCTCTTTGAAACATCATTTTTCAGACCATGATAATTAATGAAAAATATATTTTAGTGTAGGGCATATGAATGATCTAGTTATTACTTTGATTGTATCAGATTTCTTTACTTCTTCCAGTTTCTTAAAGTTTGTTTTCCAAACAGCACTTCCACATGAAGTCCTTTGCCTTTATGATTTTTATTCTTTTTAAAATCACAATGTATAAGAAATCAAGGTTAAGAATTGAAGTGTTGACTATATTTGTGAAGCTTTAAATACCATGAAACTCAAAGTTTCTATATCTTTTAAACATGAGAATTCATAAATCTCAAAAAGTATACTTTATAATATTATAATTGTATTTTATGTACTAGCCAAATGGGCAATGTTGTGATCCCCGAATTCATAGAATGAGAACAATTCATTTGTTCATTTGTAATTTTAATCTTATTAGGTAAAATTCAAAGAAAACAAAAAGGTCTCATTATTAATCTGTGTTTAAGTAACCAAATACCTTTCAAAGTCAGTTTAACTATTTATTACTAGATATTTAAAATAAAACTATGTATTTCAAGAGATTATAAAGAAACATTAACTTTATTCTACTTTTATTTTCGTGTACACTTTTTCCTTTCGCCAATTACAAATGTAACACATTGGAAAAGACATTTTTAAAATACATTCAGATAATTTGAACACTTGGATAGATTCCTAGATAATTGTTCTGACCCCATAATTGTAGATGTCCAAACTGCAATTTTTTGTGCTATGCCTTATAATGAACTTCTGGGTACATTGCAAGTTAAAACATTTGAATACGGTATCTAGACAATTCACAAAATCTGTAGACTAACATAGACCAGAGCACCACATGATAAATTTCAAAATGGAAGGAACACAGATGATAGAATGATGCTAGCCTTGAAATCCACAAGTTCAGTGAAAACCTTTCCATCTCACTGAAGCCATTTCATATATAGAGACTTCAAATTGGAAGAAAAGATATTACAGAGCCTAAGAAGTGATCAGGCCTTGTATTTGACCCTTGCCATAATTCTGTGACAAATTACCTTGTCAAAGCCAGGAATCGTCTCCCATACATAAATCTTGGCACTTGGGAGGCTGAGACAGGCAAAATTTTTTAGTTCTAGACAAACATAGTTTATATGAGTTCCAAGCCAGGCAAGGCAACCTAGAAAGACCCATATCTCAAGAATAACAACAACAAGACAAAAAAAAAGAGGTTTTGTTTGTATTTAAAACAAAACAAAAAACATAAAATTTTGAAAAGCACACAATGATCAAATCAACTTGATAGGAAGAACTTAAGTAGAAAAAGATTATCTGGAGTCACAGTTCTAGGGTAAAGTGCATCATAGCAAGGATATCATAGCTTATGCTGAATATGCAGTCAGGAAGTAAAACAAAATAAGTGCTAGTATTCATCTTTTTCAATGCTGGTATTCATTTTTTCTATTTTAATTTGCTCAAGTAGTTATATGGATATTCTAACTATATTATCCATATATCCATATATATGAATAATGTAGGTATATTCCTTCTCACAAATGTCCAGGACCTTCCCCAGCAACAGATGTATACATTTATTACCTTGTGAGATTGCTACAGATTCTAAAAAGAGAAAAAAAATCTTGAATTATTTGTTGAGGACAATGGACTCTCAGCATTTCTTTCATGTACAAGAGGGAGGCAAAAATTACATAGCTAGAATAGTCTATATGGCACTTAAAACATAGTTGCAGAGTGATTTAAACTCCCTTGCTAACTTTGGAAATGGGAAAATAGTATGAGGAATGTGGGTGAACTCTATATATGAGAGAGGCAGAAAATCCATTGGTTCAGTAAGATTCAAAAAAATTTAATCCATCCAACATTTTAATTTTAACTTACAAGACAAATCACGTTCTTACGAACTTAAGAACTATAAGACAATAAATTTACAAACCACAAGACTCACAGTAATTTTTATCAGTAGCAATTGGAAAGTAATGAACTTCTCAGTGGAAGACATTATGAGGGTTAAACTTTACCAGCTCATGGTATAGTCTCAAGAAACATTAGTTTTTGTTTTATATTGTACAAGTTATAAAGGTGACTGAAATACAGTTTTGATGGAAGAAAACTGTGAAAAGTAACATCTTTTATAATTGAATATTTTATTTATTTACATGTCAAATGTTATCCATTTTCCTGGTTTGCTTCCTCCCTGCTCTGGCATTCTTCTACATTGGGGCATTGAGCCTTTCCAGGACCAAGAGCCTCTCCTCACATTGTTGCCTTTTGGGAGCCGCAGTGCCAAGATGGCGCGGACATCCTGTCCTCCCACTTGTAAACAACTGACTGCACAGGTGCAAAAGGCAAAAGGCGCGCCAAAGTCACTGCCCATCCCGGGGCGTAATATGGGGTGATGAGTGAACAACCAATCAAAAGTGAACACGCCACTCTAGGGTATATATAGCAGTGCCTTTCCCAGGCTTGGGGTCTTTTCCGCTTTTGCTGTTACAAGAAGTAAAGCCTCGTCTGTAGTGATACCCGATTACTGCCTCCGTGTCCTTATTCGCGGGCAAAGGGGACACAGAAGAGGTGTGCGCAACAACTGGAGCCGAAACCCTGGAATTTCAAGGCACCGCGGAAGACCCCCCAAGTTTTGGGGCGGGTTAAAAAACTACAGGATACGAGGTACACCTTTGGAAGGTATGCTTGGGGTAGAAACCTTCGTTGCGGGTGGATATTCACCCATTGCCACCACAGCAATAGCTAGCTTCTTGATTGCGTTGCTTTCAGCTATTAGGGCAAGTCAAGAGGTTTCAAGAGAGGTCAGCTCCAGGCTATCAGAACCAGAGTGTGTTAGTGTTAGCCGGCATCAGGCCAAGGAGCCTGGAGGCCAGGCCAAGGAGCCTGGAGGTCAGGCCAAAGAGCCTGGAGAGATAGAGTACTCAAAAGGAACAAGGGCTACTGCAGAGTCCATTAAGCTTGAGGACCCTCCACCGGATGGTGGAGAGAGAACAGAGGTCAAAAGGACCCCCCTGTACTTCATTAAGGAGCCTGACTCCATAGAACTGGGCAGCTCCGAGGAGGAGAGCATAGAGGAGGAAGTAGCCGCTTGTGCAAAGGATAGCCATTCTGAGAAAAGACTAAGAAAGATCTTAAGTCACTCAGCCCAGCCCCACCGACCTAGCGGCTTGCTCGGGCTGGAGGGTCCCCTGCCGTGCTTCTTGCCTTGGGCTGTGGGAACAGAGTCCCTGTGATGGGGCCTGGGTCAGACCGGTTGCAGAGGCGTCTGCGCTCTGCTACCTGCAGCGGCTTGCAACAAGGCAGAGCAAGAGAGCGTGGCGGGAAAGGCAGACAGAGGAGGGAGATAGTCTGCCCTGGGAAGCGCAGCGGGCACACAGGGAGTGTCCTGCGAGCTCAGAGCAAGCAATGCCAGTGATGGAACAGATGATCTTTGAGGATGTCATGGTTGGGTGCCGTGCAGCCATTGTCCCTCGTAAGAACAAGAGGCTACAAGATTGGCTAAGGGCTTGCTGTGGCCCAGGGAGGGGGGCTGTTTGTGCTTATTCCACAGGTGAAAACAATTCAATTTGGGTCCCTATGCGGCTGGTGCAGATTGTGAAGAATGAAGCTAGGTTGCAAGATTACGGTTCTGAGTTGGTGATAAGTATACCACTGTGGGCCATAGTCAGATCTTAAACTGTTCTCTTGCCAGTATATTCAAATGCTGAAGTACTGCCTAGTTCAAAGCTTTTGAGAGTTACTTGGTTGCCCTGGCCTCAGGCGCATCCACCAAAAGCCTGGGTCATAAATGCTACAAGTTTTCCATTAGACTTTACACTTTGTTTTGTGGCAGCAAACTTTATAACATAAAGGTAATCCACTTGGTGTTGATTTGAGAGAAAATAGATTGCTTACATCGTTAAAGATTGGTTTTTTGATTTGCCTATGTTTATAGAGAAAAGATACAACATGTGTCTTTTAAGGTTTACAGTTTAAATTTAAGGTTTTAAGCTAAAGCCAAAATGCACAATTCAGGCTTAGCCAAGCCTCAGAGAACAGGCCTGAGGGAGGTTACATTTACATTTGAATTAAGACAATACGGACTGAGCTGCAGAAGCTCAGGTGTTAAAAGCTCCTTTTGTTCTGGGTCTTTAGACCAGGCCCTAGAAATGTGCTTAAGGGAATTTGTCTTTTGTTCTCATTGTTTCTTGTGAGAGGAGGGGTAAACCTAAGACCCAAAGATTTTACAACAGTCTGTGGGCTAAAGGTTATGATTGTACTGCAGAAATTAAAATTATGCCTGCTTCCCTCCATGAGTATAGCTGTGTCTGCTGATAGAATATGGTTCAGGTTGTTTTAATTCCTCTGTATTTGGAATTGTTGAGGATGAGATGCTTTGGATTCCTCTAATATATATGTAACAATTATTGGAGAATAAGGTTGGCTTTTATCCGATATTCTCATTGGACAAAAAAAGATTGGTTATTAAATTAATCCAAAATAAAGTTCAAATTTAAGATTTATACAGCCTAACTTGTCTATTCCAGCTGCCATTTTAATAAATGCTTATAGAATTTTATAGATATAAAAGATGTTTTTTACCATCCCTTTACATTTCTGGTAAAGGAGAAAGGTTTACAATTAGTAAATTTATTCATAATTTTTAAGAGCCCATGAAGCGATATTTGTTAGAAATAACTGCTTCAGAAAATGGTTAATTGTTTTACATTTTATATATATACAAATATTGTTATTGCTTTAATACAAAAAATTAAGAGGTTAAATCTTTTGGTGTATATTATTCATTGTGTGATACTTTAGTGGATTTCTCTAAAGAAATTTTTTCTGCAAGCTATTGCTTCAATATAATGAGCTTTAAAAATTTTTTAAAATACTTGTTACTTCAAAAAAAGATTCAAAAACAGTGTCTTTCAATATTTGAGTCAAGTTGGCATTAGAAATAGCTCAGCCATTAAATGCTGGACTTAATTTAAAAAATAAAGGCTGAACTCCCAGCAACCACATGGTAGCTAACAACCATTTGTGGTGGGGATCTAAGGCCATCTTCTGGCTTGTGAGTGTACTTAAAAAAGAAAATAGTTTACTTTTAATCTTGATTTGTTCTTAGTGATTTTTAAAGGTTGTTAAGAGATATTATTTGTCTAAAACCTCATTTTAAGCTTAACATAGGAGGATTTAAAACCTCTGTTTAATGTTTTCAAAGGGATGCAAGTCCTAAATTAAATCATATGTGTATTTTCTTGAGTTTATCTTGCTTCAACACAATTAAATTATGTGTTGTAGCCACTGTTTTAAATGTTAAAAAGGGGTATATCTGCCTTTGTCTTGTTAAATATGTTTCATTAAGTGCAAAATGTTTCGGCTACAAGATTTAATATCTCTAGCCATTTAAATAACATTAAAAATTAGTAAGGTGTTTGGGAATGCATCTGCACAACCGGTGTTGGTGTGTGTAGACCCTTCATTTTTCTTTATGTTATCCAACTTTCAGAATAATTCTGATATCTTGGATTGTAAAAATGTTACTTGCCTTTTGGCACAATGTTGGAATGGATCACTAGACCTAGCCTTGGTTGTGCATGTGCCTACCTTGTGCCCATCCCAGTACATCATTATTAAGACTTAAAAGAGACTTTGGTCAATCAGAGAGTTGATTGGCTCCAAGCCCATGTGGAGCAGCTCAAGGATGTGGTTCAAATGAGCTGTGTGTCAGCAACCCCACATCCGGGTATTACACCTTTGAGATTTGTGAATGATACATTTATTCAAAGCCATAATCTTTCTGCTTATTTAAAAGAGAATTGGAATGGGAAGTTGGACCAGGTGCAACACCAATTGCATATCCGGATTTCGAGCCTTGATGGAACTCGAGTGGACCCTGCTACCCCTGGCGATTTTACCTCTTGAATTTCGTCTGCCTTTTCTTTCTTTCTTTCTTTCTTTCTTTCTTTCTTTCTTTCTTTCTTTCTTTCTTTCTTGCTTTCTTTCTTTCTTTGTTTCTTTCTTTCTTTCTTTCTTTCTTAAATGGGTGGGAATAGGCCTGCTTGGTGCAGCCCTATGTTGTGGATTAGTGTTCATGATGGTTGGTCTGTAAGCTCAGAGCCCAACAAAAACGTGACAAGGTCACTATCGCCCAAGCACTAGTAGTCTTGGAGCAAGCATCTCCCCCTGAAATTTGGCTATCTAGGCCAAGAAAGTAGCTGATGACTGAGACCCTCAGTCAATGCACCCCAAGGGTTCAGCCGATTGCACTGGGTCGATGAGAGGTCTAAGTCCAGCCAGCCCTTGCCTGAATAACTGGTACCTGAATATTTAGAGGTGTTTGCGAGTGGGTACTCGACAGGGAATGTTCCACGAGTGTGGATAGATTTCCCGAAAGTATGCCTGATTGTACAAAGGTTTGATGCCAAGAAACCTCCCCTGGTGGCACCCCAGGGTGGAGGCTCCCTTTCCCTGTCAAAAGGCATCGAGATGGGTATGGGAAATAAACCCATTACAATATCTCATTTTGCACAGGGGATCAGGCCTCTGCTTTCCCTCACTGAGTTGGTGCTGCGCTTGATAGGCAATAGGCTGTTCCGTCTTAAATATATAGATAGGGGGAGATGTTGGGAGCCGCAGTGCCAAGATGGCGCGGACATCCTGTCCTCCCACTTGTAAACAACTGACTGCGCAGGTGCAAAAGGCAAAAGGCGCGCCAAAGTCACTGCCCATCCCGGGTCGTAATATGGGGTGATGAGTGAACAGCCAATCAGAAGTGAACACGCCACTCTAGGGTATATATAGTAGTGCCTTTCCCAGGCTTGGGGTCTTTTCCGCTTTTGCTGTTATAAGAAGTAAAGCCTAGTCTGTAGTGATACCCGATTACTGCCTCCGTGTCCTTATTCGCGGGCGAAGGGGACACAGAAGAGGTGCGCGCAACAGTTGCCCATCAAGGCCATCCTCTGCTAAATATGCAGCTAGAGCCATGGGTTCCTCCATGTATATACTTTGGTTGGTCGTTTAGTCCCTGGGCGCTCCCGGGGGGGGGGGGGGTCTTGTTGGTTGATAACAGCTCCTTTAGTCTTTTCTCTAACACTGGGGACCCCATGCTCAGTCCAATGTTTGGCTGTGAGTATCATCTCTGTATTTGTCAGGATCTTGCTTAATCTAAGCATAAATGTCTTTGATTTTATAGAGAATTCTATAAAACAACTCGGGTAAAGTAACAAAAAGAAGTGTTTGTTGTTCCTGTTGCTGTTGTGTTTTATTGTTCTGTATTTAGCATAAGTATATGGTATACAGTAATACCTGGTTTTACTAGGTATTAGGTGTAGTGATGTTTTCCTGTATGCTGCATACTCATCACATTCCATCACTTACTCTGTGCTCTCCTTCTGCCACTAACACATTATCAACTGCACAGTTTCCTCTCTAACCCAAGGAGTTCAATCACAGGTTAGAAGTTTCAGTTGTTTTATAGCTTCAAGACACATTTAGGCTCTTTTGACTTGACCAAAAAAAAAAAAAAAAAAAAAAAAAATCTAACTGAACAGGATGAAATAACAAACAACTGTGCCTCTTGGAATGTGTACAATTATATGTCACTGGCTAGAAATGTATTCTCAGATTCCAAGCAAGAAACTGCCACAGGGTCATAACTTCTTGTAGAACTGAAAAACATGCTGGACAACTGAAATGTTCTTAGGAGTCATAGATAAACACACACACACATCTAAATGTTCATGTCTCCATGTTCAGCATCTGGTTCTTATAACCTTCCCCATTTTATCCAGACTCAATGGGAAAATTAAAAAAAATGGTTAAATAGATTGGAAGAAGCTATATAGAGTACTATGGCATAATTTATCTGTCATAGTATTACTTCAATTGTTAATTAGTTTAAGATATATTTAAATATGACAAATGTCTCTGAGAACTAAGGTATTTCAGAAGATAAAATTTACAATTATGATTTGAATGAAGTTTGGAAACCTGTGACAGCCTGGAGGTAGATTTGACTCTTAAGACCCTAAAATTTAAAACAGAATGAATGTTTAATAAGAAAATAAGTTAACACCATACATTTATATTTTTAATGCATTACATGATTCATTCAAGATAAATTTACCTGAAGATACACACATTTAGTTCAACTTTTTATGTGTAGTAACTACCTGCTTTGTTTTTTATTTCATTGTTGTGTGTTTTATCTTATCTTCTATTTGCTGTTTTATATTAAAACATACTTTAAAAGGCCTTTTTAATGAAGAACTCTGTAGACACTTGGCATATTTTCTTAGTTTCTTTCAATTCAACCACGCTGATTAAAGTAATTAGAGTCAGCTACACCAGATGTGACCTGTCTAACTTTCAGTAGTAATAACTTAAGAGATCACATAACATAGGAAAGCTTTTCTACAGGAAAATTATTACAAGTTGTGAGGGTGAGAGATTTCTGTTAAGAAAAGCAACCTTTAGAAGACAGAAGAAAAGAACAGGAAACTCATTATGTAAAATTTACCATCAGTGGTGCTAAGGTGATGCACATTTTCTGATATAGGAGAAGTAGTCTCCTATGAAATTATTATGCAACCTTAGGCAAACATGTTGATAACATAGAAAATAAAAGTAAACGTGTAATGAAATACAATCTTGTCTTTTTGTTTTAAATAAAATTTGAAGAATAAGTCATGCAGAGTTACTGTGTTTGACAAAGTCTTTTGTAATATGGTTGAGCTCAGCTATCTTTTTTAACATAGTTTGTCTCTATGTTCCTATTCTTGTGTTTTCCATCCAAATCTCCACTCATCAGGTAATGTCAGAGTCATTGTAGTAACTATAATTGTGTGCATGTGTGTGTGTGTGTGTGATCACATGCATACTCACTAGTGTGTATTCGCACTATGTACTAGTTTTCCCAAAGACCAGAGGCATTGGATTATCTTGGAGATGGAATTGTAAGTGGTTCTGAATGACAAGATATGGGAGCTGATCATTTGGGTTATCTGCAACATCAAGAAGGATTCTTAAGTTCTAAGCAACCTTATAATCCCCCTTAGTTATATTGCATATAAATTACAAGTACAAAATTTAAGTACAAAAATCAAAAAAATGGTTAGGTAATTTTACAAAAATAAACCAATTTTTTATAGGTGCACATGTTACTTGTGGGAAATAGGAAATGTGCCTCAATTGCTAAGAATAAGATCTACTCAGTGAATCATGCTCAACAAAGCAAATCATTCATAAATACAAAATTCAAGATTTAAAGAAATAAATAATTATAGATTTCATTTTAATGTAATATTTCTGAAATACTTCTCACATAGTAGAAAGTAAAAAATTTTGAAAAAATATGTAATAGAGTTTTGAAATTTTCATGACTAGAATGTGTTTTAATGTAGAAATCAAAAAAAAAAGAAAAGATTTAGCAATTTTAAACTATATAAAATGTTCATGTAATTTGGTAAGAAAAATATTCTACAAAAATAAGTCAGTAATCAAAATGAGCAGAAGGCTAGTTAACAAAGCAAACCTCATAATAAATCTGATGGTAATCAATGTCATTGATAAGTAGATATTTAATAATTGGACTCAAACTGACAAACCATTTTATTGTGTAAATTTGTTATGTAATTAATGAAAATGATCATTGTCAACAGAAACCATGGAAAAAGTTAAAACCATAAATGAAATGGGCTTCTGTGTCACCAGAACCACAGTGGCAGTACACAATGAGTCTAGAGAGGACAATCTCATCCACCTTCACAAAAAAATCTAGCTGATTTTCCACCGTTTCTTCTTCAAATCTTCTCATCTGAGAACATTCTAGAATTCACTTATCTAGGCTATTAGATCTGATATTCACAGTGGTGTGAATTAAAATGCTTCTGACATGTAGAATTTGGATTATTGCATTATTCCATGTACAGAACCATTACCAAGCTTACACATAGAGTAGTGGCTAGTGAGTGCCTCCAAGAAATCCAAGGACACAAGTGTTAAAAAGAGAACACTTACCTGCTTTAAATTGTCTCCCTTAATAGAACAAAACTAACTCTGTAAATGAAAAATAAGAAGGTAGAATGTGAAGACCAACCTAACCTTTCACATCTCTTCCCTTGCATTTATATACACCTAAATGAGGGAACACTAGGATGAAAATTTCAAAGATAAATAGCTAAAAAAATAATATTTTTATACCCATGTGACTTTTAAAAATAATTGAAATCAGATATTTCTTAAATCTTAATTGCTAGGCAAAGAAATGAGTAAGAAAAAAATGTAAGTTTGGAACTATACAAAACAGTAGAAAAAGCATAGTAAAGTCAAGTGAAAAACACCCTGAAGTGTATATTCCTCACTGCCATTACACTCTGGCACTCATCCAGTTTTAAACAGTACTCTTTAACAGGAATAACCACTTGAAGCATAGGATATGTTGCTAAAAAGCATTTTCTGAAATGATAAAAGTTAGGGACAAAGCAAAAAGAGAATGAGTACATCTCTACAGCTCAAGGTACCAGCACTTGATCACTAAATGAATGTGACTCTGAGTTCAAATCTCCAGTTGCCTTCTCTTCATTTTCCATTCACAGCTTTGTGGATTATTACTGATATCTCACCCAAACCTCTGACATAAGCACAGCTTATGTTGGTCAATGAATCATGAAAGAGCTATATTAATCTTCCCAAATTCACTTTCTCTAAGAATCTACCAAGTGTAAAAGCAATATAAAGTTTAAATGTCATTCCCTCTAGTACTATTTATTATATTTTCAATAATACATAGAAATATAACTTGATAAGCTGATCTGTTTCTTACCAGTTAAGAAACTTTAGTTAAGCTTTAGTTAAGTAGTTTAGTTAGTATAGATGACCAACCTATGTTTAATTGTGCAATATATTTTGAACTCATAAGAAAATAAGAGAGAGAAAGAAAAAGTACATAACAAATAAACCATTGTTCAAAATTTGTTTTGGATGAAAAAGAGATCAAGAAACTAGGTAGGTGATCTTAAAATCTTTACTTCCCTTCCTCTCCTCCAAATCCTATCCACAAATCTCAACACAGCTCTGCACCAAATTCCCTGTTGTTGCCTTTACTCCGACGCTTCCTCAACTTTTAGGGGACAAAATTGATCTTGGATGGCACTCTCTGCTTTCTTCTGTCTTCTACATGCTTTCAGGTGACCCTAAGTGTCACCTCCACATATTTAAGAGAACAACAACAACAACACACACACACACACATACAAACACACACACTATCAAGAACCCACCATGTCAATACCTGACAGGATCTCAGAAGCATTTTCTGATAGGCAACTCAGTTTCACCAACACTCTTGTAAGAAACGGAGAAGGCAACATAATTTAAGAGAAAAAAAAAAAAATCTCCCAACTTAAAAAGACAATTTCAGCACATGGAAAGACTATCATCTCAACTCCTGATGCCTACATGTTAACATAATAACATGTAATAACAGCCAGGACACTGTGATTCCACTAATGTCTAACAACCTTACAGGAGTAGGCCCTGTGAACATCAATAGTGTTGAAGCACAAGGTAGGGACTGCCAAATAGACTTTTTGTATATGTTAAAGTCTCCTGAATAGGAAATTAATAATTTCATTAAAGAAATCTACAGAAACAACAACAAATATTGGAATGAAATAAGATGACATTTCAAAATATGAAAGTTAAAATTAAATCAATAACAAACACCATAGAGAAAATTGGAAATAAAGAAAATTAGGAGCGTGAACAAGAAACTCAGTCAAGACTCATCAACAGAATATAATTAATAGAAAAAAAAACTCAGTCATTGACTATAAGATCATTGAAATGAGTACTTGTCAAAGAATTGTTACATCTGTACACCTAGGAGATCTGGGAAGCTCTGAAAAGTACAAATCTACAGAGAACAAGAATAAAAGAAAAAGAAGAAACACAGATCAAAGGTATAGAAAATATTTTCAATATAGTCATAGAAGAAAATTGCTTTAGTCTACAGAAAGTGAGGCCTATCAAGGTGCAAGAAGCATTCAGAACACCAAATAGATTGGACCAGGAAATACATTTCACCTGGCACATACTAATACAAACATAAAATGTAAAGACAATGAAAAGTTATTAAATGTGTATGGAAAAATGATCAAAGGCCTTATAAAGACAGACATTTTACAATAATACTTGACTTTACATCGAGACTGTAAAAGCCACAAGAGCCTAGTCAGATGTCTGACAAACTTTAAGAGACCAGAGATGCCAGACTATTATATCTATCAATAATATATACAACAGATGGAAAATGAAAAATATATGATAAATCCAAGTTCAAGCATTATTTATCTACAAATTTAGGCACTCATTGTGGAGAAAATCTGCTAATTAAGGTGGCATCTACTATGTCTGGATAGCTCCTCTGAGTTTGGAGAAAAATGGAGGACTCCCTTTACCAGAGGGCTTCCCTTCATTGACCTTGTCTGAGTAATCTGAACCCTCATACTCTCTATTTGGGCTGACCCCTAAGTTCAACTTCTTCTTTCCTGATAAGAACTCATCTAGCAAAAAGCTGGGATTCCTGATGCCTCTCCATTAAAATTAGGCATTCACAGTATTTTAAATTATAGCCGCTAGTATTACAACCATCCTGGAAACTCCTTTCTACACTCCAAGGTTCATACAGAGCCATTTTCCATCTCATAATAATGTTTATGCACACAAGCTATTTCACTGATAACAATCTAAGAAAGCTGTCTCATTGAGTATTGTATAAAAGAGTTATAACACTAAAATCCCTGGAGAAGACCTTCCTCAGAGAAGTGCCTCCTCCCACAATCACTCCCAACTGTACCTGAATCTTTCAGGGACCATTGGTACCATGTTCTGATTTATCCTTCCAGCTTGGTATGCAGCAACACCTGGATACTCTACAGGAGAAAATGGAGGATACTAAACAATAGCAGGTCCCCAACAAAAATACCATAACACAAGGTGGGAGCATTGCAGTGTCCAGTCAAACATGGGACTGGAGAAGCCATTCAATTTGAGATTACTCTGCTAAAAATTTTCTGTTTAGTTTGGTGCATCATTTTTTTAATTGGGTCATGTGGTTATTTTGGAAGTTAATAATATATATTATTAACTAATTAATATATTAATATATTATTTATTATATATAATTAATATATGATTGTTATATAATTAGTATATAAATATATATTAATATATGTTATATACAATTAATGTATATATATATTATGTATATACACACACATACATACAAATATATGTTGGATATTAACCCTCTGTCAAATGTAAAGGGTTAGGGAAGATTTTTTTCCCAATCTATAGATTGCCTATTTATCCTATTGACTGTGTCCTTTGTCTTACAAAAACTTTTCAGTTTCATTAGGTCTCATTTATCAATCATTGATCCCAGAGCTTTAGCCATTGGTGTTCTGTTTAGGAAATTTCTTATTTTCTTGTACATCTCATGCCTCACTGAGCCATGGCAGACATGTGGGATCCACAACTCAGCCCAACAGGACCCACGTCCACACTTGAACTTCAGCCCCACATGTACATTTTTTTTTTTTTTTTTTTTTTTTTTTTTTGCTTAGAATGAGTTTGGGTCATGGGCAAACAGGCCAACTGTAAAGGATTTTAATCTAAGAATCAAAAAGCAGAACACTAAAGAGAATCTGTAGCAGCCATTGAACAATATACCATGGTTTCATATACTACTGCTCATGACATTGGTCTTAAAATCCTGCTGATATATACAATAACTTAACAGTAATTACACAAACAGTGTGATCATAGATAAGCATGTATATATGAAGTAGGGTATGAAATTATTCAGATATATATCCAGGAGCTGTACAAAAATCTAGATATTCATCAGAACATGAATGTCTATGAGAATATAATACATATAAGCAGTGAGATTCAATTGAACTACATACAAAATAAATGAAATCATTAAATGTTTAGGTAAATGAATGGAACTAGAAAATATGCCAAGGGAGATAAACAAGAGCTCAAAAGAAAAATGTCATATATTCTATCTCTTTTACTGTGAGCATCATTCATCTGAGTCTTTAGAAAAACACAGGGGGAGACTCAACTGTGGAGTGGAGTGAGTGTATAAGGTAGGAGAGCAACACATTATGGGGGATGGATAACACTAAGAATTTTGAAAATACCAGAATAACATCTACCATTTTATTGAGGTGGATAATATTCCTGCAGCAGCAACAGCACAATCAACAAAAGCACAGTAAAAATCACTCACTGATAATTGGATATTACCACAAAATCTTGCAATACCTAAGATACAACTCACAGACCACATGGATCTCATGAGGAAGGAATACCAAAGTATGGGTACTTCAGTCCTTCTTAGAAGGAGTAACAAAATACTCATGAGAGCAAATACTGAGAGAACATTTGGAACAGAGACTGAAGGAGGTGGATGCTCATAGCTAACCATTGAATTGATCATGGGGTTCCCAAAGAAGAATTTAAAGAGAAGACTGAAGGAGCTGAAAGGGTTTGTGGCCCCATGGGGAGAACAACAATACCAACAAACCAGAACTCCCAGGGTCTAAATGACCAGCCTGGGAGCACATAAGGAGGGCCCCATGGCTCCAGCTGTATATGTAGAGGAGGATGGCCTTGTAGGACATAAGTGGGAGAGGAGGTCTTGTGAGAGCTAGATGGCCCAGTGTAGAGAAATACGAGGGGTAAAGAGATGGGAGTGGGTGGGTTGGTGGGTGGGTGGGTGGAGGCATATCCTCATAGAAGCAGGAGGAGGGGTAATGGGTTGGGGTTCCTGATTGAGGGGCGAAATGGGGAAAGGGGATAACATCTGAAATGTAAATAAAATATCCAAGAAGAAAATAAATAAATAAATTAATTAATTTTAAAAAATTTACAGTACCAACTATATTTGGGCTGAGGATGCAGGAGGACTTTGAACACCATATATGTTACTACTGTTTCTCTTTTTTACACGGCAGGATTTTAAGGTAAGACCCTATTGCTGAAGACCCCCACATGTTTTGGTCACAGAACATAAAGAAAGCAAAACAATCCTGACTGTGATACCTGCTGTATTAGATCTACCTCTCTTGATATTTGAAATTGCTATAAAGCCTGCAACTGAAGAAAATTTATCAAAATTTATACTCAGACTTAAAGGCTTTGAACTACTATATGACATGCTTCGTAAAATGTAAACACAGCAGTACAATAGCAACCCAAAGCTGTTTGATAAGAGCAACTCAGTAGGAAGAACTTATGGCTTATCTTGTGAGCTAGCTAAGAAATCATGAAAAAAGAGATCATATACCCAAGATAATAACTACTGCCATTTTGCTAATGTCATACAGTACCCATCTGTCTTATAAATATTTATTCCTATGTCCACAGATTAATTAAGATTTCATACCTTACCAAAGAATCTATCTTTTTATCAGACAAAGGTTACAAAAAAAAAAAAAATCAGAACTGATCCATGGGCAGAATCCCACCCATGAGTAGAACATTTCTGATACAACCACTACACCCAGACTTAAGGAATATCTTTGAAGAACACCATGAAAGAGTAAAAGAAACTGTGAAGACTGTTGAGTATTAGTGTCTCCTGATCATGGTAGGCATACGGTTTATACTCATGATCTTTCAACAAGTATGACTCTGCCTCACATTAGATCACATAAAATCAACATTTCAGCAGGGATTGGGAAAAAGACTCACAAAGCCTTATCCCTATTTAAGTATCAATAGGCAGTCAACAGATGCTTGGGAGGAGGAGAATCAGTTTTCTTTGAAGATGTGGCCCCTGATAGGTTTCTCATGACCTACTGGTCAGCTCAATACACATGTACATGCAAGCAATACTAATTGGGTTCGTTTGATATATTTATCATGTGTAAGTCTGTCTGTCTGTCTGTCTGTCTGTCTATCAGTCTGTCTATGTCAAAGTATGTATCTCTCTATGTATTACATATATATGCATATATATATATATACTATCTATGTATTCATGTATGAATGTATTATGTATCTATCATCTATCTATCTATCTATCTATCTATCTAAACCCTCTCATCTACCATTCATGTCTTTAATAAAAAGCTGTAATCCACTGCTTTAAATTTCTTTTATGAACAAGAATAAGGATTATCCACTGCAATTTGACATCCTACTGATGAAATTTTATTCAGCTTTAATAAAAATATAAAATTTATATTCTTTTATTAGATAGAAACTATATCAATAGTATTGACACATTTATCAATATGAAATTGGGATCTTATTAATGAATTTTAAGTTCTTTTTTTCATTTTTATAACTCACAGGGTTATTTTGACTTGCATTTTAATTGATAATATACTTAACTGTAATTTTGTTTGTCTTTCTAAAAGTGGTTTTTCATACTCCTATCCTAAGTTTGGAATCTAGCCTCACAGATATTTAAAGACACAATCTTGACTTTTCTCCAGGCAGCAACTCCATTCTAGACAAAACAGTGTTTCCAAGTGAAATATAATGATGCTTGGATTTGTTCATATTGTTCATACACTTTGCAAAAGTCTGGAAAAAAGTTCAAAAGATGAACTCACTCAGCCATATATAGAAAAGTGGTAACTATTTCTTTATGGAGTTAATAAGTTGATGCATGTCCCTCCAAAAGGATAATGCAAATGCTACCATTGAATGAAGCACACTCCTATTTTTATTTTCCAAACAAGGCCTAGTGATTAGTCCACATTTCCTCTGATCTGCTCTGCCACTATGTTATGCTCTCAGATGGAGCTCCAGACCTGAAGTTTGTAATAAGCTTTACCAGGGAGCAAAGCTGTGCTTAAAGTAAAATTAGAGATATGTTACCAGAACATTTCACATCTAAAATACACTGGAGATTTTAACATCCAAGACAAGAACTTTAGTATCCAAACAATATATTCAATTGGTTTAAATATTTGATCCGTGCTCTTTGGAAGAGGATAAGCCTTGCATCACACAAAAGCAGCAGCTCAGTTGAACTCAACTGAACATTTTTCAGATGAATCCAAATGATCTAGGAATCATCTGAGGAATTACACTTTCACTCTCATATTTTCTTTTGCTTATGCCTGTGTTGTGTCTTAGAAAGAATTTTCCCATATACTGAATTTCCTCTTATCTTTCAAAATATTTTTGTATAATTTTATTTTGAACAAAGGTGTTTTATCTTCAAGTCCAGGTCTTTAATTCATAACAAATTCTTAGATTCTATAGTATGAAATTAGGTAGATGACAGACACATAATGAGAGGTAGACTTATGTCCATATTTGTACGTTATATTGCAAACAACCATACAAAGCATACTTAACTTAAATAATATTATACATTATTGAATTACATTAAGTTGACTATAATTATAATTTCCTAAATAATGTTACATTATATCAATAAGAATCCATTTAAAATTATATAAGAAAAATTAAAATTGTATAAATCATAGTATTTGTCTATATTTTTAAACAATATAAATATTTTACCTGCTTGACACATTATTGCAGTTAGTGAGCCAATAATATCTATGAAATTTATTACTATTTTTACATTATTCATAAATTACATTTAAAACACAGAATAGTTTAAACATTTAAATTTCTGCTATCTTATTTGATTTAATTATTTGATAGTTACTACAATAGTATGTGGCAATTTTTTAAAAAGTGTTATAACTTAATTTTTCAACTTAAGGTCTAATAATTTTTCCTAAGCTGGAGAATAAGTTAGCGGTAGAATTAGACCTCTTCTAAAATGTTTCTGTTTTGACCATTACACCCACACACACAATGTTTTTTTGAACATAGTTTCCTCCATTGCTCTCTCTTCCAAGCCGTTCCCATTCCTACAGACAATTCCCTCTTTGTCTCAAATCTTTATGCCATTTGCATTTATTTCTTTTTCTGCATGTGACCTAGTGCATTTAATTGTGGTTGCAGGAGCAGGGACAAGAGGCATGTTACTGGAATATGAACAACTTACCACTACCTGAAGCACAGATCTCCTACCTTGTGTTTGCTGGCTATTGTCATCCTGTTCTAGTTTTTAATTTGCCAAAGAAGAGACAGATTATAAAATATAGTTTCTCTAATCGTTTTCACCATTATGTAATTCATTAATTATAAGGGAACAGTACAAGGACAAAGCAGAGTTCAGTCCACAGCAATATGCAATTTGTGAGGCAGATAGTAATTTAAACCATAAACAACGGTAAATATTTTTGCATATCTTCATGACAAGAAGTCATCTTCTTTTTCAATTCTTATTGCTAAGTGGGATTCTTGATACAAATCAGCAAATTATGTGCCTTTTAAATACCTTAATTGTAATGGTGAATACTTTTATTACTCTGGTCTGACTTTGATCAAAATCTTATTTCTTTTTGAAGCTTCCCAAGGGACTTTAAAACACAATTAGAGTTAGATGCCATTTCTTTGGTTAGAGGGCAGAACAAAACAGAGCAGCTACTCTCATTCATGGCTGCACAATGAAACTACCTTGGGAGCTCTTAAAACTTCCCATGGGCAGACTCCCCCCACCCCATTCCCTGCAATTAACTCAGAATCCTTATGCTTAGACCCAGCCATCTGCAGTTTTCATTTTTTCCTGGTGGTTTCAATGTGTCTCTATGTTTGCACTAGAGATCACTGAAACTTCATTAATTTACCTACTGCGATGTGAAGATTTCAAAATAAATGATGTAATTTGCTTCAAAACAAGCTTAGACACTTGGCAAAATAGTTGTTAAGTGTGAAGTGGAGTGGGTCCTCTATGGCTATTTGTATTTTTGAGGATGCTCAAAGTATCTTCTCTTAGTCGGTTATGAACTGCTTGTCATCTACTGTGGCTTCCTCCAAGACATGTTTTCTATCTTCCTAGCTCCACAGGACTCTGCCAAAACATAACTGCTGCAGACTAATTAATTAGCACAGTGGGACCTATGCTCCTACAAGCTGCCACTCCATTTACCTTTAGTGCTGCTTATCCAGAATGAGCAGTTGTTCTCAGTCTAGTGTGGCATTAGAAGTGCTGTAGCTAATGGTGACCACGTCTAGCACTCATGACATTGCAGCGTGAAGCCACTCCACACTATCATTTTTTCCGCACTGTGAAGGTATTCATTCATTAGAGCAATCCTTCTGTGATATTCCATGATTACTTTTACAAAGGACAAACTGAAGACAGGACTTGTAATTGCATGCTAGTCAACCAGTCATGTCTGTAAACAAAATCATTCATTCTCTTATTACCTTGGTTACCTTTGTGTATAATTCACTGCTGGTAGACTGGAGGTCTTTCCTTTTATTTTCTTTTTTTAAACCTTATCAGTAGCAGTACACTTTCAGGCAATGTCCTAACATATTTGAAAATGTCTGGAATGTTTTCATACCTCATGCCTGCTTGCCTGTATTGAGAGAAAAGTCATTAACAGGGCATTGAACATCAGGGCCAAATTATGTTGCTAATTAGTACACTGAGATGCTGGTAAGAGAGTCAGGTTTTTACTTTACTACTGCAAAAGAAAGGAGGGAATTAGAGCAGTGATTCCCAACAGGACTACATCATTCACTTATTATGCTCACAATTGATCTTTTTAGGTTTGTATTCTACATTCATATTTATGATACAGGATATTATGTATTCACATATTGACTCTAAACTTAAGATACCAACTTTGAATGAACTGTAGTGAAGGAGCCCTGTTGCCATTGTGTATGACTTGTACTATAAAATATGTGCCTCAGTTTCTGAACTATATTTATTCCTTTGGCTTTACTATTCTCCTTCCCTACAGATTCAGGATATCTTTGTCCACTGTCTGAGGATTTCAAAAGTGTTTTTATTCTTATCTCTAGGTTAAGCTAAGAAAGCTGGCTTTCCATCTCAAGTGTAAGGTTTCCCAAGTACAACTATAGAGACAGGCAGGAGATTGATTCCAGAATCCCACAGAGACATTATAGCAACACATTCTGGACAAACAAAAGGGAAAGAGAAACACAATCATAAAACCATCAATTTGACTGCTCTCCTGTTCCTTAAACCTCTAGCATTCAATTCCATGACTGAGGAGAGCAACCATGCTGAGGACATTTATAAACACAATTCAATCCTAATAGCTACACACAGATTGCCTGGCTCCTAGAATCCTGAGTCTTCTTTGGGCTTTAAAAGCAGCTATTGATTACCACATTCAGGATGATATTTTCTAGTTCCATCCATTTGCCTGCAAAATTAGGGAAGTCATCATTTTTAATAGCTGAGTAGTACTCCATTGTTTAAATGTACCACATTTTTCTATATCCATTTGTCTGTTGAAGAACATCTGGGTTGTTTCCACCTTCTGGCTATTATAAATAAGGCTGCTATGAACATATTGGAGCACATGCCCTTGTTATATATTGAAGTATCTTTGGACTGTATGCTCAGTAGTAGTATAGCTGGGTCTTCAGGTCTCCATTTTTTTTAAGAATCAGCAGATTGATTTCCAGAGTAGTTGTACCAGCTTGCAATCCATCCAACAATGGAGGAATGTTCCTCTTTCTCCACATCCTCACCAGTATCTGTTGTCACCTGAGTTTTTGATCTAAGCCATTCTGATTCATATAAGGTGGAATCTCAGGGTTGTTTTGATTTGCATTTCTGCAATGAGTAAGGATATTGAATATTTCTTTAGGTGCTTCTCAGCCATTCAAGATTCCTCAGTTGAGATTTCGCTGTTTAATTCTGTACTCGATTTTTAATTGGGTGATTTGGATTCTTGTAGGTTAGCTTCTTGAATTTTTTATATAACTTGATTATTAACCCTTCATCAGATGTATGATATTTTTCCCAATTTGTAGGTTGCAGATTTGTCCTTTGACTGTGTCTTTTGACTTACAGAAGCTTTTCATTTCATGAAGTCCCATTTATCAACTGTTGATCTTAGATCCTGAGCCATTTTAGCTCTGTTTAGGAAATTTCTTCCTGTGCCAATAAATTTGAGGCTCTCTCTCACTTTCTCTTTTATTCAAATCAGTGTATCTGGTTTTATGTTGAGATCCTTGATCCACTTGGACTTGAGCTTTATTCACAGTGATAGACATAGATCTATTTTTATTTTTTTTATATACAGACTGACAGTTGGACCAGCAACATTTGTTGAAGATGCTTTTTTTTTTCATTGTATGTTTTTGGCTTCTTTGTTGAAGATCAGGTGACCATAAGTGTGTGGGTTTATGTAGGACATATGTGGTATGTACTCACCAATAAGTGGATATTAGCCCCAAAGCTCAGAATATCCATGATACAACTCAAACCATATGAATCTTATCAAGAAGAAAGGCCAAAGTGTGGATGTTTAAATGTCCGACAGTAGGAACAGGAAACTTATAGAGCCCACCTCCTGCAGGAAGATAGGGCATCAAATGAAGGAGGGGGTTGCCATCTCACAGTTAAAACCCTGACCAATAATTGTTCCTGTTTGAAAGAACTGCAGGGATGGAAATGGAGAGGAGACTGTGGAAAAGAAGCTCCAGTGACAGGCCCAAAGTGGGATCCAGCTCAAGGGGAGCTCCCAAGGCCTAACATTATTACTGAAGCTATGGAGCACTCTCAACCTATCATGACTGTCCTCCAGAAGATCCAACAAGAAGCTGAAAGAGTGAGATGCAGATATTTGTAACCAACCAATGGACAGAATCAGCTGACTCCCGTGATTGAATTAGAGAAATTCCAAAAGAAGCTGAGGAAGAGGGATACCGTGTAGGAGGACCAGCACTCTCAATTAATTTGGACCCCCAAGATCTCTCAAACACTGGACAACAAAAAGGCAGAGTACAATAGCTGATATGAGGCGCCCAACACATATACAGCAAAGGACTGGTGGGTCTTTGTTTAATCAAAGATGATGTACCTAACCCTCAAGAGACTGGAGGCCCCAGGGTGTTTAGAGATCAGATGGGGTGGGGAGTATGAGGTGGGGACAACCTCGTGGAGACAGAGGGTGGTTTGGAGGTATGAGATGTGGAAGAGTTGGAGGGTAGACTGTGGTGGCAGAATAAAATATTGAGTGTAGAAAATAAATAATTAATTAAAAAATAAAAAAATAAAATTTCCATGAAAATTAAAAAAAAAGGGGGGGGGACCAAAATAATCATGGGAGGTAAAAAGAAGATCCTTGGTGAGAGAGGGAAGGGAGTAGGAAAAAGGGGGAAAGGTTTAGGCATATGAAGTGACAGGAGAAAAGTGCAGATGGCCAGGAGAATGAATAGAAATATGTATCAGTGGGGGAGAGTAGAGAGGTACACTAGAAAGTACCAAATAAGCAGAGATGAGTGAGGCTTCCAGAACCCAACAGGGATGACATTAGCTGAAATATCCAACAGAGAGGAGATAATAGACTCTTAAGAGACCACCCCCAGTAAATAGGCATGGCCCCCAATGAGGGAAGGTGCTACCCACCCATCTCAAAAATTTTAATCCAAAATTATTCATGTCTAAAAGAAATACAGGGACAAAATTGGAGAAAAGACTGAAGAAATGTCCATTTAGAGACTGCCTCACCTTGGGATCTATCTCATCCACAGACACCAAACCCTGACACTATTGCTGATGCCAAGAAGTACTTCCAGACAGGAGCCTAGTATGGTTGTCCTCTTAGAACAGATGCAGATACCCACAGACAACCATTCACTGAACCAGGGGAACCCAGTGGAAGAATTAGGGAATGACTGAAGGAGATGAAGTGGGCTGCAACCTCATAGGAAGAACAATAATATCAACTAACTGGATCCAACAGCTCCCAAAGACTAAACCACCAATACCAAAGAGTATATATGAGTGGGTTTGTCTCCCTCCACATACGTAGCAGAGGATTGCCTTATATGGCAACAATGGGAGGGTAGGCACTTAGTCCTGTGGAGGCTTGTTGCCCCAGAGAAGGGGGATGCTAGAGCAGTGAGGCAGGAGTGGGTAGGTGAATGGAAGAGTATCCTCTTAGAGACAAAGGGGAGGAGGATGGGATGGGAGGTTTGTAGAGAGAACAGGAAGGGGTACACTTGAAATGTAAGTAAATAAAATAATCAATTAAAAAAATTATGCTCTCTCCCCCAAAAGCAGATATTAGAGGAATGGTCACTAACTAAGGTTCATGACTAAGCTCTAGCTACACAGTTTGAGGAAGAAAATATGCCATGGTTCATGAATCCTTGGGGTCAGCTAGTTCTGCATGAAGGCATTCCTTACTCCAATTTCAAATGTCCATCAGTATCAGTCTTCCTGAGTTCCCATTTGGAAGGCCATGATAGTGAGAGTTTCAGAATATAACACTGACATTACTAGAAAACAACCACACAGACAATACTGTGATTTTCTAGTCCTCAGTCATTATGCTTCTTCTTCTACAACATTCCTTGAGCCTCGGGTGCTATAGTTATTTTGTAAATGTGCCATAGTGGTCCCCACCATTCTGAACTTTGATTAGCTATGCTTTTTCTATTATCATCTCTGTATGTTACAAAGTGAAGTTTCCCAGATGAGGGGTGATGACTACATATTCATAGGTAAAAGGAAAAAAAATAATGTGTGTTGGGATTGTGTCAGTTTAGAAAAGTAGTAGTTCTTGATTGTCTTTTAATATCCATGACTTCTCTGTCACTGGCTAGTTAGCTAGGTAACTAGTAACAGGCATGGTTTCCACTTTTATTGATAGAATCTTATTTCTAATTCAGAAGCTGTTGGTTACCACCTAGGTATGCATGCCAATATTGACCTTAAGGTTTATCTTGTCATCTTTATCATTGATGTGATTTTAATAGCATCACAGTGATGTAAAATTGTTGCTTGCCCCTCTACTTTGAAAGCTTGCATGATGCCTTCTAGAGCCATGAATGTTAATCCTGAGGAGGGAATTATATAAGGCAGTTTCTGCCCTATTTCTGATGTACATAGTATCTGATTTTCTGAAGGTCACATGAAAGAGACTTTTCTTCCATCTTCAGTATGTGATAATTTTTTACCAGATAACTTGAAGATTTAGAATAACCCAAAGTGTTTGAATGGAATCTATGTGGGTTGAGGAGTGTAGTCTGTAGTTTAGGACTTCTTAGAACCAAGATGTCAAAGACGGAGCTCTTGAATCAGGTCAAGGTGATATAAGGCACTTGTAATTACATTGTACTACATTTTATCAATATATTTGCACAGATTACATTTAATTATTAATGGTTCCTCTCCATGTGTGTCATGTCAATTTGGGAATGGCTGTATCCTCCCTTCTTAGAGAGAAATTATCCTGTAAAAATGCATCTCAGGAAGCAGTAACTTTATCACTTATTGTTAAAATGTCACCCTTACCCTGAAGGGACAGATTGTGTTTATTTTCTTAAAGTACTGCCATGTAGCAAATTACTGACAGTTATTGTCATCAAAGAAAAGGTCAGCAAATTTAGAAACGCATAATTCATCACAGACTAAATAACTCTTTTAAAAACTTCACACAGAATCACCAACTGCCACTAAACAATGCAAACACCCCGGCACTGTGATCCTTCTTTAACCCCGAATATTCTGATATATAACTTATTTCAAAGCATTTCTTAATAAAGGGTTATGTACTCCCATATAATCTTGTGCATATCTGGGACCAGATGCATTACCAATATAAATACCATCCTATTTACTTTTCTCTCCTTCTTTTGAAAAAAAAAAAACTCTTAAATTTTTGATATTCAGTGTTCCCATGTTTTCTTTTAATTCTGATGCTGAATTTAATTAGGTTTTTGATCCTACCAATATATTATGACTGCTTTCTTTCAATGTGATAAATAACCTTGCAAAATATATACCCAGAGTTATTTTTAGCAACCCTTGACTTGTCCCATTCATAGCATCATTAATAGTGTTTCTTGATGATATCACACATGTAAATAATATATGTTTATTGCAATCTCCTTCCAAAAATTTTATCCCTTTTATATCATACCTAGATCCCTAGACATTCAGTTGCACATTTTTCTTCTATACCTCTGAATAATAAATTCCTTCAGTGCTATGTTCTTGTGCTTTGTTAGAAGTTGTTCAGTACATATATCTCTTCCTAAGGTCATTCAAAGGCATGCCTTAAAGTAATATCCACGCTTATGACAGTTCAATGAATAACCTAACTTACATAAGTGTTTTAAGATCATGATAAACATACACAAACACATACACACATATACACACATAATTACTACTTAATATTTACCTTATTAGTTACTAGAACTCTCCAATTCATATGTTCAAACTAACTGGTTTTTGTCTGCTAAACAGCTTTTACTATACAAACTAGTACCTTGTTTGTTCATTTGATTGATTGCTTAGTTTATATCACCTTTACTTCTCGTATTACTAAGGCAAAACCTTTGAATATTTCCCCTTTCCTCTCTTTCTTCTTCAGCTCTACACTCTTATATTCATGAAAACTATAATATCTCTACACTCAAGTATATCCCCACCATTGTTTGCTCAGCACAGCACTTCAGTTTTATAGGGTGCAAAGGTACACATATCAACAGCCCACTAAGCAGATGTAAAAAATAACACTAAGTTATATCTCTGCAAGTGACCAAGATGAACATTTATCTGTATTTCACTGAAACTAAAAATAATATAAAAGGCAAATACAAAGGAAATAATGCATAGAGATACTTTCTGCCTTATTATTCCCGCTTTGAATACTGCTCTCTTGGCCATTAGTCATTAAGGCAAGGGTGGTTACAAGGGAGAGGCATTTTAATGAGGCAATTCTGCTCTGCACCTTCTCAAGTCTATTCTGACCATAGCTAAAGTGACAGTCTTAAGACTCAGACCTCATCCCCACCTTCCCTCCAGTGGGGTCTCCACACTTACAGCAGAGTTAATTGTTGGTTTGTGTTCTCAGAATATATTTTTTAAAATTCTATTACTCCATTAAATTCAATTTTTAAAACTAATTTTTTATTTGCCTTGGTGTTAAGGCAGGTTATAGGAACCTCCTAAATGAACTCCCCAGTCTTACGTTTCCACTTCTCTAGTGTTGCTAAGTATAACTTTGTCATTTCCTTAATGTCATTACTTAAAAATAATCTTCGCAAAGTAAACTTTCTTCTTCACTCTCCACAATACTAGAAGTTTAGGAGTGTTTCAGCACACTAGGCTTAAACATTCTCTTTGGAATTTATGTAATTCAATTAGGCCAATTATTGCCATGAAAATAAAACAAAAATCCCAAACTCAAATACTAGTTATGGCTCGACTTAATGAGCTATCAATAAAGCAATTTGATCAGCAGTAAATGTAAGTCATGGCAGATCTTTCCACTTTCATTACAAGAATTTACCTAAAAACAGGAAAGCATTGCAAATAGTTATTTCCAGCAAGGTTCTGAAATTTAATTTTCCCATTCTACAATCTCCTTGTAATGAGATGCTGGCCTTCCTCCAATGAAGAGGGGAATATACATCATTTTTATCTTAAATTTGGGAGTGTTTTTGATTAAGGATGTGGTGACATTGCAAGACCTTACCAGTTAGACCTGTCTTTTTTAGTATGCTCTCCTATCCCTGCTGTGAAGAAGACTCAGCCTCATGGAGAGAATGTATTAGAATTTTATTCCAAGGTGTCAGTTGAGCACTTGTGTGACAGCTAGTATTATGCAGACACTGAGTGAAGAAGTCACTGTGTAAAGAACTCTCAGCTTTAGCCCTCACAACAGTCAAGCATTGCAGATTAAGTATACAGATACTTAAAAGAGAACATAATCTAACCCTCGTGTTTGGTGCACATTTTCAGTTTATAGATTTAACGATGTGATAAAATCATTGTTTTAGACTATTGTCTCTGCAGTATTTTTGATTTAATTATAACATTTATACATTCTATTTCCTTTCTCTGAGTCTTCTCATATATACCTTGCCACCCATTTTCAAATTAAAGGCCTCATTTTTGCTAATCATTATTGCATGCATATATATTCCAAAATAAGATCTTTTAAAGTGTATAATGTTATCTATATACATGTTTTCAGGTCTGACTTTTTGTCACTAGGCAAATTTGAAGACTTTTTTTTTAATAATCCAGAAAGTAATCCTTACTGTGTGTCATTAACCACTTCAACTAATGCCACTTATATTTTATTTTGATTTTCCTTATGTCTGAAATCAATCACTAGGTCAGATTTAAGTGATACTGCTCCTGTTACAATGTGAGACTGGATATGTAGCCATACAATGTGTCTTGGGATTTGTGACTGCAGTAATCTATAATTACTCATTGGTATAGCTCTTTACTATCTATACTTTAAACTATCTTTACTGTCTAACTTCCAGGATAGAAAAGAGAACACTAGAGATAATTTAGGATGTTAAATGAAGTGATTTTGATGGAATTTATGCTCTGTACCATGAGAGAATATGTTTCTAGTTGTTATATATTTTGTAAATCTATGCCTGAATCTACTTCTTATTTTATTCAAACCGATCACATATATGCTAGTTAGATACATTTTGCATTAAATTTATTTAAAATATTTACTGTAAGTTCATATCAATTTTTATTCATCTTCCCTTTAATAAAGAGAGAAAAATAAATTTTGTGTTTCATTTTATTCAGGCAGATACCATAAACTGAGATATATTTTAATAAGATATAATCAATCTTCTATAAAATCTATTATTATAATATTTCCTGAACAATACTGCAATATTTTATGGGCTTTTGAAATAAGAATTGGTTATTAAGAAAGATTTTTATAATGTAATTTTATGAGTAACTTAGATTTTAGATATCTTCATACTGTGATTAGATAATATTTCAAGTATACACATTTGAAAAGTTTATCATTAATAATTTTAGTGGTTTTAGTAGAATGGGTATAAGTCTACTACAATATTCCACTTGAATATTATAAATTTTTATCAGGTTACATTGGGCTACAAATATTTTCAAGTTGTATGTGATAGTTCAAACTGTTTTACTGTCATATTCACTGTTATTTCTATTAACAATTTTATCTTTAACCCAGATTCCTTATTACGATCATTTTTAACTTGTCATTATCTTGTGAAAATATATTTAAGCTAAAGATATATAGCATATTATTCCTTTTAAATCAGCAAGGTTAGAATGGTGAGTACCAAAAATAAAAATAAAAAAAATTAAAAAGATGGCTAGTACCTATTTTTTTGTGATATATGCCTGAGACTACCTGTTGTTATATTCATGACTCTTAAGAAGCCATTTACAATTCTCTCTGAGTTGATATATTCCTTCCTGCAAAGAAATTCCTTAGAACTCTGAATCATCTAAATAGAGGCATGCTAAAAATTATGGGGTATAGAGAATAACACTGCTCAACCTTAAATATGACATCTCTATGACACTTCATCCCCTCTAGGTATAGGGATAATTGGGGAAGAACAGAAAGAGGTCTTCAAATCAGAAGGTGGGTATATATAAACTCATAACTAATGTGTAACATGATCAAGACCTGTAATAATTCAAGAAAAAACAAATCTAAATATGGAGCAAGGTGGTACACACAATGTTCCCTTTATATTCAATGAACTATTGCTAATTGATTGCTGATTGGTAGAGAGAGAGTCTGCTTTTGATAAGAGTATAGACTCCAATAAGTCAGTCATGTTCCTAGGAAAAATTCTAGCAAATTTATCTAGCTTTACTCAGTCAATAATTAATCTAATCATAAAAACATAACTTCATCTTACTGCATGCTGTAAGATGCCCCATTTGAGGGAGCCTCTTATAAAGTTCACCTATAAGACAAAAATAGGGACTCAAAGCTGAGCACCAAACTAATGATTATTCCATTAAAAGTTATTTGAATTTAGGGAATCATAGAGAAACATACCACTGATTATTTGGATGGTTCGTATAATGCATTCTCACCATTTCCTTAGATTTCTTCATACCCATAAAGTAAATAAATAAATCAAGTTTTAAATAAATAGATAACAATTCTCTATAAAGTACATTGGCTATCACCATTATCATAGTTCAGGCTAAGTTAATTTCATGAGTATACTACATAGAGTATAAATACATTTCTAATCTTTTGAAAATGGAATTGTTGGCTTGTTTTAAAAAAATTCACACCAACCTAGCTTCCTTTTTATTCTACATGATTCTCATAATGTCATATTTAATGCCATAATTTCACTTGTCTTGTAATGTGCCAAGTGACAAATCTTATTTTAAAAAATTAAGTTACATCAGTTGATTTCCAACATCCTCTACCAAACCAATAACACTTTCATTATTATTGTAAATTGTTTTCTATTTCATAACATTATATCTCCCCCCAAAATTTTACCTGTCCCTATCTGTCATTTTTCAAAACATCCCTCTATGTATTAAGCAAGACTATGTGATTATTTCTATATTTGTAAACTTGTTACCTTCCCCCTTTATTTCTAGCTCTTTCAGTACAGTCATAATTCACAATTCTTGTGTTTTTTTTTATTAATTCTTCAGTAGAATATTGTTTCCTCCAGGATAAGATCCCAATTGTCTTATTAATCAATATGATGTAATTCTGCAAGTCTTTGGAGTCAAATAAACCTAAATTAATATTTTACTAGCATTGCTCTTAAAACTGAAAATGCAAACTGCTTCTCTTTTACTAATATTAATATTTCAGTTTTAAAAATCTAGAATTGCTATACTCTACCTCAGATCATGAACTCTTATAGACATTGATAACAGTAAGTTTTCACCTGTTTTCCTTCTTTTAACCAACCCTCTTTCTTGTAACTAAAGGTTCTGCCTTCAATTTAATTAAAAACTAATAAAATTTGATAGCATGAATAAATCATAAATGTTATACAATTTATATTAAATATAAATGCAGTATAAGTTCAATATTTATTTAATATATTTTATGTTTATAATCCATTCAGACAGCTAAAAAAATTCCATGAGAATTTTATGAGAATTTTACCATTTCCATGAGAAAATGAGCGCAATCTACTGGCATTTCTTTTCCTTTATTAATTAAAATATTAAAATTCCAGACAATATATTAGATGTACACAGATTCTTGTGAATCAAGTTGTTTCTGTAGATTCTCTTTTCAACTTCCTGTGGGTACAGAAGATTGGTACTCACAGAGATGCACTAAGAAATCGAGGAATGATTATCAATCAGGTGTGGTACCTCAATGAATGAGATAAAACCAAGTACATGCATTTCCATCCAAAAAGTTGCAAGTAGATTGTGTTGAGACCTGACAACATTTTGCTATCTGTGGAGGCAGACCTCACCCACATTTGCTACAGAGCCTGACCTTACCCAAATATGCCAGAACAATTATTTCAGACCCTTTCCTTCGCACTTTACCCATCCTTAGGGAAGATGAATATATATATCTTCTCAAGGCTATTGAATAGCGACCACACTAGTTTCTAGACCTTTTAGCTATAGAACTTATTTTCTCATTTTTCTGGTCACATGCATTTTGTGAAAGTGCTACATAGATGCACCTTGAGCTTTGTTGTTCATATGGAATTGGGCTGATTGCACACTGATTGTTGCCGGGAAACCTTTCTCCAAATTGTACTGTTTTAAATAGGCTGACAATTAACTGCCTGGCATTAAACCCTGCAAAATCTGATCCATGTTGACAAAGTCAATTTGTACCAGGTTTTCATTCATATTGTTCGATTCCCTTCATGAGACCTGCAGGGTCACCATAAGACACTCATCTCCCAATGTCCATGTAAGCCCTATTTACACTTCTCATATTCCCTGGTAAGTAAAACTTAGTATTTTAAAACTGAGTCGATAGATATTTTTGAAGAGACATTTATATATACAAAGAATTGCCTAAATGATATTTTCAAAGAAATAAGTACCAGTGAAGTTTTCAAATGCTATTCTGTGAAAGCACAAAGATAGCTGCTGAACATTGGAATGTTTCAAGTTCTTGGCCATGGTTCTGAACAATTCAAATCCTTCTAGCAAATAACACATTCTGCTTTTATAAAACTTGTAAAGTATAGAGCATATTCCATTTTCAAAGTGTTCATAGTTTTTTTCTCAGTCAAAGGGACACTAATTTTTGAGTATATATTATTTAAAGGATTCAAGATTTTGTATGTAATTCATAAACTGTGTAATGTTCTAATATCTAAAAAAATAAAGGATACATCAAAGACCTTTCATGGCTCTTAACCAGAAGGATATTTCTTTTCTGTAAGTATGCAAACTATTAAACTTCTGCTTTTATAAAGAAAAATCAATTGTGCTTGCCACTTTTATAAACCCAATCTGTAGTATAAAGAATCTATTGCAAAAAATCAAAAAATAACACTATTATAACTTCTTTCCTTTTGAATTCTGCTTGTGAAAACTAGTTATTGCCATTTAAAATACAATTTTATCAAGTCATATAATTGATATTTTAATTCAGATGCTCATATCAGATAATTATTTGAAGGATAATAAAATCTTCATTTCTCACTATTCTTGTTTTATCTGCTTTATTAGTGTTTTCATATGCTTACTAGCATGTGAATGACTGCATCACAGTCTGCATACTCCAGTGGCTATGGGTAGGTAAGATACATATTTCTTTGCAAGTCTGTTGTTATTTCTCTGTTTTCTACACAGTCATTTAAGAGGAATCAAAATTAAAATAATGAGTTAAAATGCTAGATTATCTACAGTCTTCATTGTTTTTTTATTCTTTTCAAGGCATCCATAGAGTAGCTTAGCCTTTCCCGTAGTAGAATGGCCTTAGAGAAATAGTTCTCAACCTATGGATCACAACCCCATTGAGGATCAACAGATGTTTTTACAGAGATCACATATTAGATATCATATATATTAGATATTAATATTACCATCAAAACAGAACCAAGTTACAGTTATAAAGAAGCAGTGAAAATTAATTTTATGCTTGCTGGAAAGTGATCACTACATGAGAAGCTGCATTAAAGGGTACAGCATCAGTTAGGTTGGGAACCACTTTCTAACATTAACCATGTATGTTACTTGTTAGTTCAAAGATTTAAAGAAAGGAAAATACTCTACATTCTGATGAAGCTTGGTTTATAATTGGCATAGCTGTGTAACAATTTAATTAGAAGTGAGCCTAGGTTCAAGAAGGGTGTGTTTGGAAGGATTAAGTGGTGCTCCATTGTTCTCTGATGTTTTTCCAAATTGGAATTGATTATTCTTGCTTGGCTTCATTCACAGTCCCTAAGAAAACAAACACTAAACAACCAAAACTTTACTTGAAAAAGTCTATCACAATAATTACGAGAAGAAAAGAGCAGCTCCAAATACCTGTTTTTCTCCTCTTCATGTGTGTGTTTGTGTGTGTGTGGGGGGGGGGGGGGTTGGACATTATCATGCTGTCAGAATCATCATAAGCAGCAAAATGAAATGCCTGAAAACAATGGCTAACTTCTGAGCCAGCATCCAGAGCTCCACTGGCCTTGCCTCAGATTTAATCTATTCTCTTTCCAAAATTTTATCACTCTGAGTAACCTCACATCCTTGGCTTACTATACAGTAGTTGGTGTTTTTCTCATACATCTTCCCATCTCTGACTAAACATGAAAACATTCCAGACCATGAACAATGCTAATAATTTCCCTTTGCTGTATTGTAACTTCTCTTATTGACATTCTTTATTTTCTTCTTCTAAGGAAAGCCTGAATCAGTAATAGCTGCCTAAAGAATACATCACTGATAGAAACATCAAGGAAGTTATAATTTAGCAAATTAATAATGCATTGAACTTGGATTGGCACTGTTCCTCATGGCCTTCCTTAAACATTAATCATCCTCAGACTTCCCCATCAGTGCTACCCACTCTCTGTTTCACAGCGTGAAAATTCAACAAATTGGCAACATGATGAGTCAAGAGTTGGCAAAGTTATTGAAAGCCGAAATGAAATAATCCACAATATCACAAGAATATTTCCTGGAACCTAACCAGAGATCATACTTACTAACAGATGTATGATTGGGAAAAATGTCAGAAAAACCACACAGTAACATTTTCTGGGGTTTGACGTAGATATCTGTAAGAAAATCCTGATTTGGTTTTCAGAGGTAAATGCTGTCTTTATTGTATTACTTTGCTTGTTTACAATGGGTTGTGAAGCTAGGGGCACACTTCAGAACTGTTTCTTCAACACAGCTTCACTGACCACATAGCCCATCTGAGAGAACAAACTCTGACATAAGAAACTAAGTTTCATTGGGTATTTTCTTTATTTACATTTCAAATGTTGTTCCACTTTTCCAGTTCTTCCACACCCTCTGAACCTACTATCCTATTCCTTCTCCCTGGGTTCTATGAGGGCATTCCCCACCAACCAACCATCCACTTCCAACTCCCCACCCTTGAATTCCCCTACACTAGGGAATTGAGCCTTCACAGGACCAATGGCTTCTTCTCCCACTGATGCCTGACAAGGTCACCCTCTGCTACACATACAGCTGCAGCCACGGATTCCTCCATGTGTACTCCTTGGTTAGTTGTTTAGTCCTTGGGAGCTCTAGGGGTCTGGTTGGTTGATATTATTGTCCTTCCTATGGGGTTGCAAACCCCTTCAGCTCCTTCAGTCCTTTCTCTAACTCCTCTTTTGGGACCCCATTGGGGACACAAAAAATGAAAGTTAAAAAAAATAGTGAAACTGATCTGGAAAGGCCATCATACCCCCCCCCCCCAACACACACACACACAAGAAAAAGAAAAGAAAGTTTCAGAACAAAGCATAGTACACCTTGCATTTACAGCAGTTGACAGTAAACAACCTAAGTGTAGAAGAGTCCTGTTAATTTGAGCAATTCTAATCTGCTTTGTAATTCTTTTTGTTCTTTCATGCTTTCTTCTAGAGGACCTTGAGAACATATCTGCTTTTGAACACATTAGGTACTTTTTTTTCACTGACTTAAAAAAAAAAAAAAAAAACAGTATTGTGAAGCTTCTCAGTTAAGTTGGAATACTGCTTTTCTCTTGGCTGATAAAATATCATGATCCAAAGCAATTTACAGAATAATGTAGCAGCATATATTCCCCAAAAGTTGGGAAGAGCTAAGGTGGGAGGAATAAGGGGAGGAAGAGAAGGAGTAAGGAGAGGAAGAGGAGGAGCAAGGAGAGAGAGAGAGAGGATGAGAAAGAGAGAGAGAGAAAGGTGGGGCGAACATGGCTATAGACCGGCGCGTGTCTCTAACAGTCAAAGGTAGTTGATACATCTAGGTTGGGTATTGGGTTACACCTCTAATTGTGTGGGCATCTTGTTATTGAGCATTACCAAACATATAAAGCCTTTGGATGATCTTTAAACATCAGAGTCTCATTTCTACTGGGTACCACGTGGATGGCGTGATGATCTGGGCTCACCTTAACCATGTGGAAACAGCATGGAAGATTGACAGAGTCATCTCCCATGCTGGCAACTCATGGATGCCAGAGCCTATGTTTCTAGCTGGCTGTATCTAGCTGTGGCGTGCACATGGCCTCTGGCTGCTTCCAGCTACAGAGCACTTGGCTTCTGGCCAAGCAAGGTGCATGGCGGCCTGAGCTAAGCAGAGCTGCCACCACATAGATAATTGGCCCATCCAGTGGTCTTCATTAAATATCAAACAAAATAGAATAAAGAGTTTGTTTTGGCTTTTAATTCCAGAGAGGTAGAATCCATGCTGGCAAAGAAGGCATAACAGGCCTTAGGAGCAACAGGGTCCTAGCTAATCGTTGCATGTAAGCACAGAAGAAGGTTTTAGCATGTATGGCAAGGATGAAAATTCTGAAAGTCTTCCCCCAACAATTTACTTCCTCCAGCAAGCCTCCACTTCAGAACATACATTTCATGTGAAGATCACATGGTCTAGAAAAGGCTTAAAGATTAAAGTCAAAGATTGCATAGTCTTATTTTTAAGTAAACTGTTCTTGGTGGGGAATGATATAGTATACCAAGGAGATGTAGTAGAATTAGGACCACTAAAAGCACAGGGAAGAGACATATTTACACACACACAGACATTCACACATGCACATAAACACACATCCATGCACACACATGCACATGCACAAAAAGTTAGTCATTAGGAAACATATGATCCACCTCCAATGTTGAAATTGTCCTCTAGTATATTTTTCCAAAGTATTTGATAAAATACGAAATTTAGGAATTTGTAAATGAGTTAATGCAGTGGAAAACAGTGAAAATTATCAAGCAAAAAAGTCTCATCTATTTATTCAAATGCAGTGCAATACGGTAAAATAGAGAAAAAATATTAAATTATCAAAAGAAATATAGACACATAAGAAAGCAGAAATACAAATATTACACATGGATAAAGTTAGGAGTCAGATAAACGTGTTGGCTAGTGCAGACTAAGAGTAGATGGAGCAGGCAGTCAATATCAGAAACACAGCAAAGGAATTATAAAGCTAGACCAAAATTCAGAAAGATACCAAATAATTAGAGTGAACCATTATAAATGGCGACATTAACTGCTGTGCAATAAGGAGCAAACAAAGAGCAAAACATTCATGAATGCAAAGGAGGTGGGTATGAAAAACTGAAAATTCACAAGATGTAATAACAGTTTTTCAAAATGAAAAGTCAGACTATACATATCTTGAATAAAATATGTATATATGGATTTTTTACACTGATAATCAGTACTTATAGAGTAGTTAAACTCAATAAAAAATATTCCACTGGAAAGAAGGATAATCTCAATTGAAAATAAAATATAATGTCATTATATTTGAGTAAACATGAAAATGGAGCAACAGCTTAAAGATAAATTAAAAATCGATTAAAATATACATGGTTATTTAAATAACCTGTTATTCAATATGGGAAAAAAATAACATCTAAACTTGATAAAACTGACAAACAATAAAAAAATTAAGGGAAATATTCTAGTAGAAAATATTCTAAACTCACAGACATATATCCAACTAAAAGATTCAGGACCCAAATAAAGCATTTCCGACAGTAAATAGTTCAGACATTTAGTAAAAAGATTGAATGGTTAATTTTAATTTAAAGGATTGGGACAGCACCTGTCTGTTTGCCACCAAGATTCTGCTGCTCCTTGTAGGCATCCAATAACTGTTATTTGTTTAAGACAGACAGACAGACAGACAGACACACAGAAGATAGACAAACACAGAGAGAAACACATATGTAGAGGGACAGATATACAGAGACACCAAGAGAATATTAAAATTTCAAAATTCAAAATGATTTCTTATGAAGGAAAACTTAAAAGACACACAACAATTCACCCAACAAATGATGATGAAACATTTGGTAATTTGCAAATTTCAAAAAAATATTACATTAATTCAATGTGTCCATTTTAATGAGATCTGGATTTGTTGTTACTCGGGGTGAGTATCCAGCTGCTACCGATAGGACTCAGTGCTGCTGAACTGAGTAAATAAACCCACCCTTGAGTGTCACTTTCCTCCTCAGTCTGCTTTTAAAGATGTCTTTATAGAAGCTATTTTCAATTTATATTATCTTTTAATTTTAAATTTGAATTGTGGAATTTATTTTTTATAGTGTTTAGAATGCTGCCAAATTCAATTTATTGCTGACATTGGATTTCACAAGAATGAGTGTTCCAAGGACACACACTCTCACAAAAGTAAAAAAAAAAAAAATGCTGATTCTTAGAGAAATATTGGAACATTAAAAAAAAAAAAAACTTGAAAAGTATTAGTGTTCTGGTTTCACATAGAAATGTGTTATTATAGTATATTTGGAAGAACTGTCTTTTAATAGGCCTACATTAAGTCCCAAACTTTGTGTCACATGTGGATGCTTTTGAATGCTTTTATTATATTTATTTGGGAAGAGTTTCGACTACCCCATATATCCACTGTGAGGCTCATAAAGCCAAACTTCCAACTATTACACACTTTTTAATTTCTTTCGCCACCATTTTTTCCTTTTTTTTTTTCAGTTGAAGATTTCCATGTCTGATCACATGGAAGAATTCAGGCGATTCATGTTTAAGAAAGGGCTGTTCATTCACTGGACTCCACCACAATGGCTGTTGTAGAACAGACAGAGGGAACATTTAAAAGGTCCTGACACTATTTAGAAGCCCAAACCCAGCCCCAGGGCATAGACAGTTCACTCTCACAACAGAGTTACTGTGCTGTCAGGCAGCACATGGTCCAGATGATTTCCTCTGTCTTAGATAGAGTGCCTGCTGAGGTCTAGGGTTCACTCTTTGAATTTCATTCTATGCTTTTCAACTCTTTATTATGACAATTTATTAGACATGCTTTATGCTATTGCAAAGATTTTCCTCTTGGTTAGAAAATGTTTAAGGCACTAATTACTAAATAATGAGACTACTAGGCTTCACCTTTCTTTAATAATTTTTAAATTGGATATCTCTTAATATTTGCATTTCTTTTTTCCCAAATTTCTTTGATTATTTATTCACTTTATAACCAAAAGCTTCCCTTCCCAGCTCCCCCCCCCCCAACAGTAGCTTTCCCCTTCCCCATTCCCTGTTCCTCTGAGAGGGTGGAAGCCCTAACCCCAAGTTGGGTATCCCCTACCCTGATATATCAGGTCTCTGAAGAGTAAGGCATATCCCCTTCCACCAAGGTTAGATAAGGTAGCCCTCTGCTGCCTATACACAAGGGGTATCTTGAATAGATGTATACCTAGCTTCTTTGTATTTTATCAAAAATTCATTTCATTTTATTCTAATGAATGAAACTTAACATTTTAAAATTTCTGTAAAATAAAAATAAGTATAACTAGCT